>NC_064291.1:49585374-49685672 GCF_019186545.1 Solanum stenotomum
AGAATCAAATTCATCTAATTAGATTTATTTTTTCCCTAAAAGAAAAAATACAAAATAAAAGTTAAAAAAAAAAAGAATAAATATAAGATATTTCTATAAAAAGGAGCTGATTGTATTAAAATGATCAAAATGATTCTTCATCTATAGGGATTGCTTTATTTTGGTCCTTAATATATTCTAGGTGATTAAAATAGTCCTTCATGTATGACAAAATGTGATCAATTTGATCCTTTACCCTAAACTTAACAAATTTGTCCCAAAAAATGTTAAATATAACGGTGGGCCCACATAACTTACAAATCCACTATTTTTCTCTTCTTAATTTATTACTTCAAAATTCTTCTTAATTTATTACTTCAAAATCTAACACTATTTTATCAAGAACAAATGTAATACCAGTCATATTAGCATTTACAATCACAAGACAAAACCAAGCACAACATAGCATAACTTCGCACAAAGAAGAACCCAAACTCACACACTAAATCTTGTCCCGTTCATCAATCGCAGAGCCACATTAGGAATGAATACACAAGTTACATAGCCACTTCAATCAGAAATATCAAAAAATAAATCTAGTAGAACCCACTTATCAACAACCAAACAAGGACGATACAAAAAATTCACAGCAATAGTCCCAATAACATGAAATTCAAGAACTCCAATTCACAAAGTAAAACTTGTTCTAGATTACCCACCAAAAATCCCCACCATCCCACACGTTGACCTTTCTTTAGAATTAATCACTCCAAACAAAAAAAATAAAAAATAAACAATAACCAAAAGAGGATTATTATGACCAAAGGAAAGAAACATCAATAGATTAACAAAAGCAATCATGTATATAGAAAGTACCAAGAACAACGTAAATGTAAATATTATACCATTCAATTCATAGATTATACTATTAACTTAATTTTCTATCTTGGTTACGTTCTACCGACAAATCAAATTCTTAACGATCCATTTCATTCAACCTTTTTACAATAATTATTTTGTGAATTGTGTGGTTAGATGTTAGAGAAAATGGTGTTAGAATTCATGAAACTTTTTCTTTGAGCTAATAAAGATGGTAAAAATGGTGGATTTTGTAAGTTATGTGGGTCCCACAGTTATATTTAACAGTTTTTGGGGCTAAATTGTTAAGTTTAGGGTAAAAGACTAAATTGAACACATTTTGTTATACATGAAGGACTATTTCAATTACCTAGAATATATTAAGGACCAAAATAAAGTAACCCCAATACATTAAGGACCATTTTGATCATTTTCTCATATTAATTTAATAGATTTTATAGTGACACAAAGTAAAGCAGATACCAATTATACTTTTTATCTGTATTTAAGTGATAACCACCACCTTGGTTGGCTAGGAAATTCACCTCTTCATTATATAAAGCCTCAAACTTTGCCTCATCCGGATTAGCACACCCGACACCCACGGCATTGACACCCCAAGCACCTGCATGACATTTTTAGACAAAATGTAAGTTGTGTCATGATCTTGGCCATGTTCTGGTTTCTCTCTTGGTCTCTCTCCATCTACTGCTCTTTGGTCAGTTTAAACGTGAGAGGAGAGACCTGGTCTTCACGGGTATACCACGCCCGGTTTATGATAGTCATGCTATCCAAGAGCTGAGTTGTTATCACATAAGGTTGCTGCATCAAACCTCCACGAGAAAGTTGGTCAGCAACACCCTTATTTCCCAAGTCAATACTGCAGCAACACGGTGTCAGGCAAGCCATGAGTTGAGCATTGAAGCACCAACTTCTTAAATCGCAGCCAAGTTTCATAAATTGGCTCGCCTTCTAGACGCTTGAAGCTCTGAATGCTATCCCGAAGAGTCATCATCTTTGAAGGAGGAAAAAATCGCACTTAAAATGCGGTGATTAACTCCTTCCATGAAGTGAATGATTTACGTGGCAATTCAGCTAACCATTTACATGCCTCTCCCATTAAAGAGACCGAGAACAACCTCAATCGAACCGACTTTTGGGAAATGTTCTTGAAGGAGAACTGTTCGCAAACATCCACAAAGTTTCTAATATGCTCATGAGATCCTCATAAGCCAAACCTCCGAACAGCCCCTTCAATTGCAAAAGTTGCAACATAGTACTTGTGATGTGGAACATCGCATTCCCTTCGACCGGAGGCAAGCGAATGGCACCAATATCACTCATTAGATGGCCTAATTAACATTAGGCTCGTTGACATCGTTAAGGTTTTCAATCTCATCTTGACGGCCTACTTGACTGCCATTGCTGTCGTTCACACTAATACTTTCATAGATTTTATAGTGACACAAAGTAGAGCAGATAGCAATTATACATTTCATCTATATTTAAGTGAATTTGAGAATCGCTTTAAAGTGACTTTTTTATTATAGTTACTTAGTGTAGTGTTTTTACAAAATATAATTTTTTTAATTTTACATAATAATATTATAGTTTATATAGATATTAGATAATTCAAGTTACCAATAAGATGTTATCCATTCATTTATAATGTATTGCCTTGGATCTTGTTGTAAAGATTTTTTTACGAATTTAAAGATTTGAATAATTTAATTTAAAATTTTAAAATATTTATTTTATTGAAAAGTAACCAATAATTCTCTCTCTCTATTTTTTTTTATATATAAAATATCTGAAGGTTTTTCATGTCATTTACTAACTTTAATATTGTTTAATTAAAAATAAAAATAAATCATAAAATTCATAATTAGATTCATTATTTTAAATATTGTGCATTTGTGTTAGATTATGGGATAGATCTAATCACAAGAAAAACAGCAGTGACTAGATAATTGCAAGAAATAGAATTTGAGCAAACAACACAAATTTTATTAGTTTAGGTCTTAATTATGTTTGATCACATTAGTTTAGAAAATTGCCTCTTGTACCACTTTTTCTTCTCCAAATACTTGTATCTGCCGCACCCAAATACATGTATTTTTGATACATGCAGGTCAAATTAAGTGTAATTTGTTCCAACTACATTGCATTCAAGAGTGATTTACATGTATCGGGGAAATACTGACTCTCTCGCTTGCTTCTCTCTTCTTTTGCTTACCACTCTCTCTCTCTTGCTTGCCTCTCTCCATATATATCTGTATTTCAGAATCTATCTGGTATAAAAAAATATATGCATTCAGTATCCACTCCCATCTTGCTCACTTGTCTCTCTCCTATCTCGCTCATAATAATATACTAATTCTTTCTGACACTACCTTTCTTGTATAAGCAAAAGAGAAAAAAAGAAACTAATAAACAAATATAACCTCGTAAGATCAAAAAATATATTTTTTTTTAAAAAGACCCTTGAAACAAACATAATGCTGTAAGAGTTGATTTAATTAATTTTTCAGAAAAAGGACTAAAGAAATTGTACAACAACGGAGGTTTTTCCTACCAATCACCTTTTTCTCCACAAACAGAACTCAAAACTCAAAATTAGGAGGAAGGGTGAAATTTGCTGTTAAACTATGCAAAAGGTTCAAATTTATCCTTCATTTAAAAATAAAGGCGAATCTATTCCTTTTCGCGTAATTCAGGCCTTCAGGGCCAAATTTGACACCAACTAGTAACATCGAGAGCATATTTGACCCAGCCATTTACCAGAGGATAAATTTGTTTCATTTCACACAGTGAGAGACAAGATTAGGAATGAGGTTATCCGGGAGAAGGTGGGAGTGGCCTCTGTGGTGGACAAGTTGAGGGAAGCGAGACTGAGATGGTTTGGACATGTAAAAAGGCGGAGCGTAGACGCCCCAGTGAGGAGGTGCGAGGTAATGGTGGTAGAGGGTACGCGGAGGGGTAGAGGTAGGCCCAAGAAGTATTGGGAGGAGGTGATTAGACGAGACTTGGCTATGCTTCACATTACCGAGGACATGACTCTAGATAGGAAGGAGTGGAGGTCGCGTATTAAGGTTGAAGGTTAGTAGGGTTAGCGTGTTGTCTTCCCTTGCAAAGGTATGGGTTGTTAGCGTTTGGAGTAGACCTAGCCTTTTGTTGTTTACTGCGTTTCATGCATCGCATTACTTTCTTGTTGTTATTGTCTCATCTGTTGATTATACGCTCTCTTTTGTATTGGCTGTTATGTTTTACATATATCTCTCCTGTCATTTAGATTTGTTGTTCTTGAGCTGAGGGTCTCCCGGAAACAGCCTCTCTACCTCCACGAGGTAGTGGCAAGGTCTGCGTACACTTTACCCTCCCCAGACCCCACCTAGTGGGATTTCACTGGGCATGTTGTTGTTGTTGTTGTCACACAGTGAGAGACAAATTTATCTGTTCATATATAGCCTTTCAGTCTATATATTATCTGTTCATTTAGGCAAAAGTAGTCAAGTAAGAATTCAATGTTCATTCTACCTGGACTTAAAATAGTCCAGTAAGGTATCTGTACCATAACATGAAACCATTTTATCTCCAGTTTCACTCCATAAAGTAATTCATACGCGTGCTTGTAGATACGAACTTTCTCCATCATTGTACACATAAATATAGTCTACCAAGGTGGTTTACAGAGAAAATTTGACACCTTCATCATCAGCTGAAGTTCCCTTAAATATTGCAAGCTTCCCTTTATGTTCAAGCAGCTTCAAAGCTCGCATAAGAACTGTACGGTCTATTCCATGAAGCTCTGAAAAATCAAAACGCCAAAGAAAAAGAAGAAGATAATAGCATAAGTCCATGAAGTTTGTCAGAGGATAAAACCATGTACGCGAGTTCATTACTAACCATAAAATACATACAGAATTGCCAGATGTTAAACGTAAAATGTTTGATATAATGATCCACTGATATTTCTATTACATGTTTATGATCGACTAGTTCAAGATTGAAATAAGCACATGATCATATTAGAAAAGGAACAATTGAAAGCGTAAACTCTTCTCAGTGAAAATATGCTTCGTGCATAGTAGGGAAAGTGAAATGCCAAGACCTAAGCTAATATATGCAAAATATTTGCAGAAAGAAGAAAAGAATAACCAATATTTTTTTGAAAAGGAGAAAACAATATTGGTTATACTTTCATTTTCTTTCATTAAATATTTTGCATATGTTAGCTTGGGTGTTTAACTATTTGTGGTATCTAATATCTTGTAGATTCTAAAACCTAAATTTTACCTGTTCCACGGGACTCCACCCCAGAACGTATTTCTTCAACTGTCATAACACTGTCTTCCAGCCCATTCTCCTTCACCTAATCAGACAGATAATACTTCCGTAAGGAATTTGATAAGGCTCGGTAATGGCAGCAGATTGCCAACACAAAAACAATGTGACAAGGTTGAATATACTCCTGTTCATCATTTCATTCAAAAGAAAACCAGACACCATGTCTTTCTGCATCCATCCCCAAATATGGTATATAGCAGTCTTCCAACAGGGAACCTAATTGCTAAACATTAAAATTGCATCTTTTATAGGATAACACTCCGTGAGAAATTCGACTCAAATGACCAAACTGAGAGAGATTTCAGATAAATTTAAGAAGAACAAGAAAGCAGGAAAGTGGAAGCTACGCAGAAGGGAAAAGGAGTCATGGAAGACTGATGATAAACACGATCTTGCAGCGCCACCCTTTATAAATGGATAACCCATAGAGAAGAAAATGGTTCTATACAAAGATAGTTATATGAGGTGGTAGATGCGGAGCGAGGGAGAGCATGAGGAACATAGATCGGGATTATAACTCATAAGGTGGCTACATGATTCTCTTTCTCCTTTACTTAATCTCTACTTTTGCTGTATAACAACTTCATATGACGTTTGAGTATGGTAACCAAGAATGAATCCTATATCCACTCAACTAATCATGGTATAGTCCCCTCAAATGCAGAGCCATTCCTAAACGCTACCAGGTTCTATAATCCACTAGCATATTGAGTTAGGACCGCTAAATTGAGAAAAAATATCAATTATCATAAGGTTGTACTACTACTCACAAAGTTTACAATCAAGTCTGCCCAGTCTTGAATACGATGCCATAGGACTAGGCATTTTCTATGACCTTTATCCATCCATTCTGCACGACCTGTCAAGTAGATCAGAGTCAGAGATCTAGCCTTCTGCAGTACAACAGACTCTCATTAAGGTCCTATATATTGTTCATGTGGCAAGATCACTTACCATCAGAAACCAAAGCCGAGAGAAATGCCTCCCTAGCTTCATGACTCAGAGATCCTGCACTATCAAAGATCATCTGTATTCAGTTGTGGCACACTAATATTGCCACCATTCCAGATTACAAAAGATTTTCATCCAGTCCGAGTAAAGCTATACCACATAAAGAGATAATCACATTTTCTTTTAGCTAAAAACGCAAGGATTTTGCATTTTCTTAAAAAAAATCAACCAGTACCGGCAAGCTTTACCACCTAATGCTATTGTGATTGAAATTTCTTTTGGTTGATATGTTCTATGAACAGATATGCATACTTAATGGCATAGAAAAACTGAAGAGATTTCTTCAGTAACCTTGTGCTCCAGAGGAATAAGTATTACAAATTCACGCCATTAAACTTTAGAATCACATAAATTTAAACAGTTTGATCATTTATATGAATTTCTTACTTCCCTTGGAAACATTTGCAGAGGAAAAGAAATTCATTGGAGGCAATGTACATGTGGTTTAAAGTCAATCTTTTGTTGCTAGATAAGCTAACGTGAATTACTCCATGGCATGCTACTATAATATAATTCCATAATATTTTGGTAAGTGGTAACATAGCAGAAATTTTCTCAATGGATCTGAAACTTTTAAAATATTTTACATTCAATTGTAATGATATTTACATTTTGCTCTTTTTCTGTTTTGCAGCTGTTTCTTATTAATTTTCCTCTAACCATCCCACTTCCTTGGAAATTAGATGAGTAACCTACTGATTCACATGTAATTAATCCATTTTCTTCCCTGGTTGTAGGATAATCTCTGTATCATTGGTTATTTCAACAACAAACTGAGAAAATCAGCATAAACATATTTTATGCTCCTTTTCATGCTGGGACTAGATCATCTCAGTTCAAATGTGCATGCATGCATGAGAATGTCTATTTTGTTTCTGCTTCCTTGCTTAATGCCCAGTACAGATTCGTTTTGACAATCTTGTAAGAATCCAGAGGGAGATAGTTACTTCTTTCAAATTTAAATGAAACTCATTTCGCTTCGGGACATTCCAGAATGTGGACACCATTTCATTTCTATACAATTTTCAACACCTTTAAAGAATTCAAATTCATAACATATGCATTTTATAGCTCTGTAATATTTTCCGATAAGAAATCACAACTTTTTAAACTATTACTTCAATATTTTCTTCCATTATCACTACTATAATGTATATTTTTTGAACAGATCATCACTATTATAATATAAGTCAAATTAACATCTTAAATTTCACATGAGCTGGAATGGAGGCAGTGCTATTTTAAGTTCCTCTGGCATTCAAGATCACTAGCTGTTGTTATAAATTTCAACCCACTTTGCTGAATTTTTACCCAAAGCAATAATTTGGGGAATATATATAAAGCAGCTCCTTGGCAGAACGTCGAATATATAAAACACTAATAAGAAGAAGCACTCACTTTCAATAGCAGCATTACTGAACAATGGAAAGTCTACCTCCAGCGCAATCACAAAGATCTTTTGGGTTCGACAGAAATCAATTATGAGCTCTTTCCATAGTTGTATCTGCTTCTCTCTAGTTTCCCTCACAGGCTGCAAACTGGGAAAGAAAATAAATTATCATAAAACTAAAAACAAGCTTCCTGTTACACGTTAAAAGGAAAAAGTGTTTCATCCACCCAATAAAAGATTGGATGGTAGATGAATGGAACAGGTACAAGAAGTCCTTAGTGATTACTTGAAAACAGACATTAGCTTATCAGAAATCCATAGGGATAACTGCTTCTAGGTACTTTCCAGTTATAAGATACAACAATAAGAAAGCAATCCAAACTAAACAACTGATTTTGTCATCCGAATAATGAGACTGCTTCCATGCCCTGATTAGAACCTTTCTCTAGGAATCATTCTATTTACTTTCTCTTCATTAGCAAATACATCCATCCATCATGTACCCATAACAAATTTAGTCCTAAAGCAGAATGGATAGACTCATATAGCCAACCTCCACTGATGTGGGAAATTGGGGTTGAGGCCTAGTTGATTGACATCTACTGCTGTCAAAATGCAGGTTCAACACACCGTCCAAGAAAAGGTTTTCCATATATTTTGACCAGACAAGTTCAAATACTAAATCCAGAAACTGAAATTTATAGCCAAGTGTTAATACATATAGAGACATGGAAATAAGGGCAGGAGCAAATTACGTGAAGT
The DNA here is from genome assembly GCF_019186545.1 of Solanum stenotomum. Taxonomy (NCBI): domain Eukaryota; kingdom Viridiplantae; phylum Streptophyta; class Magnoliopsida; order Solanales; family Solanaceae; genus Solanum; species Solanum stenotomum. The sequence continues at coordinate 49,593,722 of NC_064291.1, forward strand.
AGGGTGGATAATTAAAGAAGTTAGGCAGCTTGAATTCGCCTAGCTTCTGCATCTTTCCTGAATTACTTCCTTCTCTGCTTTACACCTGCTCATTCAAAAATATTACTTGTAACAAATAAATATATAAAAGAAACAAGGAAAGAGAAAAATATCACTAAAATAAAACCCAATATTAGTGGTGGTAAAGGCTGGTTGGTTGGATTTGGACAAGTAAAAAATGAGTTAAATAGAAAAGGGGTCATAACCCAACCTGTTCATATCTACACGGGTTGGTTTGTGAATAATTCTGGTCCAACCAATATCTTGAAGAATAAATTTATCCAACAAAACAAGTCTGAATTCAAAAAAACATATTTCTTTACTGTGGTCTATTGAATTTCCCACAAAAAAGATATGCATTTGATTGACATTGTCAAAATGGCATCAGAAATAACGAGCTTAATTGAATTCAATAGGAAGTTCAGGTGATATATCGTGATTTCAAGTCATCAAATGTGCCTTTGGGTGATGACTTCAAGCCAAAAAGAGAGAGAACATAAATAGCCTGGAGCTTTTGCATGTCATCAGATTATGCATTTGAAGTGTAGCCCACTATTCTCACTTATCAGAAGAAAAAAAAAAAAGAATGTAAAACATTGCTATCACTAAGCAAACAACAGTCTTTCAGAAACTCCCACTCCAGAGCTCCTAGAGTCGGAATAGCATCTGACATTATCTTGAGATATGAAAATGCTGGCGTGGTAAATCCAAATCAGGAAGAATTGAGAAGAATGAATCACGTAAAACTTGGGCATACCAAATTCAATCTCCCAAAAATTGACACTAGTAACATTTGTATTTCAGTCAGTACTTAGGTAGTACTGAAAAACCATATTTACAAAAAAGAAGAAAAAGATTAGTCTTTCCAATGCTAAACCAGGAACTAGATGGACCCTAAAACATCTATGATTGACTCAGTCTCATTGGAGTAGACATTTATACACCAAAAACAGAACAACAAAATACATTTAAGCTTGACTTCCTGCAGGTTGTTGTCCCTATTTTCAAAACATCTATCATTTCTCTCTCCATATAGTCCACCATATACAAGCAGGGATCATCCTGAAGGTGAAGAAGAAAAAATCCAGAATTCGAAGTGAATAAAGCATAAACTCAGTAAATTCGAAGGAGGAAATAAACCCAATCACCATTTGTATCAAGTTGCTGAATTGGACCACAGAGAAGCATTTATGACAAGTGTTCAGTATAATGCTTTCCACAAAAAGGGAAAATGAGTTCCTACATTTGATCCAACTCCTAATCAATCCAACACCTAGTCATTGTTATCAACCTGATCCACAGAAAGCATATATGACATGTGTTGAGTACAATGCTTTCCGCCAAAACGGGAAAATGAGTTCCTACATTTATTCCAACTCCTAATCAATCTAACAACCTAGTCATTGTTATCAACCTTTAATATCCAAAAGTATCACCAATACACAATCCTTGTAGTACCTTACTGGCTTATCATACACCTCGTTTACTAACTATATGTCACCTAAAATACAGGCAAATGATAACAGTTTCCTCTTCCTCCATACACATCAAGAAACAGAAAAAAACAAAACTTTACATAAAATTAGTATCTGGGTGTCTTTAATAATGGAAAAGGAAAACGAAGACAAAGAGTACATACTTCAGCAAGCCAGAAACTCAGAAACCCAAACTTATCTACTTTAATAATCCAAAGGTTCTCTCTTTAGAGATGCCCAACAGAAGAAGAACCATATTTAAACTACAACACAATAGGAATTTATAATCACACAAAATAAAAATTTTAATCAAGAAAGAGAATCTAATAGAGATATTAGATTATCACACCACAGTCGATGCTCCAAAGTTGCAATTTCACCCACAAAAAAGGGGTTATTTTTCGTCTTTCTTCCACAAAACTAATCTGAAGCACCTCAATTTCACTTGGACACAACAATCTGTAAATTAGGTTATGATGAAACTTTGGAAAAAGGAATGGGGGAGGAGAATGATCTGGTTTGTTTAAAGAGAAGCTCTGAAGAAAAAGTCACGTGCAGAAAGTTTTGTTCTGTCGAAAAACTCACGGTAGTTAAGGATCGAGACAAAAAATGTACCAAACTTGGATTATTAATGCTCCAATAGAAATAAATAGGACTATTTTGAGTCTAAACTCAAAGTTAGTGGACCATTTTAAGCCTTTTATCAAATGGTGTGTCTGAAAAAAAAATAACAAAAAAGAGAAAAAAAATGAAAATGGAGTGCTACTTCTTCACTTGTCGTCGTCTTCAATTCGATTCAAGACTGCCAATCACAGTAAAAGCACCCCACCCCCACCACGAACCCAATAAAAGTTAGTATCTTTTTCTCTATCTTTATATGTTGAGTCTAGAATATGAATGATTACTTGTCAATCTTGAAAAATCCCAACTTTCTTGAAATTGTTTAGTGGACTTAGAGCTTTCGACTTTATTTGAAAATTTGAAGTTTAAAAGATTTGCCTTTTTTTCGTTTTCCCACTATTTGTCTATTTCTTGGTTTGTGGTCTTGCTCCATTCTTTGGTGTGGTGGATGATTTTGAGTTTAGCTTGTTGTTATATTTTTTTGAGGATTTTAGAGGAACCCCATGTTGAATCATATAGCATAGATGCTTTATCTTCAGTTTAACAAGTTATTGTAGTGAAATCAGTGATCTCCCTTTTCTTTGATTATACATCGTAGTAGTTGGGATTTAGGTTTTGGCTGCTGTTACATCTGGTTCAGTGTTTGTTACTCATTACTTCTTAATTTATGTGACATTGTTTGACTAGGAACGGAGTTTAAGAAAGAATGGATGACTTTTGGAGCTTGTGATCTAGAACAAGCCTTAGAGGCTATAAATCAAGTCTCATTAAGGTGTAAAATAAAAAGAATTATACTTAAATTGTTTCTAAATATAGAAAGTAACATTCTTTTTTGGATAGTGGAAGTAGTAGTCTTTGTAGTTTGGTTAGAAATAGGTCGAAATAGAGAGGATTGATGATTTAGCTGATCCGAGGCTAGTTGGGGATTAAGGCATATTTTTTTATTTATTTTTTTGCTTAATAAGGCATATTTGTTGTTGTTGTTGTTGCATTAAATTGGAGGGCTTTTTGTTCTTTTATTACGCTTCATTTTGTCTCTTTATGTTTTTCCCAAGAAAAACAAGTACGTTATCGGGTACTTCGCCCCTGCAGCTTATCTGTCTTGGATTGAAGTTTCCAAGCTTTACAAAGTGAGAATTGTTAAATAATGGCAGTGTAAGTTTGGGATGTTTATCATTTGAATTTTCCATTTTATGTTACTTTAATAATCCAGTTACATTTGTATTAATATGTCTGATTTTCGGCTTATTGATGGCTAAACAGAGTGGCCTCTGCTCCTGGAAAGGTTTTGATGACTGGAGGTTATCTTGTTCTGGAGAGGCCTAATGCTGGTATTGTACTGAGCACAAATGCTCGTTTTTATGCTATTGTGAAGCCACTTTATGACGAAATTAAACCTGAAAGTTGGGCATGGGTGAGTGATATTTGCTGCACTTAACTGAATGATCAATTAACTGGAAGATGCATGACCATTTCTCATCTTGAGAAGCACCTTTTATATATTTCCCTACGCTTTATTCCTACTGTAAGGTAGTTTTCTTATTCCTTTTCAGGGTTGGACAGATGTTAAATTGACTTCTCCCCAGATGGCAAGAGAAACCATGTATAAACTGTCTCTTAAACACCTAAAGCTTCAGCCTGTTTCTTCAAGGCAAGTAGTTCAAGTCTCGTTAGTGAAAATAATATTTTTCTTTTTATGCTTGTGAATTTGCAAAATAGTCTCTTGTTTCTACTTTCTTTTTGGTGCCCTATGGGCTATGAGGTCCCTATGTGCATTGATGATTGAGTTTCTTTTGTAGATAAACCAAATTTTGTGTAGGTTTTCTACTTTTTGGTATATGGCTTCTATACAGGAGTTTACTCCATCACTAATTTACTTTATCAAAAAATGTTTGTGAAATTAAATGTAACCTGGCTACTGTATTCTTGATGAATTTGGTCTGTTTTGTTATAACATGAATTGTAAAGTCATCTACATGACGAGCAATGTAGTAACTTATATTTTTAGTCGAACATCAGTGGATCAAGAAACCCCTTTGTAGAACATGCAGTGCAGTATGCTGTTGCAGCAGCCCATGCAACACTTGACAAAGATAAGGACACATTGCAGCGACTACTTCTGCAGGGTAATGTCTGACACTCTCACCTTTCTTATCTGAGGATGATGACATTTCTTTATACGGGACTCACCTCATAGTTTTTGTTAAAAGAAATTAGAAAAATAATTTCTCAAACTGCATTATCCATGCAGGTCTTGACATAACTATCTTGGGTTGCAATGAGTTCTATTCGTATCGGAATCAGGTGCTTTTGCAGCTTATTTTATATCTCTGATATGGCATGTAGCTCAGTGATAGATAATTACCTGTGAGTCCAGCTTGTTGGCATGAAGTGAAATTTGATATTGAGTAATCACCATACCCACGGTTGTTGACTTAATATTTTCTAATTTGTGGCAGCTGTTTCAAGATTTTCAGTGGGCAGGAAAAAATTCATGAGACTATATAGTGCCCTGGCAATTTTAAAATTAAGGTTTTGCTCAATTTGTTGAATGATTTAATGGAAAAATAGTACTGAGTACTACCTCAATCTAGAAGTGACCTAAGTTGGCATAATAATCAATTTGACCAATTGCTGGACTAATGTTTGACTAAACCTTTTCTAAGTTCAGAAGATAACACTGGACAAAATATACAATTCTTATTAGAAAAACTTCGAAAAAATAAAAAATTGATTATGCTACTCCAAGTTGATTTATATAGTTGATGTTTAAATTCGTAAGAGTAAGACAAAAAGTAGAACTAGAGTAGACTACTTGAACAGAAGTCACAACTGCAGAAGTTGTTAAACGGAGTGACTAGTCATGCACCAAGTGAGCACAACATTTGTAAGATTTACTTCACCCAGGGAAACAAATTTCTGCTTATTAGACTTATTAATGAAGTTATAGTATTTTGTATAGAATATAAAAACACTTCTACAAGGATTTGTATAGTATATCAAAACAAAATTAACGCAAGCTTCAGTTATCCTGATCATCTTATTGCTAAGACTTATATATCTTGATCACATTGTGCTGGACTATAGGGACAGAAATTGCAATGACATTGATACGGGGATTTTGTGTGGCCGGAACTGGTCAACTCGGATTACTCCTTTGTAATAATCATTGACTGAAATATTTAACTTTCTATCAGATTACATTGTGTAACAAATGCATAGGCTAAGATGCTGTCCAAGATGTTATGCTACAAACTAGTTTGCATGTATTCTCTAGTTTGATAGTAATTGAGACCTCTCTGTTAATTATTTATGTAGATTGAAGCACATGGGCTCCCTCTTACACCTAAGTCATTGGCTTCCCTTCCACCTTTTGCTTCAATCACCTTTAATGCCGAAGAATCAACTGGAGAAAATCGCAAGCCTGAAGTTGCTAAGACTGGATTAGGGTCATCAGCAGCTATGACAACTGCAGTTGTTGCCGCCTTGCTTCATTATCTTGGCGTTGTGAACCTCTCCTCTTTGGATGAGGACCAACTCCAAGGAAAGAAAGATGTAGCTGATCTTGATGTAGTTCATGTGATAGCTCAAACTGCTCATTGCATTGCACAGGGTAAAGTTGGCAGTGGGTTTGATGTTAGTTCTGCAGTTTATGGAAGTCAACGCTATATCCGGTTTTCGCCTGAAGTGCTCTCTTCTGCGCAGGTCTTCTTCATATTCCATCTTTTTGATTAATTTGTTGGCATAGTTTTGATCATAGATAAAGTAGTCTGTTAAGTTTTCTCAGAGGCTCGGTTACGGGAAAATCGCCTGAACGGCTTCAGCATATATATTTTATAATTTAATATGCCAAATACTTACTTTCTGAAGCTCATTAATAATCCATGTTTAAATAACTTTTTTCCTAAGATAATAAAGTTAATGTGCTCTTTGTAAATTGAGATAACTTCATACGAAGATGATGAATATGTTGCATCATTCAAACCGCTGTGAATTGCATAGCTTTTGACTAAGAGTAATGTACTCTTTCCGAATTAAGATAAATTCATATGAGGATGATGAATATATGACATCATTCAAGCCCCTGGATCTTTGGTTAAGTGGTAAGAGCCTGTGTGTGATGTGTGAATTATGTAGATGAGGTGCAAGTCACGAGTTCGAACCTTGTGACGTACCAAAAGCCTAATATTAAGAAGGGTAGAGGGGCGGGTCTTTATCCACCAAGTTTCGGACCATGTGCCAACTGGCCCTCATGAATTTCTCGCTTACTAAAAAACAGAAAAAAAAAATGTATCGTCACTCAAATATTGTTGCCATCACTACATGCTTCAGTGGTGCTAAAATCTAGCTTGGTCACCCAAGGCCCAGTTTATACCAGGATTAATTATCTGTTGGCATTTTTCCAAAGAATGAAGAGGGGAAATAGTAATCGGGGGAGTGGAAACCTTAAAATTACCTAAAGGGTTAATCATTTTTCCTCTAGTCTAAACCTCATGTTGCTGTAATGAGAAGTGCATAACATGTCAATACCAAGTGAGCTGTTGGGTTTTGCTAATTGTCAGACCACTTTTGATTATCTGTGTAAATTTAATTTCTTTGTCAACAAATAATAGAGCTGCTTTTCCTTCAGGTGGATAGTTCGTCTTCTCTTTTTCATCATTGTTTGGCATAACAAATTTGATGTTGGTCTTAGCAAAGGTTTGGACATAATTCATTCTCAATTCTGCAAGAACTTTTATGAAAGCCTTGATTTAATCAAAATCTTCAGTTGGTTCTTATGCTGAGGGTATAAGATTAAGGAATGGTGTCGGGGTTTGTATAACGTGTCAGGGGAACTTATGGGGCATTTGATGCCTGCTTATATTGATACTTCAGTTAGCGTGAAGGAATAGTTCTTCAATCAATCAATTAACTATACCTCATTTACCAAACTAGTTGGTGTCGGCTATATAAATCTTCTATATCCATTACACTCTCTCCGGGCGGATGTCATCCCAACCAACATCTTCTAATTACTATGCGGAGTGATGATTGTGGATTTGAATCTAAATCTATCGAATCTAGTTTCACAACTGTTCTGACATTCTTTTGGATTAGCAGAATGCAGGTATGGCAACACCACTAACAGAAGTCATTGATGATGTCCTAAAAGCAAAGTGGGACCATGAGAGGACCAAGTTTTCATTGCCTCCTTTAATGACATTAGTAAGTCTGATATACTATATTCCACAACTTTATGAATGTTTATCTGGTGAAGAATAATGTATTGCTCATCTGCTATAAGCTGGATGATCAGAATTACTGTTTTACATGTTAGGCGACCTTTAATGACACATCTACACATCCTCTTTTGATCTCCATACTCGTAGCTGACTACGCAGCTGATTGACTATCATACCGGCAGATAGAACTATAAAACTGATTTCAGCGTCAATTGCTTAATATTGATGTCAAGTGTAAATTTATCCACCTGGTGCTTGGGCTAAACACTCAAATTTCTTTTGCAGAAGATACTTAAACCTATATGATGATGATAATGATATTAACTTTCACATAGGTCAATGATCCAACCTAGCATGCTTTTGCTGGTCCTCTTTTGTTGAGTCCCCTGATTAGCTGTATAAACATTGTAACTGAAGATGTTGCCTGACTGAATTTTTTCCTTTTACTTGCCACTTTAATGGATTTGTTCTTGCTCTTCCAAGGCATCCTACTCCAGCAGAAGTTGTCTCAATATTGAAGTGTTAATTGTATGTGATGCACATTGTTTCTTCTTCTAAGTTGCTGGAGCTAATAACTGAACACTTGCAGTTACTTGGAGAACCGGGCTGTGGAGGATCTTCAACACCATCAATGGTTGGAGCTGTTAAGAAATGGCAGAGGTCCGACCCTCAGGATTCTCTAGAAACATGGAGAAGGTTGTCAGAAGGAAACTCTGCTCTTGAAGCGCATCTAAATACCTTAAGTAAATTGGCAGAGAGACATTACAATGCTTATGAATGCATCATCAATGCCTGCAGCCTGCTTCCTGCTGAAAAGGTAAAGTGGAGCTAGAACGGAGCTCAAAAAGCTTGTGTGATCCTCTGAACTTTATTCCAGACAGTTTTTGGGTCCTCCATCTTTCTGTTCATAGTCCTCCTTGGGCAGTTTTATGCAAGTCCTAATCTTGCATTACATTTGATTGTCAATTTACTTCTCGATTAAGATTTTACTATTATCTCTCGTTCTTGAAAGCTGTCCCTGTGATGTCTCATATCAGTGAACTCCTTTCTACAATTTACCTTGCAGAAGTATGCAGCTAAGGGCTAATATAATTATTTAATTTGCATCTTGTCCTTCCTGTCACTAGAATCATACTTGAGATCAACTAATTACCTTTCTTCTAATTCAATTAACAGAATACCCAAAAAAACAACTTTTCAAGGGTCATATTCACAACAACAGTATACCTAGTGTAATCACAAGTGGGGTCTGGGAGGGTGGTGTGTATGCCGATCTTATCCCTACCTTGTGAAGGTAGAAAGACTTCAAAGGTCCTATTTATAGCCCAAAGTTTCAAATGTAAATATTTTGAATATGTAACAGCAATCGGGTTCTCATTACTTTTTGGTATAATTGTGGAATTTCTATTCATAGAATATTATTCCAAAGTTTAGAGATACCTTTTTTCATTTTGAATTTTGAGTTCTTCTGCTTTTAATCATGAACAGTGGTTGGAGAGAGCAAATAAACCAACTCAAGCAGAAATTGTTAAAGAATTATTAGGAGCTCGAGATGCTATGCTTCGGATTAGGTATCAGATGCGGAAGATGGGAGAAGCTGCTGGAATTCCAGTAAGTTCTCCAGTTCCATGTAACTAGACTGTTTCTTCTCTTTTCTTTCACTTATCACTCCTCGCCTGTATAAGAATTACTTCAGATGCAAATTTATCAAGACATCACTCTATCTCAATGATGTAAAAGCAGGCTTTGTTTCTGAAGAATTGAATTATAGTGTCCATTTCCTTAGGGTTTCTATAAATGTCCGAGAAGTAAGAAGAAAAATTGTTAAATGAAGTAATGACAAAGTAATGTTCTTGCATGTGTTTGAATCAGCGGAAAAAAATTCCAAATGAGAAAGTAAAGTAGGTTCCATTCAAATTCCTACATCTGTTGCAAAGTTTAGGAGTTTTGAAGGAACGTGGTTTCTTAATTTAAACTTTCCTCTGCCTTTCAATAGACACTTAGCTAGAAAATTATGTTTTTCGTCTAATTTACCTTACTGCAATTTTCTCATGGAACATACTTCGATGACCTTGACATTCAAACAATGCCTGTAAGGTCAAAAGCTCTTAAAGAGCAGTGCACTGCTGCCTTATTCCATGTTTATGACCATTTCTTTCACCTTGTACACAATTCACAGATAGAACCAGAATCGCAATCTCAGCTTCTAGATGCTACAATGAATATGGAGGGAGTCTTGTTGGCTGGCATTCCTGGTGCTGGTGGATTTGATGCGGTTTTTGCAGTTACCCTGGGGGCTTCAAACAAAAATGTGACTCAAGCTTGGAGTTCACTTAATGTTCTTGCAATGCTAGTAAGAGAAGATCCTCATGGTGTGTCCTTGGAAAACAACGATCCTCGAGCAAAGGAAATTACTACAGCTGTTTCTGCAATTCAGCTTGAATAATGATCTGGAAGTTGTATATCACTTGCAGTAGCTTACTTTACTCGTGCCATATGACTAAAACATAAGATCTTAAAATATTAGAATGTATAGATTGCCTTTCTAGTTCAGGTAGGTTGAAGTTTCAAAACAGCAGGTCATAGTGACCTCCTTCTATTGTTTGAAGAGGGCAAATATGTGCCACGAAAAAATAAGCCAAATGAGAGCCTGCTCTAGTTCTATGGATCATTGAATCAAAAAATAAATCTTGCTGGAAATGAATTTCCCTTTTACTTCATAGTTCAAATTGATTGTTATCAAATTTAGTGGATCAAATATTTAGCTGAATGAATGAGATCGCGCCTATACAGGGTTATATGATTTCTTGTCAGTTTCTTATGGATTCCAGGATTGGCATGATTCTGAAGTTAGGTGCTATTATTGTTTTCATCCTTGAACTGCAGAAAGCATGACTATAATTATGAAAGGTAAGTTCGAAGGGAAAAAGAATATGTATTCACCAGTAATCTTTACAAGAGCAAGTTCCATCTTTGAAATGGTGGAACTGATTTCTGTCCCTAACAACGATATCTCTTTCGTAAATCATGGAAATAAGTTTAGTGTATGTGTGACAATCACTACACATTCTGACATTTCTCACTATTCTTATAGGAGAACCTTGAGATGTTTTTATAAGTGCAAATGCAATTGCCAGCTTTTGACAATGAGTGCTCAGTCTTTGCCTCTTCTCTTCTTCATCTACATCAAACAATACCAATGATGTATCTGGTGAATACCCTTCAAATTTCAGTTGCCATTCCATTTGGTGAATCATTTCATAGACCTCATCACTGCAGGTATGTGACCTATCTTGTGACACAAACTTGTAGAGCTTTCTGTCTGCTTCAACCAAGCAAGAACCAGGTACTTGAATTATCCCTTCATTAACCATTTTTGTCCGAATTACAGCCATCTTTTCCCACATTTTAGCTCGTGCATATATATTGCAGAGCATCACATAATCACTAGCATTTCTTGATTTCAACATGAAAAGATTCTTGGCTGCTACTTCTCCCAACTCAACATTCTGATGAACTCTGCAAGCACTTAGCAGACTTCTCCATAAGACGTCGTTTGGTTCCATTGGCGTGCCTTTGATGAGCTCCAAAGCTTCCTCGAGCCTCCCAGCTCGTCCCAAGAGATCAACCATACACCCGTAATGCTGAATTGTTGGCTCTATCGGATGTTCCAGTCTCATCCTGTCAAAACATTTTAGCCCTTCTTCAACCAATCCAGCATGACTACAAGCACTCAAAACCCCAACATAAACAACATCATCTGGTTCAATTCTTTCTTTGAGCATTTCATGGTAGATCCTTAGAGCTTCCTCTCCACGCCCGTGCAATGCCAACCCTGAGATGATGGCACTATAGGACATCTGGTTCTTGTTTGCCATTCTTTGAAAGAGAAACAACCCTTTCTCTAGACATCCACATTTAACATACATGTCTATTAAGGATGTCTCTACTATAACATTGAGACCAGTCATGTTCCTTAAAAGATATCCATGTGTGGCTTTCCCAAAATCAAGGGCATCCAAATGAGTACAAGCAGAAATCACACTCACCAATGTACTCTCCTCTGCCCTCCAACACCCCTCAGAGTTCAATTCACCAAAAACTTTAAGGCACTCAGACCATAGTCCCAAATTAGCATTAGCTGCAATAAGTGCACTCCAAGAAGCTATAGTTCTTTGATCCATTTGCTCAAAGACAATGCAGGATTGCCTAACTTCTCCACACTTCCCGTACATATTGATCAAGCTGTTCTGCACAAACACATCATCCTCATGTCCAAACTTAAGAATCTGCCCATGAATCTGCTTTCCTTCTTTGAGTGCCCGAATTCGAGCACATACTTTAAGAAGTGTAGGGTATGAGAAATTATCTGGTTCAACCTCATCTTCAATCATATGAACATACCAAAGTAGAGCTTCTTCCAAGTTCATATCTTTGACATATCCTCTTATAACAGTATTATATTCAAATGAACCTGGATCATCGATTTCCTCGAAAATCAAACAAGCATAGTCCATGCTGCCCCATTCTGAAAGTGCACAAGTGGACAAAAGATTGCCGGCACAGAAAGAGCTACAAATGAATCCAAGCTTCAAGATTTGGCCATGAACTTGCTTCAATTCCCTCATACTGTTGCATTTCTTGATCATAGAAATCCATTCTTGTTCCTTCAAGCTAAAGTTGAATTCTTGAGCTTTTGCATGATATTCTTTGGGTATCAGGAATGGAGTCTGATAAAGGACTGAAGTCCTCACCATCCTGTTTTACACCATCATTTAATTTCAAGAATTTCTAAGCTTGATGAACTGATAAGGTCACTAGTCACTAGTGCAGTAGTATCAAGATTAGAACTTTGTGCTATGAAAATATTAAAATTTTGGAATTGGAAAAGAAGTGAAAGTAGCTTCAAATGTTGAACATTTTCTTGATTGGGACAACTAGAAAGTGTGCTCTCATCCATGAGATTTGGAAAGTGAATTTGAACCAGAAAAAATCTGCCAAGTCATGAGACATGTGGAAGTTGATAGGATAATGTTTTTGAGTTGATGGGGTCCACAAAGTATGGAATTAAAATATATGTAGCCACTCATATAGTCCTATTGCACTTTTGGTAAATGTTCTACAATTTTCATTGGTTTACCCAAAATGGGATCAATTGATACAATATCTATACTGGAATGACCCTGCTGGTGGACCCATTATCCTATACCAAGTCACCAAGGATTAAAAGGAAAAATAAATTGAGAGGCATTGATTAATGAGTTAAGGTCTCGTGATAAGAAATCAGATTGATATAGAGTTAAGTTTTGTTTGTAGTTGTAATTTGAATTTCTTAAGTTATATTTTTTTTTTTCATAAACATGAAAACGTTACAAGATGTGAAAATTATCGAAATTTCTTGAACTCTTACATATTTTAACCAAAATGAGCAAACTATTGTTCATAAACAAGATATCAGAATATCTTAAGGCACCGCATTGATATATAGATTGCATTCTTTATGTTCCTTTTATAAGTAAATGTTTGCTATTACNGTGGTTTGTACACGTGTCTATTTGTTGAATACATCAGTAATGGAGTTTTTGATATGCGTTCTGTTGATATCGATGCAAAGTATCATCGTCAAAGGTATGCCACAATCATATGACATTATGGAAAAACAAAGAATGATGATGGCGCGACCAGTGAGAGTGAAGTAACTGGCACTGTTGCTAGCAAATTTGATGGACCCTGCATAGCAAAAGAGCATGCTCCGAATACCAGTAATTATCCCACACCAAGACCACGGAGATCAAATTTGATATAGTTGATTGCACCTTAGACTTTTTAGAATTACAAGTTTGTTTTTTTACTTTTGGACGATATTTTTGTGTTTGTTACAACTTTAAGTATTTGATATATATAATATCCACCGTTTTATTTCAAAAAGATACCAATTACATATGAATTACAGATTGATTATTGTAATCACAGGATACTAGTTATATACAGACTGCATTCCCAATGGATACACCATTCTAAAGATAAATTACACATTGACTATAATAATTCTCGGGATAACAGTTATATACAAAATGCATACAAATTGGATTCAACATTTAGAGTTTATGATTTTACAATGTCTTATTAACTAGAAAGAAATCATACTACTAATTTAGAGTTCATGAACTAACTCGGACTTATAATTGGTATCCAAAATGTACACCTTTGGCATCCAAATTCATATTCTAACACAAAAAAATAAAAGAATAAAAAATAAATGAAGTTGGTATCCAACATGTATAAATGCCTTGTATAAACGATTATGCCAATGTAAAATAGTGATAATTGTATTTTGTAACAACCTCAATTACATTTTTGTTTTACATTTTTTTCATCCTGGACAATTTACAACATAATTGTAAATTATATTGTCTTAACAAGCGTGGATTAAGTATTTTTAAAGATGTATGAAGTTGTATACAATCTATATAAATACTGAATAAACGAATCTTACAATTTAAAACATAGATCATTAAATGTTGCACCAACATCAATTACATCTGGGTTTTTTTTTTTTTTTGAAAATGGATAAAATAAAACTTTTTAATTAATTTTAACAGATTAGAGTGAATTAAGGAAAACAAATATTCCTAATTAGTTTGAATCTCCTAAATTTATGCTAATTAAAAATTATCATCAATCAATTCAAATTTAATTAATACATCTATTTCCATTTTTTCAATTTTTTTTTTTTATTATTTCTAATTTCGTTTTTTTTTTTAATTTTCATTTTTTTAAAAGTTTTTTCCAATTAATAAAAACATTTTTTAAAAAAAATTTGTTATAACCTGAAATTTTTAATGTTATAGCTTGAAAGTCTAAATCTACTGTTATAGCATAAAAATAGTACTATAATATATGTCATATATGAAATTTACACAATATAAAATGTAAAGAAGCAAACGTACAAAAAAAATTAAAAATTTAATATTTATTATACATACATAAAATATAATTTTGATCTTAAAGAAGAAGAGAGGAATTCTCAGCTAAATATTGTTTTCTTATGTAACACTCAAATTGTACAATTCTCAAATTTCAAGTTGTACAGTTTGAATCAGTGTTTTTATAATGTTTTTGGGGTGAGTTTCGGGGTGAGTTTTGGGGCGGGCGTATCAAAAACGCTTTGGAGCGCAAATTGAAGACGTAAATTCATAGGGCGTAAGTCCTAGAATTTGGTGTGTAAGCTCAGGGCGTAAAAACGTAAGTCTTAGGCGTAAAAACACACGCCCTGGGCGTTAATTTATTTTTTTAAAACTTCTTTTTTGCTTAAATCATATTTTTTTATTTTTGGTGCAATGATATTTCTCAAATAGTAATTATAATACTCTCTTTCTTCCTTATTTGTTATTAATACCTATCTCAAATAAAAATTAATATATTTTTTGTATATTATAGGTTATTTATTAAAATGAAACCATTGAAGTTTTACTTTTGCTTATTTTCTTAGTAGTAAAATTATAAAATGACATGAAACTACAGTCCGTAGATTCATTGGACTTACGNCCCCCCCCCCCCCCCTCCCCGTGCTGCATAAAACATCTCGCCTCGCTTCACGCCTTTTAAAACACTGGTTCGAATGGTAATTGTATGGGGAAGGCTAAAACTAGGAATGTCAAATGAACGGGTTGAATTGAATTTGAGAATGTCAAAAAGATTGAGTTAATAAATAGACGGGTCATTGATTCACTTAAATAATATTTGGGTTGAAGCGGATCGGACTGAGATGAGCTAAAATTATATGATCGGATCATAATTTAATCATTTAATTCTTAGTAAGTTTGTTTTCTTATATATTTTTTTAGTATCTAATAAATTTATTTTCCTTATATCATCATTCATGACTATATAAAGCATATCAAATAAAAAAAATGTCTTTTTAAAAATATTTAGACAAAAAAATTTATGAGTCAATTTGAACTTCATATCAATCTAATTATAAAATAGACTAAATTAAATAGATCAAAATAAATTTAGTTAATAAAATAAAAAAATTATTAATTTCCACAAATCTAGACAAATTCTATGAATCATAATTTCATGAGTTGATTTTGTAATCCTTGACTGAAACAACTCAAATCTTTTTTTATATTTGATCAATTTTGGCTTTAACATTATAAAATTTTGATAGACTCAAAACAAGAGGTATATATATGAGTACAAAAGAAATTATTTTTTATGAAGTACTCTTTGAACAATAATTCAACTGCCGAGAAAATCACCAACCCAAAAGTTCAATTGATTGTCTTTGTTATATTCTGACCAGTCCACAATATGGCTAAGGTCCCCACCTTATACTTCACATTAATTATATGGTCCTCCACTTGTTTTTATATTTTATTATTACTATATAAGTACTATTTTAGTACTTGGAATATTTTAGTGTAGTTGAAAAAGAAGAATGTAAAATTGGGTAATTCAACTAGGTTGAATTTGGACTAGTTATAATTGACTAAATTAATAATATAGATGGATTATTAACTTCGGTGGAAAATTGAACATTCACTGATAAAGTTAAATTTTAGATAGCTAATCAATTGAGATACAAAGATTCTCAAAAAAATAAGCAATTAATGTTAAGTATAAAATGAAAAAAACAATTATCTTTCTTTGATATGATAAAAGTAATAAATATATCTTAAAAATAGAGGACAAATAAAATTAAACGAAAGGGGTAATAAAGTAATTTCAACAATAAATAAGGAGAGACTGAAACTTATACATAAATCGCATTTGTCAAATGCGTTTTATGTTTTCTTTCTCAGCTCTTTCTATTTAAACATATAAGAAAGGTTTTTCAAGTTTTCAACGCCATGACCTTTTTTTAAAAGACAAAAAATGAAATTGTGGGTCGAGAAAAGAAAAATAGGGGAGGGATTAACAATCTGGAGAATCAAACATTCACCGATAAAGTTAAGTTTTAGTTAGCTCATCAATTGAGATACGAAGATTCTCAAAAAAATAAGCAATTAATGTTGAGTATAAAATGGAAAAAATAATTATCTTTTCTTGATATAATAAAAGTAATAAATATATTTTAAAAAAGTGGACAATAAAATTAAATGGAAGGGGTAATAAAGTAATTTCAACATTAAATAAGGAGAGACTGAAACTTATTTATAAATCGCATTTGCCAAATGCGTTTTATTCTTTCTTTCTCAGCTCTTTCTATTTGAGCATCTAAAAAGGGTTTTTCAAGTTTTCAACGTCATGAACTTTTTTTAAAAGACAAAAATTAAAATTGTGGGTCGAGCAAAGAAAAATAGGGGAGGGGATTAACAATCTTGAGAATCGAACATTCATCGATAAAGTTAAATTTTAGGTAGTTAATCAATTGAGTTATGAAGATTCTCAAAAAAATAAGCAATTAATGTTGAGTATAAAATGGAAAAAAACAATTATCTTTTCTAGATATGATAAAAATAATAAATATATTTTAAAAATAGTGGACAAATAAAATTAAATGGAAGAGGTAATAAAGTTATTTCAACAATAAATAAGAAGAGATTGAAACTTATACATAAATCGCATTCTCCGAATGCGTTTTATGTTTTCTTTCTCAACTCTTTCTATTTGGGCATCTAAGAAGAGTTTTTCAAGTTTTCAACATCATGACCTTTATTTAAAAAACCAAAATTAAAATTGTAGGTCGAGAAATAAAAAATGGGGGAGGAGATTAACAATCTGGAGAATCAAACATTCACCGATAATGTTAAATTTTAGGTAGCTAATCAAGTGAGATACAAAGATTCTCAGAAAAATAAGCAATTAATGTTTAGTATAAAATGGAAAAATAGTAGACAAATAAAATTAAAGGGAAGGGATAGTAAAATAATTTAAATAAGAAGAGACTGAAACTTATATATAAATCGCATTTGCCGAATGCGTTTTAAGCCTTTCTTTCTCAACTCTTTCTATTTAGACATCTAATAAGAGTTTTTCAAGTTTTCAACGTCATGATCCTTTTTTAAAAGACAAAAAAATAAAATTGTGGGTCCATAAAAGAAAAAAAAGGGTTGAGATTAACAATCTAGAGAATCGAACATTCACCGATAAAGTTAAATTTTAGATAGTTAATCAATTGAGATACAAAGATTCTTAGAAAAATAAGCAATTAATGTTGAGTATAAAATGAAAAAAATAAATCTTTTCTAGATAAGATAAAAAAATAAATATATATTTTAAAATTAGTGGACAAATAAAATTAAATGGAAGAGGTAATAAAGTTATTTCAACAATAAATAAGAAGAGACTGAAACTTATACATAAATCGCATTCTCCGAATGCGTTTTATCCTTTCTTTCTCAGCTCTTTCTATTTGGGCATTTAAAAAGAGTTTTTCAAGTTTTTAACGTCATGACCTTTTTTTAAAAGACCAAAATTAAAATTGTGGGTCAAGAAATGAAAAATAGGACAGGGGATTAACAATCTGGAGAATCAAATATTCACTGATAAAGTTAAATTTTAGGTAGCTAATCAATTGAGATACGAAGATTCTAAGAAAAATAAGCAATTAATGTTTAGTATAAGATTGAAAAAAGTAATTATCTTTTCTTGTTATGATAAAAGTAATAAATATATTTTTAGAATAGTGCACAAATAAAATTAAGCGGAAGGGAGAATAAAATAATTTAAACAATTAATAAGAAGAGATTGAAACTTATACATAAATCACATTCGCTGAATGCTTTTTATGCTTTTCTTTCTCATCTCTTTTTATTTAGACATCTAAGAAGGGTTTTTCAAATTTTCAACAACATGACCTTTTTTTAAAAGACAAAAAATAAAATTTTGGATCGAGAAAAGAAAAATAGAGGAGGGGACTAACAATCCGGAGAATCAAACATTCACCGATAAAGTTAAATTTTAGGTAGCTAATCAATTGAGATACGAAGATTCTCAGAAAAGTATACAATTAATGTTAGTATAAAATGGAAAAAATAATTAACTTTTCTTGATATGATAAAAGCAACAAATATATTTTAAAATTTATGGACAAATAAAATTAAACAAAAGGGTTAATAAAGTAATTTCAACAACAAATAAGGAGAGACTGAAACTTATACATAAATCGCAATTGCCGAATGCGTTTTATGCTTTTCTTTCTCAGTTCTTTCTATTTAGACATCTAAGAAGGGTTTTGCAAATTTTCAACGCCATAACCTTTTTTTAAAAGACAAAAAATAAAATTGTGGGTCGAGTAAAGAAAAATAGGAGAGGTGATTAACAATCTAGAGAATCGAACATTCACTGATAAAGTTAAAATTTTGTTAGGTAATCAATTGAGATGCGAAGATTCTCAGAAAAATAAGCAATTAATTTTGAGTATAAAATGGAAAAAATAATTATCTTTTCTTCATATAATAAAAGTAATAGGGATAAGGGTCTGAAAAATACCTCAACTTTGGTCGAATTTGTTGTTGCGCTACTAAACTTTAATGAGGACCTATTACCTCCCTAGACTATTTAATACCGTATTTTAAACATATATATTTGCCCACGTAGACATAAAAAATAATGCAAAATTATAAATAGTAATGTGTCCATGTGGGCACATATATACCTTTAAAATACACTATTAAATAGTTCAGGGGGTAAAAAATACGGTATTAAATAGTCTAGGGAGGTAATAGATCCTTATGAAAGTTTAGTATCGCAACAACAAATTCGACCAAAGTTGGGGTATTTTTCAGACCCTTATCCCAAAGTAATAAATATATTTTAAAAATAGTGGAGAAATAAAATTAAACGGAAGGGGTAATAAAGTAATTTCAACAATAAATAAGAAGAGACTGAAACTTATACATAAATCGCATTTGCCGAATGCGTTTTATGCTTTCTTTCTCGGCTCTTTCAATTTGGGCAACTAAAAAGGAGTTTTCAACTTTTCAACGCCATGACTTTTTTTTTAAAGACAAAAAATAAAATTGTGGGTCGAGAAAAGAAAAATATGGGTGGAGATTAACAATCTGGAGAATCAAACATTTACCGATAAAGTTAAATTTTAGTTAGCTAATTAAATGAGATACGAAGATTCTCAGAAAAATAAACAATTAATGTTGAGTATAAAATGAAAAAAATAGTTATCTTTCTTGATATGATAAAAGTATTAAATATTTTTTTTAAATAGTAGACAAATAAAATTAAACAAAATGGTAATAAAATAATCTCAACAATAAATAAGAAGAGACTGAAACTTATACATAAATCGCATTCGCCGAATACGTTTTATGCCTTTCTTTATGAGTTTTTTTCTATTTAGGCATCTAAGAAAGGTTTTTTAAGTTTTCAACGTCATGACCTTTTTTTAAAAGACAAAACATAAAAGTTTGGGTTGAGAAAAGAAAAATAGGGGAGGGAATTAACAATCTGGAGAATGAAACATTCACCGATAAATTTAAAATTTAGGTAGCTAATTAATTGAGATACGAAGATTATCAGAAAAATAAGCAATTAATGTTGACTATAAAATGAAAAACAAATTATTTTTTCTTGATATGATAAAAGTAATAATTATATTTTAAATATAGTGGACAAATAAAATTAAACGGAAGGAGTAATAAAGTAATTTCAACAATAAATAAGAAGAGACTGAAACTTATACATAAATCACATTTGTAGAATACGTTTTATGCTTTCTTTCTCAGCTCTTTTTATTTGGGCATCTAAAAGGGGTTTTTCAAGTTTTCAAGACAAAAAATAAAATTGTGGGTCGAGAAGAGAAAAATAGAGGAGGGGATTAACAATCTCGAGAATCGAACATTCACCGATAAAGTTAATTTTTAGGTAGCTAATCAATTGAGATACGAAGATTCTCAGAAAAATAAGCAATTAATTATGATGAGTATAAAATGTAAAAAAAATTATTATTTTTTCTTTAAATGACAAAAATAATTAATATATTTTAAAAATAGTGGACAAATAAAATTAAATGAAAGAGGTAATAAAGTAATTTCAACAATAAATAAGAAGAGATTGAAACATTATATATAAATCGCACTCTCTGAATGCGTTTTATTCTTTCTTTCTCAGCTCTTTCTATTTGAGCATCTAAAAAGAATTTTTCAAATTTTCAACATCATGACCTTTTTTTTAAAAGGACAAAATTAAAATTGTGGTTCGAGAAAAGAAAAATAGGAGAGGATATTAACAATCTGGAGAATCAAACATTCACCGATAAAGTAAAATTTTAGGTAGCTAATCAATTTTGAGATACGAAGATTCTAAGAAAAATAAGCAATTAATGTTTAGTACAAAATGGAAAAAGTAATTATATTTTCTTGATATGATAAAGTAATAAATACATTTTTAAAATAACAGACAAATATAATTAAGCGGAAGGGGTAATAAAGTAATTTAAACAATTAATAATAAGAGACTGAAACTTATACATAAATTGCATTCGCCGAATGCTTTCTTAGCTCTTTCTATTTAGACAGGTTTTTCAAGTTTTCAACGCCACGTCCTTTTTTAAAGTCAAAATATAAAATTTTGGATCGAGAAAAGAAAAATAGGGGAGGGGATTAACAATCCGGAGAATCGAACATTCAACGACAAAGTTAAATTTTAGGTAGTTAATCAACTGAGATACGAAGATTCTCCGAAAAATAAGCAATTAATGTTGAGTATAAAATAAAAATAATAATTAGTTTTTCCTTGATACGATAAAAGTAATAAATATATTTTAAAAATAGTGGACAAATTAAATTAAATGGAAGGGGTAATAAAGTACTTTCAACAATAAAAAGATGAGGCTGAAACTTATACATAAATCGCGTTCGTCGAATGCGTTTTATGTCTTTCTTTCTCAACTCTTTCTATTTAGGCATCTAAAAGGGATTTTTCAAGTTTTCAACGTCATGACCTTTTTTTTAAAAGACAAAAAATAAATTTGTGGGTCGAGAAAAGAAAAATAGGGAAGGAGATTAACAATCTGGAGTTAAATCTTAGGTAGCTAATCAATTGAGATATGAAGATTCTCAATAAAATAAGCAATTAATGTTGAATATAAAATGAAAAAAATAATTATCTTTTTTTGATTTGATAAAAATAATAAATATATTTTTAAAATAATGGACAAATTAAATTTAATGGAAAGAATAATAAAGTAATTTTAACAATAAATAAAAAGAAACTGAAACTTATAACTAAATTGTATTCGTCGAAAAGTTATTTGTATTGAAATGAACTGAATCAAGATGGCTAAAGAATACAATTTCAAAAAATTTAACTTTTATCAAGTTTTAGTTTATATTTTATTTTATATATATATATATATATTTTAATTCTAAGCCAAATGGAGAAAACTTTTATTTTCTTATTATGTTGGTTATATATCATATATCAAAGACATGATTTTTAGAGAGTTAATTTGGGTAGATTGGAACCAATTTAATCATATAGGTTGATTTTTTTCCCTTTTGAATTATCTATCTTAATTTCTAAACAATATTTTTTCTTATTTTAGAGAAGTTTAAGATCAAATTAATTATTTTTCTCATTTTACCCTTAATTATAATTATTCTTAAAGATTACAAACACAACAATTGAGGGGTGATAACACAAATAGAATATATTTTTTAATGAAGAATGTTATATAATAAGATATAAATAAAGTAAAAGCAATTGCTTAATTACTTGTCAGCTTGAAAAATTAAGAGATAATTTACTCTTCTTTTTTTTTTTTGTCTAATTTATCGTTATTATTAAATACTTCTGTTCATTCTCAAACTTTAGATGACTTATAATTAATAGAAATCTTGATCATATAGTAAAATTACCCTTTTATTTATTGATTTTTATGAACGGTACCAAATCAAAATAGATGAGTAAATACGTAACTTTTTTTTATTGTTGAATAAGAACATTAATTAGCATATTGATTAGGATTGAATTGTCTATTAGTGAAGAAATAAAGAGGTATGAAATAATTATTGAGATAGTTATTGCTGCCTAATCCAACTGAATAAATAAATGCACTTATTTATATAATATGATGCTGCATTTTTATTTCCTAGTATTTGCACACTTGTTACACTGTGTTTTCGTAATTATTTACTACTTCTATAGTTGTTAATTTTCTCAATAATGGTATATATCATTTAAATATAAAGATTTCATTAATTTTTGTTACTGTATATATATATATATTTTATTTATTTATTTATTATTATTATTATTATTATTATTATTATTTTTAAAATAATAATTAATTTTCTTCCTTACTATCGACAATTCCCACTTGACGTAGCATGTAAGTTTTCTTTTGCAACTTAGGGACACTAGCTCACTCTTCCAAAGATTGTTATGTGTTATTTCATAATATATTCTATTATATTGTAATTATTATTTTAGATTAATTATATCATTTTTCGTTTTTATATAATATCATATATTAATAATTTGAAGAATAAACCTATAAAAAAAGTAGGATACGGTATATAATTAACTACTATAGAAAAGGTACGGTAAAGGTTATATAGGGTTATTTTAAATAATAAGTAAAGACGGAAAAAAATATAAGATAATGCTATGATCACACGAATCGGTTGTTCACAAAATGAGAGTTTTCATTATTACCAAACGATCAACTTTATGATACGATTTAATAAATTTAAGTAACAATCAAAATAACTAATGTATTTAAATTAACAACACAAGCGGTAACTAATTAATCACTTTATAGCTTTGAATTAATCATATTGCTCGGACCATATCTTATAAATTCTATTACGTGACCTAATAATCAAATTTTTGGTTAAACAATATCATATCAACACACAAATTTCATCTTCTTCTTTATAAAAAAAAAAACTATGATAGACCAAATTAATTTGCATGCAATTTAATTAATTATCTATCGAGCATATTACATTCCATAAAAATAATAGTGTAATTATACTTAAATTTAATTATCAGATGATTTTTCAAACAGCTCCATAAAATAAATATATCCAACAAGGGAGCATCAATGATGAGTAAACATGTTAGACCAAATAAATTCATATGATTTTTTTTTCGACCAAAAAATAATAATTCATATGATATAGTTATAGTTAGAATTCGTTCGCATAGATATTATTATTGAGATATATATATTCTTTATTAAGAATTTTTTTATATTATTAACGCAAACTTAAATATTTTTATTAGGAAAAAAAATTCTATTCATTGATCATACCTCTTGAATTTATATTTTGAAGTCACAAATTCCCAATCAAACTATTCATATTTTTACATTAAAAACTTAACCTAGCACAATGTCCAAAAGAACCGAAAACCTAGTCAACAAATATATCCATGTTGGATTTATAAAAATAAAATAATTAACATAGATTATGCAGTAGTGGAACTGTTTTATCCTTAATGAGAGATTTCAAATTCAAATTTTGAGTATAGAGAAAATCACGTTAGAGCATCACCATCAAATGGGCCATATAGTGCATAATTCAAATTTAATCGGAGTTACAATGCAGTCTTCAGAGACGGAATGAAATAATAAAAAAATAAATAAAAAATTGAGAACAGACATGGTACAACGTTGACATAATGCCAACTCAGCATATGGGTCCCATACCAAATAAGTCCCAAAGTCGTACTTTGAATTAAAGAGAGTGTTTGACACGCGCTAACAAGACCGTGTCGTTCAGGTTAAAAATCTTGGCCACTTGCAAAGGAAAATCTTACTTTACGTTTTACTATTCACCAAACTCCCACTTGCTTCCGATAACGCGTGCATCACGCGCCTCTAATACAATTCTTTTGAGTATTAAATTATTTTTATTAGTAAAGACATTTTACTTTACATAGTTTGACATAATTCCTATCTTTGAGACAACTTAAATATTTGATTTTATGAAATTATACTGATATATTATTAACATAGCCTAGATACTATGTAAAAAAAGTAGTCTGAACTACAAAATATCTTGTTTTAGTAGAGTTCGAAAAGGGAATCGTATCTCTAGAGATATGATGTAGACAGTCTAATCTAATGTAAATGATTATTTTCACGTGCTAGATTAGATAAAGACAACTTTACGTTATTCCAAAACTACCCTTCATGTTAAAAAAAAATAAAAAAAATTATCCCCCAACCATGTACACCTTCATATGGACCCCACTTACCCACCCACCCTCTAGCACAATCTGATTACATAATAGTACAATCTCTCTCTCTCTCTCAAAATAATACAGCTTTTACATTGTACATGTATTATGTATATATATATGTATCTTTTAACACCTTCTTCTTCTTCTTCAAAAGAGTAGATTCCCCAAAAGATTACTCTTTTATGGTTTTGTCTTTTTAACTTATACTTTTTTCAGAGAGCTTTGGAGCTTGAAAAAAGTGAACCCAATTTTTTTTAACCATCTTTTACCCTTATAACTCAGATTCATGTTCTCAGCTTTGCTTGTCACTTTCTTTTAGGTACAAAAATTCAACTTTTCTTTCTTTTTTCTTTTTTTCCCTTTTTTTTTTTGTGTGTTATGTATCAAAGTTTAAAACTTTTTTCTTTCTTTTATTAATAACTCTTTTCTTGACATTTCTACAAAAGACCCTTTTTTAAAACATTAATTTATCTCTGTGACTTATTGAAAGTTGAAATGTCTCCGAGTATTTAAGGGTTGGGAAGTTAGGAATAGTTTTGTTTATGTTTGACTAAATTTTGGAACATTTCAACCTTCAAAGCTGCCAACTTTGTTTTTTTTTTTCTCTTTCTGATATGTGTGGTTCTTTGGGTTGAAAACTTTGTGCTTAAGATTCTTGAATTTTAGGATTTCAAAGGTTTGATCAGCTGAGTAAATTGAATCTTTCCAAATTGAAGGTCTTTACTGAAAAGACCAAATCTTGTTTTTATTGGTAGAGTGATTGACTTTTGTAGCAGTCTATAAGTTTTTGGTTTATGCTAAGAAGTTTTTTGTTTACCAGATGGATGGTTTTTGCAGTATCAAGAAATTGTAAGTAGTGAAATTGAGCTGCAACTGAGTAGAAAAGCAGGAAAAGATTGATTTTTTTTTTGGGGTGAGAGATATGGAGAAAAAAGATGGAGAGCATTGGAGGGAGATGGTGAAAAGAATGCTTCCTCAGGGAGGGGATGGGGAAAATATTGAATATTCAATAGCAATGGAGTATACTGGTCCTTTGTTGTCATATGAGGTTCCTAAAGTAGAGCCTCTTGATGTGAATTCTAGTGCAATTCCAATAGCAGAACCTCTTTCAGAATCAAGTAGATCATTGAGTAATGGTGTTGCCCCGGTTATCGAACCTATTCCGTTGCCGGTATCTCGTATTGCTGGTGTAACAAGTCCCCCTAGTCATAGTCCAAGGGTATCTTATAGTTCTGAGTCTCAAGTGTCTGTCTTGCAGAACCCTGATTCTTCTTCAGGTTCTCCGTCAGCATCCCCGGGTTCAGTGCTGAATCACCAGGGGAGAAGAGCCCCAGTAGTCACCTTTGTTGATAGATCTGAAAGAGTAACGGGGGAAATTGAGAATCAAGTCTTTCCTGAATATGTTGGAGTTTCTAAGGAAAGGAAGAAGAATAAGAAGTCAAGAGTCTGTCATAGGTGTGGAAAAGGGAAGTGGGAAAGTAAAGAGTCTTGCTTGGTTTGTGATGCAAAGTATTGTAGCAATTGTGTGCTTAGAGCAATGGGTTCAATGCCTGAAGGGCGCAAATGTGTGAGTTGCATTAGCCAGCCAATTGATGAGTCAAAAAGGTCCAAACTTGGTAAAAATTCGAGAGTCTTATCGCGTTTGCTTAGTCCTTTGGAAGTCAAGCAGATAATGAAAGCAGAAAGAGAATGTTCTGCTAATCAGCTCCGCCCAGAACAGCTGATTGTAAACGGATTTCCTTTGAAGCCAGATGAGATGGCAGAACTCTTTGGGTGCCTTTTACCTCCTAGGAAGTTGAAGCCTGGGAGGTATTGGTATGATAAGGAATCTGGACTATGGGGAAAGGTAATCTTGTGTGTTGAGTTAAATCAAGTTCTGTTATTTATTTCTTATGTTAGAAAGAAGATGCTAATATAGTTTCGATTATTAAACAGGAAGGAGAAAAACCAGACAGAGTTGTCAGTTCAAACCTAAATTTTACGGGAAAACTTAGTGCTCATGCTAGCAATGGAAGTACTCAGGTTTACATTAATGGCCGAGAGATAACAAGACGTGAACTCCGAGTGCTGAAGGTTTGTTCTTTTTATTACAATTAATCGTGCATATGCCTAAACAATATGTATGGCAATAGATTTAATTCTAGAATTGTTGTTATCCACATTTTAAAGGCCACCTTCTATTTACTAACCTGTTGTTATGTGGTCATGACAGCATGTATATTTGAATTTAGTGAAGAATACCTCCCCATTCTTTAGAATGATATTGTCATTTATTGAGATTCTATAAATTTTGTCGCTTTTTTTTCCACCCAGCAATGAAGCCGGATTAACTTTCTTTCCCTATTTATGCTCCAATTATGTGTTTTATCCCGTCCCTCCAATCTGTCGTCGTTTGGTACGTGGGACAAGAAAAATTGGTATTAACTTTATCTCATGTTTGGTTTGAGGTATTAGCTAATCCCGTGATTGTTTTATCCCACCATTTGCACTAAAATGGTGGGATTACTATCCCAAGTAATCCCATATAGAAGGTGCGGTAAAATAACCCCATGGGATATCCTTGCTTATCCCATCTCGCATCCAAACAGGAGTTTCACTGATTGTAGATATTAATAACATCCATGCATATAATCATTTATAGGTCTTAAATTCTTTCCTTTTTATCTGTTCATGGGATGAATTTTGCTGGTTGAAAGTGGTGAGTCATACCTCCCAATTCTTCTCTTAAATTTTTTGCATATGGAGATGCCATAACTTTTACAACTTCCGTTCCCCCGATCTATACACTTTCTCAATCTATTATTTCTCCATTCATTTGTTTCTGCTCTTTCCTTCTACGCTGTCAAACTATTGTAAGATTTCACTAATACTGAAAGTTAATAATGTATGTCCATAAAATCATTTATAGCTCTGAGTGTCTTTGCTTTCATCTTAGATGATCGTGAAAAGTAACATTTTTTGCCTTATATAGTAGATTTTAGTTGTCGTTTTCTAGAGCTAGTGCATTAAGTAGCTTTGACATCTTTAAATTTGTATTTTGCTTTTAACTATCCGAGCTAGTTATTTGACTGATTGTCATTCTACAATCTACAATTTTGGATCTAAACAGATTTTCCTTGTACCTTCTCACAAAAGGAAAGAAATGGGTTCCTGCTGACCTTTACCCTTTTTCAAGCACTTCTATTATTCCCTTGAACTTCTTCTTGTTCTTTTTTTTTGGGCTAAAATAGTAGAATCTCAAGTATCACAGTGAATCATGTTAAACATCTGGAACTTTCCAAAATGAACCTTTCCTTGTCAATCACCGCAACATAATCAATCAGCCAGGTTAGGCTGTGATTGGTCCAAAGGGAGGGTCACAGACGGATTTCTCGGTTATCAAAAAAAAATAAAAAAATCAATCAGCCAGGTTTGTCATTATTGAGCTCAGAATCTAAAAGAAGTATCTCCAGAGTGTAGTTACCTCACAGAAAAGCTCCATGCACTATATGTGTAAAAAACCAATGGAACAACCTAATTTACCATTATTTTTCTGCCTGTTTGAAACAATGGTAACAACCACTATTGAGAAGATAGTCATATTCCTCCATGTTCTTATAGCCCAGTTCTCAATCAACTCTTCTAAGCCTGGTGCTGGCAGTTTCGATCAAACCGGTCTACCACACATGGACTTCATTGGTTCCAGAGATTTCAGTGATACCCAATTCAGGATGATCCAGTGTCGATGTTACATGGCTGCCTGATCCAGACTAGCTCATATGTTGCTATAGAATTCAACTTAAGGCCCTTTGATTGGCCTTTCTTCAAATGATTTTCTTCCTAGAATGAAACTCTGTGCATGCTTATTTGTTTCCTCATCCTTTTATGTACAATGAGTCCTGACATAAGTTTCATTTCAGTTTGCAAAAGTGCAATGCCCTCGTGACACTCACTTTTGGGTATATGATGATGGTCGTTACGAGGAAGAAGGACAAAACAACATTCGGGGTAACATATGGGAAAAGGTAGCACATTGAATTGAATGTAGGGTATGGTTTCAACTATGTCACTCAACGAAGTTTTTGATTTTATATCTGATAATTTATATTGACATGCAGGCAACAACAAGGTTTGTTTGCTCTCTGTTTTCCTTGCCTGTACCACATGGTCAACCGTATGGACAGAGAGACGAGCCTAGCAATTATACTACTGTTCCAAATTACTTAGAGCAGAAAAGGGTTCAAAAGCTACTTTTACTAGGACTTGAAGGTTCTGGAACAAGCACTATTTTCAAACAGGTATTGGCCTTATGCAGCATTCCTTTTTCAGGAAAAAAGGGTTATGTTTTTCTTGATTAATTATTGAACTCAAGCTTCTTTCTATATATAGGTCAAATCTCTAAGATTTTTATCTTCGCTCTGCGTACGTCAACTGTTTTCAGATCTCTGTAGTATAGCTTGCTAAGTTGCCGGTATTTGTTCATTTGTTCTATAGACTTGAATCTGCTAGCATCCACATATTTCATTTTGTTGCCAGAAATTTTTCTAGCATCATATTGCTGCCCAATTCCCCAATCAGTTTGGGATTCGAGGCTTGGTTAATTGATTGGTTGATATATTGAGGCTGAGTTATTTTGCTTATGAATCAAATTAGATGACTTACTATAACGACAAGAACATTGGTATCTCTAGTATTCTGGTTAAATTTCACCATTGATATTAGCCATCATAAACGAGGTACAAATGGAACCATTTATTAGTCATAAATTTAAATGGGATAAATTGCAAAATGAGAATTGACAGGAAAGAGATATTATAGTGGTAAGGGTTCTCCTCCTTCAACCTTCGGTTTGAGTCCATAAGGGAGCTCAGTAGGAAAACCATTGTTCATCTCCTAGGTAAGGGGTTTCGGGTAAGGTGGGGGTAGTGTTTACCATATAATTTTCTTTTTTGTAATACTCCCTCCTTTTCAAAAAGAATGATCCCTTTTTTGGCAACACTTTAATTTCAACTTTCCACGTGGCATGTTTAAGGCAACAAGATTAAAGGGCATTTTGGCACATTTGACCTAACTTTGATTTAGGACCAGAAGATTGTAAAGTCTTCTTTATTTTTTTATATGTTTGAACAGGACAGATAATTGAGAAAATATTGGATTGAAGAGGCTTTACTGAGAAGTATAAAAGTGGGATACATGAAAATTTGGATGTAGTATAAAAAAATCTTATCTTTTCTTGTAGTTAAAAAGACATTTCTTAAGGCAAGCGGAAAGCAGAAATGCTTGCTTAATGTTAAGGGAAGGAGTGTCAGATTTATTGACAACGTATTGAGAGGTTGATCATGTATTTGCATGTATCTATAGTGCTATTCCCTTTTCTCCTCCTCCGTTGTTTTATCCTTTGCTCCCTTCCTGCTCTGTGGTATAATTTATTATTGCATTCTGAACGTGAAATAAAATGCTTGCGTATAATGCCTTTCTTTACCATTAAAGTGTTTGTTGGTGCTCCTTGCTGTCTATCATTTGTGTGTACTCATTTGCTTCTGCTTATAACCTTATTGTGTAGGCGAAATTTTTGTATGGAAACACATTTACCTCTGAAGAAATTCAAGACATCAAGTTGATGATTCAAAGCAATATTTACAAGTATCTGAGCATTCTTCTTGATGGAAGGGAGCGCTTTGAGGAGGAGGCTTTAGCAAGAATAAATGTGGAAGGTAATTTAAAATATATACTTAAAGTATTGATAGAAAGGTTCTGGGGTTAATTAACAAAGAGTTTCGCTAGATGCATTAGACTGGCAGTTACCAGCTGGACTTGCAGGCTTTGTTCCCTTGCATCCTCCCCCATACCTTTGAACTCCATTTCCACTTGTGGCAAATTGTGCCAAAAGTGGAGCTTTTACCCCCTCATAACTAAATTGCAGAAGAAGAGAAGTATGTTATATGCACCAAGTTTCATCTACCAATATTCAAATCTGCTCAACAGATATATTGGCATTTTTATTCTGTAAAATTCTCGAAAATGAAATTTAGTTTGATTTATATGTATCTTGTGGATTCAAATTTTCGTTTTTGTGGTTTCGGACGTCAAAAACTCATGTCAGTCTACCCCCATTCTATGCATTCATTTCTCTCAGATCTCCTCTGAATGTCCCTTCTACGGAAAAGAGACGAGGGAATTAGCTTGTAATTGCATAAAAATTCATACTATTGGGAGGTAAATTATTTATAGGACCTGTTTTAAATTGTCATCACCTGGGAGAATATTTTGCCTTGCCTTGCTACACCGTAAATGCAGCTTACATAGTTGGCATATAGGATGGGATAGCTTAGGTCCTCTTCTTTTTTTTTGACAAAAGCTTAGGTCCTCTTCTTGTCAATCCCTTCCTTCCAATTGTGACTGAAATTGATCCTTTGTTGTGTGCTTGTGCCTTGCTGCTGTAAACGATTTTAAGAGAGAGTGCAAGATCTTGTCTATTCTTGATCAAGTTCTTTTCAAAGAAAATAATCTTCAAGGAGTTCAGCTAACTGGTACTTCTTCAGTTATTGATACTCCTTTTTCACATTCGATCAAATTCAAAGATCGTTATGTCTCTAACAGTCTTCCCCAATATCATATGGAAATTAAATACTGCATACCAGTTTCGTAAGGTTTAAGATATCCTTTTGTAAACTGGGTGGATGTTTGTTTTTCATTGTCCACTATTAGCAGCTGGCAATGGCATGGGCAAAGGACCAAGTGGCTGCACTTTACTAACTGATTTCAATTTTTTAGGTTGTAACACAGAATCTGTGGAAGACAGCCAGTGTGTCTATTCCTTGAATCAAAGGTTGAAGCATTTCTCTGATTGGCTACTGGATATTATAGCTACCGGAGATTTGGATGCTTTCTTCCCTGCAGCAACACGTGAATATGCTCCGTTAGTTGAAGAGGTCTGGAAGGATCCTGCTATACAGGAAACATACAAGAGAAGAAATGAGCTTCATTTTCTTCCAGATGTGGCGGATTACTTCTTGAGCAAGGTATTTTGCATATGACTCATTTCTTGAACCAACCTATCCAATATAGTCTTTGTAATTAGTTCAGTCAACAAACATACTTTTTGCTAACTGTCTCGGATGTTTATGGAGGAATTATTTCAAGTATCTAGTTGATCCCAGTGGTGGACTTAACACTATGTCACTTTTCACCTGCTAATTTCATCTTACCATATTCTAGCTTCATATATCCGTTGTGTGCTATGATAAGATCTATATCAAGATGTTTTCTCTAAAGATTCTATTAACCTATTCTTTTGATAAATAAGTTTGTAGTTATTTGTTCCCTGATCTTTTTAGTAATTTTCTTTTCACTTTTGGGGTGAGTGCTGATGTACCTTCATAGACATTCTAATGTTGACTGCTAGAATGTCATTCCTTTCCACGATTGTAGAAATCTAGATCATTCCCCAAGGCACTACAGTTGATATGTAGCCCAACTTCTCTTTATTCTTAATTACACTTTCTTGAATGAGTTGATTTTGCTAATCATTGTGGAAGGTAAAAATGGATACTTGACTTTGTCTCTTTTTAGGCTGTGGAGGTATCAAGCAATGAGTATGAACCTTCGGAGCAAGACATTCTGTATGCAGAAGGAGTCACGCAAGGGAATGGGTTGGCCGTTATGGAGTTCCAATTGGATGATCGTAGCCCAATGTCTGAAACCTATGGAGACAATCTGGATGCTCCTCCCCCTCTCACCAGGTAGCCATTCTCCCTCTACTATGATATTTGTATTTGTTGTCCGTGAAGCTACTATCCAGTAGTTTTTTTGATAAATGCACCGACTATACATTACATTTACATGTCTAATAGTCTATAGGAGTCTACGGACATAGACTAAAGTACTAATCAGCATCAGAACTACAATTAGAATATTTTAAAGGAGTACAGCCTCTTCGATATAATATGAGTGTACTTATACAAGTTATGATTATCTTTACTTGCCATGATTTTGGTAATTATGCTTTTATGTACTTTCGAACAGGTATCAACTAATTCGACTAAATGCCAAAGGAATGAATGAAGGATGCAAGTGGGTGGAGATGTTTGAAGATGTCCGTGTCGTAGTATTCTGTGTTTCCCTTAGTGATTATGATCAGATGTGGGTTGCTCCAGAGGAAAATGGTAGCGGTGCACTACTACAGAACAAGATGATGCATAACAGGGAACTTTTCGAAACAATGATCAGGCATCCTTGTTTCAAAGAGACCCCATTTGTTTTAGTATTGAACAAGTATGACCTGTTCGAGGAAAAGGTCAACCGTGTGCCATTGGGCGCTTGTGAATGGTTCACTGATTTCAGTCCACTGAGACCTCACACCAATAGCCAGTCACTAGCTCACCAAGCATATTACTATGTTGCAATGAAGTTCAAAGGCCTCTATGCTTCCCTCACAAGTAGAAAGCTATTTGTGTGGCAAGCTCGGGCAAGGGATCGAATAACTGTTGATGAGGCATTCAAGTATATAAGGGAGGTCGCGAAGTGGGACGAGGAAAAAGAAGAGACCTACAATGTTGGAGCAGAAGATTCATTTTACAGTACAACTGATATTAGCTCGTCTCCTTTCATCCGACAGGAGTGAAATGACTTAAAGCATATGTTGATATTGTAGATTAGGACAAATAGAGAGAGATAGAGAGAGAGGAATGTAATATGGAAATAAGTTGTACTTACATTTTTTCGTCATCGCGTTTTTGTGGTTTTTACAGAGATAATGGTGTTGTTTCAAGTGAATACCTGGAGTTTGTGCCATCTTAGTGTATGTTCTGAGGTTCTTCAAAGAGATTTTTGATGGCAATACAAGGTTGAGAATAAATACTTGTTTGCATTCTACCTTATTTTTCTGTTGTAAATGTAAATGTAGATGTTGCTTTTAATTGACATGAGCATTGAGAGCGCGTTATTTTTTCAAATATCATTTTTTACTTTGAAAACAAATTTACTTTTTTCATATACTCACAATTTTCATGGTTAAACAGGGAATTAGTATATACACATTTCTTCCTTTTACACAGCGTGGAGAAACACATCCTAGTTTGGCTATAATAGCGGTAAATTAATAAATTCTCTAAGATATTGGATAAATTAAGGCAAAAGTATTCTTAAGGATAAAGTACGATTACTAGATAACAAGCAAAAAATCACATGAGAAATTACACCAAATTGCTCATCTTTTTATCGTTATATAAGTTTAACGATACAATATAATAAAAATTTTAAGTAACAATTAAAACAGATATATTGCTGTGAATATTAGGTGGTTGTTGAATTTTTTTAAAAAATAAATAAGACAAGTGCACCACATAAAAGCTTAGTGGATCTGATAAGGTTATTGATTGTGAAATGACTAATCCACCACTTAATCAAGCTTAGTGGATATTCACCTCCCTTGATTTTGACTATATAAGTTCTATCTTAATATAGTTATTCTATATCTGTCCTATTTTATGTAACACATACTCATTAATAATATGTTAAACTATTATTACCATTCGTTTAACATACTTTCGATGCTTTGCATATTTTGACGAGTTAAAATTATGCGTCGTCAATATAAATTATATCTTTATACTATCAGATCATTTATAAGTCTCTAAAATATAAAATTTCTTTACAATATGTAAATTTTTATATCGGCTATTTTATATAATTTAAAACATGACTTACATATTAAAATCTTCTTTTAAGTTTTAAAATTATGTGACCAATCAAATATTTCATATAAAATAACATAGGAGGAGTAATAATTGTAAGAGATAGTTATCCACTTGAGTGTCACAACTCACAACTAATAAATGCATTCATTTATCAGATAAACTTCACCAACAGAATGATGACAGCAACACAAGTAAATCATGTCAATAGTTGTGTGTCGAATTAATTCTATGTCGCTCGAACTCTTTAAAAATGTCAATAGTTGTGTGTCGAATTCTTCAGAAGTAGCATATTTTTGAAGAATTGAACATGAAAATGATATTAAAAGTGAAAATATCAATAGTTGTATGTCGAATTCTTCAGAAGTAGCGTATTTTTGAAGAATTAGACACGAAAACGACATCAAAAGTGTACAGACAATACTCATGGTCCAACAAAAAGTAATCAATACATAGAGTGAAACCTGTGAACTAAGAAAGTGACTTCTAAGTGAAGTAAAGACACCCCTTTTTTCATCTATAAAAAAACCCTTTAACTCTCACAAGAATTCAATCCAAAATAACACAACACAAAATGGTTTTCAAGTTGAGACCTTTTTGCACTTTGCTTCTTATTCTTGTCTTCATTTTTTTAAGTTCAACAGTTCATTCATCAACTTTTGTTCATAGGAAACATGGCATAAGACATGTTCATGGAGTCCATCAAAGGTGGAAAAAGGAGTCATGGATGAATCATGGAAGCAACAGAGGGCCTAAAAAACACCTCGTTAATCCAACGATTAATCATCGATTCGATATACCAGAATTTCCCCTTTAGTTCTTCTCAATCTTGAATCTTGATGTTAGTTTTAGCCTTTTTATAGTTAAACATGTTGTTTTTACAGAGTTGAAGCATATTTGAATAAATGTAGAATTACTATTCCTTTTGTTTGGCTCATATATATCTCAAGACTATGTTTTCTTCTATTGGTCGATCATGTAGTCGACCTCATCTTGTTTAGAAGTCAACCTCATTAGTAAAATAGTGCTATTCGAGTTAACCTAGCATGCATCTTGACTATTTTATCGAATATCTGTTACCTTCTGCTAGCACAAATACAAGATAATTGTGTGTCTTCAAACTAAATTCGCGAAAATGGAGAACCTTCATGGTGTGTCCTATCTCGAAAAAAGATGTTATAGTCCAATAACGAATCATAATTTAGACACATGAAAAAAAATTACCTAATTAGGTAAAGGTCTAGGATGGTCATCACTTAATTTATCTCTATAATTAGGTGCTCATGTACCAAGAGTACTCATCATTGTTTAACAAAAAATATTATAATACCACATGGTGTTTATCTTATAGTATAGTAGTCAACAATACTAATTTATATCTTGTGTGTTTGAGAGATAAGCTTCTTCCTATAGGCATGCTAAAAGTGGAAGCAAGTGAATTATTCCCCCTTCTTTTTGAAGCAAAGGATAATATATAAACAATTACTCAAATTTGACTTCAGCGAACATGACTTATTTTTACTCGGTTTTGTGAACACTTAATACTGACGTGACACAAATTTATCAAGATTCGAATTCAAATACTTTTACTAAAGCATCAACTCTCATACAAGAAAGACAAAAAGAACGCATAATGGGTGTGTTTGGTATGAAGGAAAACATTTGTCGAAAAATATTTTCTAATTTTCTCATATTTGGTTGGGTAAAATGTTTTGGAAAATGACTTCCCTTCAAAAATTAAGGAAAACATTTTTCAAAACTTTCCTCCAACTTTAAATTACAATTTTTTTGTTGAAAAAATAAATATAAAGCTTATTTTTTAAAAAAATTTCAACTTCAGTATTTTTATATTTTTACCCCACCCGCACCCCCGCCAACCCCCTACCACACCACCACCTCCACCCCCAATCCCCTACCACACCAACCCCCCCTCCCCCCGCCATCCCCCTACCCCCACCCCAAAAAAAATTTAAAGTCCAATTTCAAATTTTTATTTTCACCCCACCCTCCCCCCCAAAAAAATAAGTTTATTTTAAGAAAAAATTCAATTTCAATTCAAAAATTATTTTCTACTCTCTAGTAAAAATAAAAGATATTTTCTCAAAAATATTTTTCATTCATAAATCAACATTAAAAAATCTTTTTCGGAAAATATTTTATACTCACCAATCAAACATGAGAAAATAAGTCAAAAGTCTACTTGTTTTTCAAGAAAACATTTTTCATGGGAAACATTTTCCTTCATACCAAACACACCCAATATATAAAAATGTCTTTTAACTTTTCCTCCAACTGGTATATATGCCATTTAATTTTGAGTGTACACAAGTAAGCCTTAAACTTGTATAGAATTGAACAAGTAGAAACACATGTCCTACATGGCGACCTGCAGGACAATTTGTGGTCCTACGTGTATTATGTCATATAGGATATATATGTATACTTGTTCAACTTTATACAAATTAAGTGTCTACATGTACATATCTAAAGTTGAAAGACATAAATATCAACTGAGATCAAATTAAAAATAACATATTTATGTATTATGCCAAAAAAAATAGTACTCCCTCCGTCCCTTTTTAGTTGTCCACTTTAGAAATGACACACAGATTAAGGCAACAATGATTAGCACAGTGAAGTTACAATTTTACCCTTATGACAACTTTTCACTTCAAAATTACAACCACTTATTTGAATTAAAGTGAAATAAATTGGAGGGAAACAACATACACTTTTACAATTTTCAAGAAATGTAAATAAGGGTATAATAGGAAAAAATTTGTTGTCTTTTCTTGATTTGTCAAAATGGACAACTAAAAAAGGAAATATGGACAAATAAATAGGGACGGAGGGAGTAGAAGATAAGTACAGTGCTATTTGCCGACACATACGTAAAATATGAGGATAAAAATCAATAATTTGAGAAACAAGACATCATCCAACAGTTAAATTGCATGGATGCAACAAGAAGAAGAAGAAAAAGTCAACAAAATGGAGAGGACAATGAAAGGGGTCACAGAAGTTGACAGCATTTCGAAAAAACTATTATTATCGATTTATCATATTATAAAATATCAAATCGAACTTAAATATCCTAAAATCATACCTAATTAATTTAGTATGATTATGATATAGTATTTTTTTACCAAATCGAAGTTTTCAATACCTTACCATGTCCAATCATACCTAAAGGAACTTGATTCCAAATTTCCTCGTCCATGCTGGGATTCTTCCTTCACATGGTAGGTAGAAATAATTGTGTTTTTTTCTTCACCTTTTCCATCACTAATAATGTATGTTTAGTACTAAGTATTTCACTATTAATTTATAAAATGATTAAACTGTCTAAAAAGTATCTGTATAACCCTGGTAAAGAATTTTTTATACTATCAGTTGTTGTTACCTCCTTACTTTTAGTTAAAATCCAACTTATTACTACAAATTACTTAGAAATATAAAAATTCTCGTATTTTGTCTGTGCATAGAAGTTAAACTCCACCTAATGAAAAAGGAAAGTGATAATTGTCCACTCAAAAGTCATGATTTAATCCTAAATGCATTCATTTCAGTAACACAAATCTACCAACAGAATGATAAGAACTACACAAGTAGAGAGACAAGACCCCTACAATAACACAAAACATCAATAATCACAGGCTCTAATTAACACAAGCAATCAATGTTCAGTGTGTGACTTATTGTGTGATCCAAAATGATATTTCTTGTGACATCTTTATTAAAAATGAAGAAAAAAGTTAAATTTTTTCCTCTATAAGAAGTCCCAATTATCCAAGAAATGCATATCAGTTACAAAAGACACAACATAATGGTCCTGCAGTTTAAGCCTTTTTGCTACCTTCTTCTTCTTGTCTTCATTTTCAGCTCTTTTGCAACAGCTTATTCAACTGATATTGGACTTGGTCATGGAGATCTTGGCGCGAGCCGTGTCCATGATATGCATCAAAGATGGCAATGGAGGTCATGGATGAACCATGGGAGCTTTCGTGGACCGCGAAAATACCTAGTGAATCCAAAAGCTAAGCATCCATTTGATGTTCCCAAATTGCCTGTTTAGCTCTTCTAAATTTCCAAGTCACCTCTAAGCTCTCAAGAACTGGTGGAAGAATCACGTCGTGTGTCTTTTTCTTATAATGGTGGTGCCAGCTCCAGTTTGTGCATATCTCTACAATTTCACAGGTACCCTGCCACCTCCCACTAGCACAAGTACTGAATAACTCTGCCCCGTCAAGAACCAGACAGTTGTGAAAGAAACAACATATCATAGTGTAAAAATGCATGTATATTTTGATCAATAAAAAGATCTTTCATCCCCTCCCCCTTTGTTTACTTTTGATCATGCTTTCAATGTCAACTCATTAGATACAGCTCAGCCTCCTTCACTTATTTCCTAATGAGGAAATATAACCACACCTTTCACTAACCTTACTGCCACTATGTCAGTTTATCTTATCTGTAACATCTCTACATTAAGCTAGGCTGTAAAATCCCAGCTTAATGTTGCTAATGTGACAAGCAAGACCCACTATTCTTGACAAACAAATCATACAAGCACATGGTTTCTCTCAGTAGAAGGAATTGACTTTGCTAATCAACTCCTGTATTCAAAGATGAAACTTTCAAATCAAACATGCCAAAAGAAAGTCAATGAATACCCCTTCCCCCTACTTGTTGAAGGAAAGGATAATCACACTGAGCAAGGGCATAACCAACAAGGTTACGCCTCAATCCCTAACAAGTTGGGATTGACGATATGAATTTTCATTGACCATGTTATTCTATAGGCTAGGGCAAAACACCAGATGCTAAATTTTCTCCTTTTCCTGCCTGTGATAATGGTGGTGTTTGAAAAAACTTAGGAGTATCTCAACTATTCTATCAAGTATTTGTTACCTCTCACCAACACATGTATCGGTTAACTCTACCAACCAAGGCTTAGATAGATGGAAAAATTTACCTAACATTTTCTTAACCCTGATCTCCATAGTTTTCATCACCTGCCATTGACCTTAATGGCTATCATGTTTCATTCACCACTAGGCCACACACTCACACCCTTGGGTACTCAGAAGCTTTACGTTATTTTTCCACAATATACCATCAGACGCTATTTAGTCTACACTGAAAAAGATAGTTTAGAATGAAGAAAGATCAACTCCGTAATGAAGAACTCAACAGTATTCCTTCTACAGAACCACAGTTTTGCCTTTTGAGTGAAAATGCAGAGTAAAAGAACATTCTATAATAATTTAGAATGAAGAAAGATCAACTCCGTAATGAAGAACTCAACAGTATTCCTACTACAGAACCACAGTTTTGCCTTTTGAGAGAAAATGCGGAGTGAAAGAACATTCTATGCCATTTCCTCAAAATACGTGCACAATTTCGAACTCGTACCAGAGCAAATGGAGAAGAAGTTAAAAGGGTGGCATCTATATCGATCAGTTGGATATCTATGAATTCACATGCATAATCTCTATTTGACCTAAAATAGATATCCAAGGTTTTCAACATTCCTTTCACTGGATTTACATTGGACTCAATGTAGATGTCATTTCAGTCCCTTCAGCTATAAATTATGAAGTTCAAAAGTTTCAAAAATCACATCCTAGCAAAATTTACAAACCCAGTTATCCATTGAATACCTAAAAGAAATTCATACTTCAGGGTGAGTGCGTGAACAACTACCAGGTAATACCATAAACAACATTGGAGGCTGCCTCAAATTTTCTATAGATTTAACATGCATATTTTAATTCCGATCGCCACATAACTTCCTTGGCATGTCTTATGAGTAAATCTATTAGAGATGGCATCATTAAAAAACACGGCTAGAAGATACAATTAGCTCATGAAAACCATGGTGAGCAATTGGAAACTATATTTCAATCAGTATGAGAAGAAATATTTACACTCAAATGTGTGAAGTTTCCTATAAAAATAGAATTACAAACATTTCATTGGAAGCAAGAAGAGAAACTTGGAAAGAAGTAAAATATGAAATTTCATCAGGTTTATCTGGTATAACAAGTGTACTCTGAGACAGGTTCAGCAATGCATCAGCTAGATTCCAGATTCCTCCAGTAGTTTGAGGATACTGTGTTCAGGTGCACTGATTGACGGAAGAATAACCCGATTCATCGATGGTCTAGGTTTTGTTCCAGCAGCCTCAGGCCCTGCAGTTGTTCCTTCCTGCACAACAGGAATATCAGCCCTTCTTCGCACTGCAGACACTCGCTCCTTCCATATTCTCCCATCCTGTGAGTGACAAAATACATATAATTCCAGTCAGAAGTCCTAAGAAGTAGATAAACAGGTATACAAAGGAGCTGGGAGACCAAGTGACCCCATTATTTCTAGAGCAATGTAAAGTAATCCAGTTATTCTCTCAAACAGGATAGGCAAATGCTTTATTGGTTTTGACAAACCATACCACTATATCCAACAGTTGAACTTAGACACCTTATATAACCAGCAGGTGAAGAAAACAAGTGAAACAGATAGATAGTAACTGACATTAGATTTTCCAACCACATAACCCTTAACCACCAAACTTTATCATGTCTTATGACAGTCAACTCTCAAGTCATTTGTGTACAGACACAAGAAAAGTATAGCCTTTTGTTCAGCAATTGCAGCAAACCTTATTTTTTTCTTGTTCATATTAACATGCAGAAAGGAATAATCAAGAAAGGCTTCCCTTTTGAGATTGTATTTCTCATCAGGGCTATAGCCTTTCCTTCAACACAATGACAGAGCTCCATCGGCAGACATATTCTATTGCTCATGATATAATGCTAACCAACTCAAAAGCCGACGTATTACAGAAGGCAAAGAAGAATTATTCAATCTGGCATCTTAATAACAAAAATCAAAACTTTATGACTCTATGTGATGAGCATAAAAGAATGTGACTTGTGTATCACATCTACCTAACAAGGCACAGAATATCAAAAAGCAGACTAGTCTATAGATGTTTAATGATAAGAAAACTGGTTACAATGTTCTGTACGGGAAAAAAATAAAAAGAATGAACAAGAGAAAACAACTCAAGACAAGATATCTGACAAAACAATTGTTAGGATGTTTGAATATGAGTTTGTTTTGTTTAGATGGACATAAGTAGAAAAATCAATGAAACGATAGGAATAGAAGGCAGAAAAGAGGTGCAAAAAAGTTGACAACATCTCTTTCCTTGCTTTTCCATTCTTAGATCTCTTAATTTCTTATTTAGTCATTTAAATCCCCCACCGAAAAGGCAAAAATGTGTGTGAAGCATTCATTCTCTAGGAAGTATTTGACAGTCAAGACCAATAAACAGAATTTGATAACCAATCACAAACAATCCTATTTACTTTTGGAAAACCTACAAATTATGATGGTTGATTCATGTCTTGCAAGCTGCAGCTAAGAAAATTCTTAATTTCTGGAAAGTGGAGTCTAGGAGCAAAGATACTAAGAACCAATAAAAGTCAATTAAAAAAATAATTTCTGAAAGCTAGAAATAGGTCAACAGCCTGCAGCTATAAAGAAACTAGCAATATCAAGAACTGATTCTTTCATGAGTCCTTGTGTCTCTCTATATTAATGCAATATAGTTAACTATAACTCATATAGAAAGAGTTTCAGTGGCGATATGCTATTATTGTACTAGCATATCTAACACAATAACGCCATTCAAATAAACATGTTTGATAGGAAAAATAATACTTAGTGTACTTGCATATCTATCTAACACAACTTTGTAATACAGCATAATAGCAAACTCACATTCAATATTGAAGGTTCTGGTAATGGACATAGAATTGGCCGATCATTATGTAGAGGCTCAGTCGGGTGTTCAACTGGTTTGAACTCAACTGCAATTTCAATACCATGAGGGTTGATAGAGGAAGCTCCAGCTAAAGTAACAGCACCAATTGTCTCTGTATTTGGGGGCAACACTTCTGTTTCATCCTACATTTTCATATAGAACAGAAATCACTATAATAAAACAAGATGCTATAGTTTCAAGTGATAAAAGTATGCCTCATATACAACTACTTACAACCACAACAACAACAAACCCAGTGTAATCCCACAAGTGGGGTCTGGGGAGGGGAAGACTCGCACAGACCTTACCACTACCTTCTCGGGGTAGAGCTCAAATACAATTACTTACACAGTAAAATCAATCCGAATGTAAAATGAAGTCAGTATAGTTGATTTTAACAGTTAAGAACAGTAACAAAAACATGTTCAGCAGCAAATTGTTCAAAATCAAACTCAAATTTAGAGTCACCTACAGGCTACACACCATGAACTAGTCAATCCCACATTTCAAAAAATCTCAAAAGTACCTAACTTTACAAAATTCAAAAAGTAAATTCATACCAAATCAAAAGTTTAACCATTTACAATCTAAAGCCAATAAATTCTTCTTGTGTGTGATCAGTCGATCTAAAGCCTCCATCTTTTCAAATGAAAACGATCAAATAACTCATATCATTATCAAATTAACATTAAAAAGGAGATTAAAGAAGAAAATTTTCGACACCCAAATCGAAAAACAACCCAAATTACATAAAAGTTAAAGAATTTACCAAAAATGAACTCAAAAAAAAAAAAAAAACTCACAAGTGCACTTTGAGCTCGACGATGGCCAGCTCTGCTGACAGAAAATCTAGAAAAAATTCCCACCATATTAGGCTCTTTAATCAGAACAAAAATTCACCCAAAAGGGTGTCTTCTGATCTTATTTTTTGATACAAAAATTCAGCTTCTCTTTCTAGAAATATAGTGAGAGAAAACCAAGAAAAGGGGGAGATAAGTTAGCTTGCATTGATGGTTTTGTCTAGATTCGATTTAATTTTAAATAATTTTAATTCCACTATTTTTTAAAAAGTTTTTTCATCGATATTCATATCGAAGCCTGATTAAATCTGAGTTGGCTCCGAGAAATTTCACATGGAAGTAAAGAGTTCCCTAATAAAGACAACTCCATACTCCACTTGCAATTTGCTTATTTGTTTTTTATTTTATCCCGACATACAAGCTATCAAAATGATTTTTATTTTTATGATGTTCAATAAGTTACTTGAAATGAAATTAAAGAATTATTTAAAAGTAATATTCTCTATATTTTTTTAAATTAAGAAAAAGTAAAGACAAAACAAATTGGAGAAAATAAAGACTTGAGTCGAATACTTTGAAAACTACTTATACAAAAAATGTATCATAAATTGGATGGAGGAAATATATAGTATAGTATATTTATTTGGTAGTTGAAAGTGATAGAAATTGAAAGTTGCCAATAAACACAAAGGGACGGTTTGTCAAGATTAAATTAAAATATCCAATTGGTTGGAGGGGAAGCAAAATACTTAAATTAGACGTAAGTGCCATGTGAGTGTGTTCATAATCATATAAGATGGTGGTGGTGACGGATAGACGGATGGTAGATTTGATCATAATTATTTGATATTTATATTGATGTGAGATCCTAAATATAGTCATAATTATTTGAAATATATTGACAATTCTATTTTATCGTAATTAATATTGAATTAATTCATTAGATGTGAAAGATGCTCAAAAATTGTTATGAAGCTACACTCACGGGTGAACCCACAATGGAAGGGAGAAGTTTTTTCCTAAAAATAACTGATTCAGATATGCCTATAGACTTAGTACGTTTAAGATTATATCGATTAAAAGATATTTTTTTAGATATTATATATATTTTTAATTAATTTACAATCAACGAAAAATCTTTTTTATTTTTAAAATTTATATCTTTATAATTCATACCAAATTAAAATTAGGTAAATTAATTAAAACATAGAATTTATTTATTTTTGGTATAAGACACAAGTACTCCTTTAAGTCAAAAAGGTGTACAAATTTTTTTTTAAAAATGGTTTGAGGGGGTAATAGGACCTAAGTTTAGTTAATGTATGTCTCTGGAATTTCGATCATATTAGTTGAATTATTTTTTGATTTCATCCGTTTATTCATTCAATTCACAGTCACAAGGGACGGAAGTCAATTTGTACTCTTTAACACCAACTTTGAATCCAATAATAGTTTAGGGGTACTTGTGTCTTATCCATTTTTTAAGGGAAAAGACTCAAACATGCCATCAAACTTTGAGAAAAGGCTTATCTATGTCATTTCTTCAAAAAATGATTCATTCATGTCATTTTTGTTTGAAAAAAGGCTCATTCATGTTATTATTTTTTAACTTAAATGACATAAATAAACTTTTTTTTCTCAAAGTCCGAATGATATATTTGAGCATTTTTCATTGGCATGTGGGCTGTGGCTGTCTTCTTCACTGTATCACAGTGGGT
Source organism: Solanum stenotomum (assembly GCF_019186545.1). Lineage (NCBI taxonomy): Eukaryota > Viridiplantae > Streptophyta > Magnoliopsida > Solanales > Solanaceae > Solanum > Solanum stenotomum. Next base: position 49,638,256 of record NC_064291.1, read on the forward strand.
GTGTGGGGTAGACTATTGAGAGTTAGATATGCAGTCTATTTTCTATCTTTAGGCCCACCAGTTTTCTGTTTAAGAAACACTAAATCGACTTCTCTGCCGTATCCCCAATGCAACAAATGTCATTTTTAAAATTAAAAAAAATGTGGGCAAAAAAAGTGATTAAGAATTTTAAGGTTTTAAATTTAAAATTTGGTGAAAACAAAAAATATAGATGATTATTTTCATTTATTCTAACTTTGATGAATATAGTTATTTGGTACTTGTTGATGTCAAGTTGTACATCACGGTCATAAAAAATTACAAAATCTGAAAAAGTCAACATTTACTATATTATTTTTCTTAAATAGGAGTATTGACTTCTTTTATAAAACTCTTAATGATTGCTAGTTCGACGCATGAACAAATCACAAATGAGATTAATATAGAATACGTTGTGTAAATGCAATGATAATAATTAGAGGGTGATTTAGAAGGAGCACATGTGTTCACTTGAACTTCCGTAACAAGAAAATTATACTATTATAGATAAGATAAAAAAAAAATTAAATATATAGATTTTAAATATTTCAAACACAAGATCAAAAGTTGGTTTAATTGTTTTGAAAGATTCAAATTTCACCTTCAGATTTCAAGAACATATTTTAGGTACTACGTTTTTTTTTAATTTTTCGACCCCTCTATTAGTAAATAATACAACATTACATGTAATGATAGATGCAATATAGTCATAAAGGAAGACATAGATCAATTCTCAGTCGAGCTCATCGTACTACTATGATCTACGTCTCTTGTATAATTCTCATCGTACTATAATCTACGTCTCTTATATAATTTGTGTGCTATTGATAAAAGTGGGATTACTCAATACGCACTCAAGAAATAGGGATTGCAAATTTCCCTCGATCCAGAGTTCCACAAATAAAAATATGATATTGGTTATTATGTACATAATGTTCTTGTTTAGGTATTATAAATACACATATAAGTATATTTCACTTTCTATTGTATGAATAATATATGCGTTTTACACGATATAATTAGAAATACTATGTTTTATAATATATGGTTATAATTGTTTCAGTTTTTATTTTCAAGTGAATCAGTCTATTAAAAAAAAACTAGTAACTAATTATGATTGTTATATGTAGTTGACTTTGACCTAAGAAAGTTGTTAGAATTAAAGTTTATAGTGTAATTGTTAAAGGAAAACATTTTTATGAGCTATCATGAGGGTAGAATAAAATTAAGCAGCGAAATAATGAATTGTGCATCTTTTTTATTTTAATGAAAATAGCTGAACTCATTATTAAAGTAATTTTCCAAAGTTGACTTCATCAAAACAATGCCCTAACCACAAACTTAATTTTTTTTTGGTCAGTTGTTCTCATGGGAGATATAGAGAATCAATGTATTTTTTCTTTATTATCGAGAAAAAGGAAAATTGTGTCTTTTAATATGAAGATTGAAGAGAAAGTTATATACACTTAAAGAATTTTCTCCAATCAACGTTCAAAATAGGGAAAAAGGGTTAAAAATATCCGTCAACTTTAGTTTATTAGTTGACTATGCCCTTATCGTTAAAATAAAATTATTTTTACCCCTACTATTACTAATTTCATCATTTATACCCCTCTATTGACGAAATCCCCAAATCAACTTAAATTAACTCAAATTCTTTTAAATAATCCATTCCCCATTTTAAACCCATGCCCTGACCCGTCTAAAAACCTAACCCAATAAACATTTAACCCATTTTCTTTACCCGTCTAAAAGCCTCTCAAGGGTTTCAACCTGCTCAGGTGTATACCGGACATACTTTCCGTTATCCAACACCGACTTACCATCCTTGCAGGAAGCCATTTTTCTTAAATCTTACAAACTGAAATGCCCCTTTATGAAAGAAAACAAACAAGCTTCAGTACTCTGCTTCTTCTACCATTTTGTCTTCACAACAATTCAACTTTTTTTAGCATTATTCTTCTTAGAAGCTCTGAACAAAATGATAAGGTCTTTAAAGTGGCCTTTTCTTGGTAATACTAAAAGAGAAAACCAATTTACCAAACTGAAACAGCACTAGATCACTTGTATCTTTCGATTTCAGAGCTTCCAATAAACTACTAAAATACACACTTTCCTTACTTATCTTTCACCATTACAAAAAGAAAAAAAACCCATAAGAATCCAAGTATTCCTCAAGAACCCAAAACAACATATTTAACAACATCTCATATATTTACTTTGAATCTTGAAACAAGATAAAAAGTGTGAAAGCACTAAAAGATCCAAGCTTTAGACTTTAGAATATAAAAACAAAACAAACCCAGAAACAGATCTTTATGTACCTAAAAATTGGATCATATTTAAGTGTTTCAACAAAAAAGTAAACCAACCCCATGAACCCTCTACAAATTTTTCGAAGACTACAGAGGAAGATCTTGTAGGCATGATGAGATATTACCAGAAGACGGATCTTGGACTGGTTAAAAATGAATGAAATTGGTTAAATGTTTCTCGTGGGATTTGAGATCTTTTGAAAGAATGGGTAAGGAAAATGGGTTAAAAGTTTATTGGGTTAGGTTTTTAGACGGGTTGGGCCATGGGTTAAAAATGGAGAATGGGTTATTTAAAAGAATTTGGGTTAATTTGAGTCAATTTGGAGATTTTCGTTAATAGAGGGGCATAAATGATGAAATTAGTAACAGCAAGGGTAAAAATAACTTCATTTTAACGATAAGGGCATAGTCAACTAATAAATCAAAGTTTAGAGATATTTTTGACCTTTTTCCCTTCAAAATAAGATAGAAGTTACATTGTTTATGTGGTAACTTCTTAATAACTTTCGTTAGGTTTATGTAAACTTAATACCAACATCTCTCATTTCGCACGTGGTGACCGATTAGACCCAAACCAATACCATCTTAGCACACATACCATAAAGAATTGACTATTAACATGAGGATCTTATTATTCACAATATCTTAAAACATCATTCACTATTTTAATAGCTAGTTATCAATTTTTTCAATTTCTAAGAGAAGAACTCGAGTTGATATTTAACTTTACACTTTAAATACATTTGACACTGTCATGCATGGTAAGTAGCCCAAGACATTAGAATAAACACATTTTCAACTTCAAATTCAACACCTTACCTCTTCAAGGCATACATTTCCTTTGAATGTGGATAAGTTATATAAACTATATCATCCACAACCTTTAAATTGTTCATTTTACAAGTGCCACCATATTAGTTGAACTAGCATCCAACATTTTAAAAAAGTTATATAAGTAAAATGGTTGTTAATCAATTAGTGATACAAAAATATCCTTGATGACGAGAAGAAACAAAAGAAATTCCAACATTATAATGAAAATAAATAATGAAAAATTTAATTAATGGAGAAAATTGAAATTAAAAACATCAATTTCCAAAAATGGTGTAAATTCACAGAAAGTAGAACACCAATAAGAAGAGGAAAAGGAAGAGCAAAAATTTGATCAAACAATCTAGCGGGCTACAAATGACCTAAAAGAAACATTTAGGGAAGGAAAAGGAAATGCCAAAAACTATTGGGAGCATTTTGGCATATCACTTAAATTACTGTCTCTTTTCGAATAATACCCTGACAAAAGGGGCAATGCGCGCGAAAATGGAGAAATCGAACAGATGAAAAATATAAACTGAAAAAAAAAAAAAAAAAGAGAAACCTTTACAGCAATGGCGGACGAGGGTTTCGACGAAGAATGGGACGCAGATTTCGTCGACCAACTTGTTCAAGCTGAAGAGCAGGCCTTATCCATCGCCACTCAGAAATCCCTTCCACCTCCGCCGCTACCGCCGCCGCCCCTGCAGCAGCAGCAACAATCATATCCGGCGGTGTCGTACGTCGAAGTTAGCTATTCGCCTCCGCGGGATTTGTCTCAGAGAGTTCCAGAAGTGCCTAAAGGTTTCAATCAGTTATCCGATGTCGACGTTTTCTCCGCTGCCGCCCGCTCCTCTCTCCCTGCTGGCGGGTCCCACAATGCCAAAGAAGAAGAACTTGATAGTTTGAAGGTTAGAAAATGCTACTAGTATGTAATTAATAGTAATGTTTATAAATGAAGTAGTCATTCTCTGATCAATTGGCTGGGCAGTAGACTACTTTTGCCCTCCCATTTTGTAGAAAGTTATTTGAATGGATTGGGCTAATTCTTTTGTTTTTTTTATTGCAGAGGGAGCTTGATAGAATTTCAGAGGAGCGGAATCGTTTGGTACGTCATATACCCTACCCATCAATACTGTCATGTATGCTGTATAAAATTTGAATTTTTGGAGTTCCAGAATTTAAATGTCTTTCTAAGGTTTCTATATGACTGTAGAGGCATTAGGGTATTAGGCAGATGTTTCAGTTGATTTCGATCAGTAATTGAGTTGCAGTTGCTTTTATATGTTATGGAGATAAATGAACAGATTCCTGCAAGGGAAAAATCTTGAACTTAACTGCATGACCTCATTGAAGGAACTTTTTAATTTTAAGCACCCACATTGTGTTGTACTATTTGTTTAGCTGGTTCCATTTGGATTATGTCTGATTCATCTCTCTTGACTTAGCAGTTAGCATTCTTTACACTGGTTTACCTTGATGGATAATATTTATGTGCATGACATTGACATTAAGTAGATGCTAAAGACCTAGTATAGTGGTTTTATGACATAAGTTGTCTTCAATATATTTCTGATGAAAATTCCTAGTAGATAATGATCTTTTGCACCGCTTCAGGAGCAAGAGTGCATTAAGCTCAGAAAGGGAAGAGATAAGAAAGAGAAGAGACTCAAGGTTACTCCTCCAAAGATTGTGAACCTGTAAGTGCCTAGTGGAATTTGTGTTTGACAGGTAGTTGCAGGAAACTTTGGTTATGGTGTTCTTCTTCTAGGGTATACTATATTTTATGCATAATAAAAGTTGACCACAATTATTCTTGATTAAGGCGCGTACCACATTAGATAATAAGGAGATAGCCTGATCTGACAAGCAATAACCAGACATATTTTTTAATAATCTAATCTGCACAAGATTCCTTTTCTTCCCTCTGTCAATGTGCATGCAAAATCAAATAACTACTCCTTAGCCTATATTATTCATAATGTTATCGCTCTATCCTTTTAGTCTCATTTTTGTTGCAAGTTATGCTATATTTTTGGTTGTTCCTATTTCACTTCGATTATATACATTAGTTAATCTGCACGATTGAGATAGTATATGAATGGAGGTGAATACAAATTATATAAGAAGTTTAGTTTCAATAACTTCTGCAATTTGGTAAAATGAAAATTTGTCATTTCTTCTCCCCTTTTCATCCTACAAAGAACCTCTTTTCATTGTGACATTATTCCAATATTTTTACCACATTGGCGTGGTACATGACAAAGAAGTGTAATGCATGGATATATTTCAGAGGGTGGAGATTTACATATTATCTCCAAATTTTAATTCAACAACAAAGATGCTAAGAGATGAAGTACAAGGAAATATATGCATCAGGGGCACAATAAATCTTGAAGAATAGAATGTTAAATGTTTTAAATTTCCTTTTAAGAAGGTTTTGGAAGAAAATATATCAAATTTATTTATCAGAGTTAGTAATGTCATTCTGTAAGGTTCTTATGAATCAAATTTGGTACAAAAAATTTTCTTTGTAACAAACCATGCTCACGTGTCATTCTACTGCTAGTTGGCAAAGTGCCAAACCTTTTGCAACTATGCTGATCCTTTTGAAATTTTAGGAAAAAAATGCATATATTGTGTGCTTAGGGAGGAACTTTGTGATGCAACATCATGTTCTTTCTCATGTTTTTTGGTGAAACTTTAAACTTCTCAGTTGAACTCTAAAAGGGAAATAGAAGAATTTTAGTGAAGGTTGCTTCTTGCAGTGTGTAAAAGTTGAAGGAGTCATAACATTGGAGAAATTCTTATCTTTGCTAATATGCTTTATATGAGTTATATATTTTTGATTGCTAGTTTCCTTATCCATTTAATTTGACTTTTGCGCATCCTTGTTATTCTGGAATGAGAATGATTAGGTTTTAACTGTCGTGATTTGCTTGCACTGCAAATGAGGTCAATCTCATGCTAAAATTACGGTCTCGTCTGTGTTTACAGTAGTACAGATTCGGGTATCAACATCCAAGGAGACCAAATAAAATCCCTAGAATTCCAAAACACACGCTCTATGAATGAGCATATTGGCTCTAGCACAAAAATCGGTTAGTTCAAACTGAGATGTGGGATTAAAATCAATTATATGTCATGGTTCCTGAAAATGAGTTCTTTCATGATCTGCTCATCCATTCTTCCTTGCATGCTGAATCATAGGTACAGTATCCTCTAAGGATGTTGGGATCCAGACTGAAAGACATGATGAATCTACCAGTTTATCAGCTGAAAACAATATATCTGATAATTTTTGCCGTAGAAACAAGTTGTTGGATGCATGGAGCTCGTCTTGTGGCCAAAGATTAGGAAGGCTACTCATTTCGAAGTTGTATGTGACATGTGATGTTGATTTCCGTGTCCTTTCTGGATACCTAAACACGAGTTTGCCCTTAAGGACAAGTGTGGAGTCAAAGATTTCTTTGAAGGATAATCTGCAGTATACTCATTCTGGTGAGAGTGCAAAAGTGTCTCATCTTTTCTCTGTATTGACCAAGGTATATCCATTAAGTGATATCTTTTTTCACTTTGACTACACTTCACCTTCAGGTTCTTGTTTCTCTAGATGTGCATACTAACAATCATTAACCAGATGATAGATCTCTCTCAATGTCTCGGATTTTTCTTTTATATGAATTGGTATTCCTTATATTTGTTACTCATTCACTATTTACTTTCAACTCAACCACGAAAAAGGAAGTCAAAGGACTGGAATTTAAGATTTTCCTATTTTCACTTGCTCGAACTCTTTTTCTCATATTTTGCATGACACTTGCTTTGGTCATGCATTTAAATTAAAGGCAGTTGCTCTCTTAAAAAAAAGGGGCAGCCCGGTGCACAAAGTCTCCCATGTTAGCAGGGTAGGGGGCAGAGCCGCACCCAAAGGGTGTGATGTAGACATCCTACTAATGCAAACATTAGTTGGCTGACCAAAACAATGGCTCTCTTAAGCTGGTGTTGGCCCTAGATTGCCAAATATTTTTGGTAAACCAGATTTGGGTGAAGTTTGGATTGAAGTTTCAAAATGTGTTTGGCCATAGTTTTTGGAAAGATGTTTCACTTTTTTTCAAAAAATAAAATGAAACATGACTTAAATCCATAAGTTCTAAAATCTATCAAAAATGCTCATACGTTTAGCACAAAATTATCGTTTTTATTATGAACTAAATAGTACCGTATCCTAAAATCATAAAGAAATATTCTAACATAGTAACATAAAGCTTCCCATTACTTTTGAAGGTTTGATATGCTTATAATTATTAAGAGTGCTTTCTATCAAGTGTTTCTCTAATACATCAAAGCAAAAGTATAAATGAGTTGAAATGTTACATTGCAAATTTAACCTGGATGAGTTGTATTCTTACCTGTTAGAACATGAATAGGTTTATACATCCTATTAGAATAGGAATAGGTTTATACAAGCCTATTTAGAATAGGAATAGGAATACAAATAGAAATAGGAATAGTAAATAGTATCCTACTTGGTAAAGGATCGTATTCTAGTGTCTATAAATAGGGTCTCAATGTAATAATGTAGACACGACAACAATTTAATAATATTCTTCTCCAATGTTTCTCACATTACCAATTCTGATTTTAGTGACAATTCAAATTATTTACCATTCCATATTGCATTTTTAAGTGTCACTTTGGTTAGTTTTGAATTCACTAGCTTAACATATTTGAGTTCCAAAGATTAACAAACAAGTTTTTTTTTGTTAAACAGTAACTTGATTAGTAAAAAATAAGCAAGTTTATCTTACATCAATTTTGTTCTTTCTTTTTTATTTAATTATTTTAGTTTTCTTTCTTGGAATCTTGCATAATAACTTCTTATAAATTCTTTTTATGATGTGGAAATAATGGAAAGAGTATCAATCAACATTTGAAGTGGGTATTATTCTCATAATGTAGTTATAAAATATCAGTAACTATAACAAGTATGGTTCAATCCCTAACTAGTTGGGTTTGGCTATGTGAATCCTCACCATCCATTTTACTTAATTTGGATCCATTTACATTATTTATAAATTGGTGTTCTCTTAATTAGTGGGTATTTCCATTTTCTACTGACAAATTTCTTAACAACCGAAGGCTTACTATATACAAGAGTACCAACCTGATTAAGCCTTAATCCTCACTATTAAGTCTCGCCTATATGGATCTTTTGCTTCCATTATGTTCTATTTTTCTCCCACTTGGCTTAAATTCCAACAAAATTACAATAAAATGAGATAAATAAAGGTTTTTCCTATTACCTTTACTTCATTAAAAAAGGCTTTTCCTACACTTGATCTGCACCACATTTCTTTATTTTGCAAATACTATGCGTAGCTTATTTTCCTTATGTTGTCTTAGACTCTTAGTAGGGTTGAACTCTCATAATTTGTGGTCTTGTATCTTGTAGATTAATGATGAAATGGTGAGATTCGAAGATTTGTTAGAAGCGTTGGTTGATCTTTGCAGACTTAAAAATGTGCGATTGTAAGCTTAGATATTTATCATTTTTCCTTCTGTTTTAGTTGTTAATGTGGAATTTACATTTCTAAACATGTAAAACTTTTTAATGGCAATATCCATTTATCTCAGTAAAATGTCCAGGTTAATAGTGCAGACCTCTGTAATAAGAGCAATGATATACCTTTTTGAATGGTAAATTTGGGTTCGAGTATATCTTTGTGCTGATGATGTATGATACTGTTACCATTCTCAATGAAAAAAGTGTTCAGGCCTGCAAAGCTATATCCATCTCATATTCCTGAAAAGAAAAGGAGAAAGTTGGGAAAGCTGGTAGGCCAACAGTTCTAGCAATGATTTTGAAAATTGTTTTTCAATATACACAATTGCCTAATGAACTTAAAAAGTGAAAAATCTTAGTTTAATTTTTGAAAGCTCTGTGAATATTTCTGAAAATCTTAATAGTACGAGACGTGATCCTTAATGTACTAGGTGTGTGAAATCTATCCTGACTTTCAAGTAGCTCTTGATTGAGGATAAACTCCAAATCCATACTTTCCGGTACTATGCCTATTTGCTTTTCTTCTTTCAAGTGAAATATAAGGACATCCTTGTTGGGACCACTTTTCGCATTGAAATATGCCTCGCACACCTATTATACCGGTTTGCATCAATTGGCAAACTGGTCCGTTGGAGTTCACCTTCTTTGTTCTACCACTTAGATTCTAATCTTTGTTATGCACCCTCTCTCTACGCGACTGATACATACCAACAGACCCCTCACCTCCACAGGAGGAGGATAGAGAGGGCGATTTGGGTGAGATCCATTGTAAATCCAATTTTTGATTCACTAGTGAGATTCCACCCACCATGAAGATCCTCACCCCACCTTCCATAAATAAGTTATAACTTGATAATCTAGAATTGAGGTTCAAATCCTACCCAAAATTTCCACTCAGCAAGTGACCTGTGGCAAGACCAGGAGAGTATTACGGAAATCAGAGTCGGATGGGAGGTGGCTGATTGGCCAAGGAGCAGAAAACTATGCAAACAACAAAACTTCTAAGAATAAAGGAAATATATATATAAATATAAGTATGCATCAACTACTAAGGTTTTCCATATATTACCTGTATGAAAATTAATCAAGTACTAAGGCTTTTCCATAACAAAAGTACAGAGTGTTTTTTTTTATAATTCCTTTGAATGATTACAACAACTATGTCTCAATTCCAATCATGTTGGGGTCGGCTATATAGTTCTTTTGAATGATTACTGTATGTTATGTTGAAGTAAAAGGGAATTCATAAAGGCTTCATTTTTATGTCATTCCATAGAAGTTTCTTGTCACTAGCTTCATAACACTATTCATTCCATACAGGTTTCTATTATTCATAGGTCTTTGCATATACTGCAAGAGGTTTTGAGTTTCACTTTCAATATGGAAAGAAAATTTGGTAAAAGGTATATATTACTTACTCAAATGCATGCTCTTCTTTCTCTATTCTGTTTCTGAGATATTGTCGTGGATTCTTTTAGCATCAATGCAGAAGAATGATTTGATTTAAGTGTTTGACAACTGTTTAACCATTCCCTTTGTGTAAGAAGCTTGCATTTGTCTGGATTCATAAGGAAGCTTAATTAAAAAAACAGAAGCAAAAGTTAGAACCCACTGATTATCATGCAAACTAGTCTCTCCAGTCTTCTGATTCTTCACATTTCAAGATAGATCTTCAGGCGTTTTGCTGTTCTCTTGCTAGTGCTAGTTGTTTATTTCCTTATTGGGGTAAACGATGCTTCCGTAACCTCAAAAGGCTAAAACAAATAAATAGAAAAAGGAGAAAAGATTGTCTCTATCAGCTGATCCAAGAATTTCCTTATATGCTTTGATTTGATCTTCCCAGTGTACTCTATCAGGGACAATATTGTGGTTGACGGACCTGTTTGTTGGAATTATGCGTCAGAACTGTATGAATATGGATATCCTGGAAATAGAGGACTGCCGCATGTCCATGCTGAGAAAATATTTGATCAAGATCACACTGATCGCCTGAGAGTGAATACTCTTGAGACTTGCACCAGAATAGGATTCATCAATTATGGATCTAGCTGTTTGATATCATCTTGTTTCAACTATGTTCCTCTGTTTGAATTAATGTGCGAAATTGTCATGATTCATGACGTAGAACATATAAGACTCGAAGCAGTTTCAGTCATGAATCTGATTGTTGCAAGAAGTAATGCCTATTTGGAGAGGGACAAGTAAGTTCATATCCTTCTCTTATCTGTTTACGAATATTTTTAGAGCTCTGTAATATGCTTATGCTATTTCCTCTTTTACATAGGTACGGAACAGATATACTATTCCAAAGTATTGTAAAATTATTGAAGAAGGGAGCCCGCTTGCATGTAAAGAAGAAAACTGTGCATCTTCTTCATATGCTACTGAATTGTAAGCACATATGTTTGGTCTCGTGTTGGGCACATGTTCATATATCAATTTGATGTTATCTGGCTCCTGGAAGTTTGTTCTTGAACTTGCTTACTGCACCTCAATGTTCAATATGTAGCTTTTACTACTTGAACTACCGTGTTTTGTTATATATATCATATTCTCTTCCAACAGTGTCTCTACTATCTTATGGAGAATAAGCCAATATATTCTTTCTGATCCAAGTTAAAGATTGATGCATTTTCTCCAAGTTTATTATTAAGGAAGAATACTTCATTAAATTTTACTGTATTTTACTCATGCACCACAGTGGTAGTTGTAGTAGATTGCTGCTAATTGTAAGATATACTCTGATGAAGATATAAAGGTTATTTCTGAGGAAAAAATCCATCTCAAAATCACTAGCAGTTTGTTTTTGCTTTGTGTAATGGTTTACCTGACTATACTATTCAATAAAGGCCCAAGAGTAATGGCCTCATTCTGCAGCTGTTTCATGGAGGGAGATGGCAGTGGCATGGTTGACATCAATTCCAATGAAAGTTCAACTTTTTCCGTAATCAGTGTGATCTTTGAGAGTTTGGCAGAGTGTATCGCCTGCACTGGAAGTAATGCCGAGGTAAGCCTAGTATTTAACTTCAATTAGCATATCTTCTCACCTTTCCTCATTTTGTATTTTCAATTTTCTCTCTAAACTCCTCTGAATACTGCTATCGTATTTAACATGGATTTTGTCTTGAATTTGCCAAGAATGGAATTGACCCCTTCCTGCTGTTTGTTACCCTTGATTCTCTAATTATTCAGGAACTACAGCTTCGGAAGCACATTATTATTTTGCTAGCTTTCTTCGCATCATCTGGAAAATGTGGTGTTGAAATTTTATTAAATTATGGGCTTCCAAAAGGAAAGGATTTCCCAGCAATTATTTTGCAAAGCTTAGTATGCGATTTGGATCTAGAAGAATCGGATACTGCTCAGCAGCTAGAAGTATTCAAAGAGAGGTATCTTTGGGCACTTAAATGTGTTTTGAGGTCTATTTCAGTCTTCCAAATATATGCATGAAATGGAGTTAGTTGAGTTTCCATGCGGTAAAGTACACAATGATTATCTAGAACTGAACATCACAATGCTTTCTTTTTATACTTTTTAGTTTGACAACCCATTTGTTCACCACCTTGAGTTTGAGTCCTTAATTCATGGAGTTTCTCATTATTAGCTGTTTTTTTTAATCTTCTGAAAGGACTTTTGCATCTTCCAAGTAATTTTTCAATTTGATTGTATTGAAATTTCATTTTCTCAATCTTTTCTGTCTTATTTGCCAGGACCTTGCTGATTCGAGAGGTACTTATACTCTTGAATAGACTAGTTTCACATCCCAAGTACTCCAGTCATGCTCTACGTGCATTAACAAATAGTCGAGAGAAGGCCACTTTGACTGTTGATGTAACAAGCAGATTATCCAGTAAGCGCACATTCTTTTGGCAGGATGTTAGTATGACTCGGCAGATTAGGGAATCCGAAATCATAGATTTAGCTCAGGTGTTGAGAAGAAGAGTCTTCACGTTTCTTGGAGGTAGCAACCAATGAAAGAAGCATGAAAACTTTGTTGTTCCGAGAAGTGCATACATGCTTGAAGAGAACCGCCCATGGAGCTATCGAGTTATGATGATATATGACAGGAATGGGCGTGGAGCAATGTTGCAGCTTCTGTGCTGAGATCCCTTCGAATAGGTTGTCAGCAAAAGTTGCATACCGATCACCCTGATGTATAAGGTGTTGGGTAGTTGTATCGGTTTTTCTGTATATATTTTTAATGTATGTTTGTCATTGGCTGAAGAATAATGTTAGCAATCGCATTAAATATATAATGTTAGAGCTTCAGAGGAGATGGAGCAGTTTTCCCATTGTTCTTCCCATAAACCCCAACCCCGGGGGTCTTACAAGGGCATCTTGTAGGATGCATTTTTTTTCTGTTGGTAGACTTAAAGAGAGAAAACAATGGGAAGACCTTATTTTGTCCTACGAGTGGCAGTTTATAGATCGCGCGTTTCATCCTCTGCTATAAACTTCCTCTTTACTTCTCATGTTCCAAAGCTCAATCCAATGCACAGATGAAAAGTGCATTTGTGATGGTCTTTGTTACACCAACTTTTGAATCTACTTGCAACCCTTGGCAAGTTAACGTGAGCAAGTCTTTGATATTATTATCTTGCTCACAAGTTTGAACACAGTTACAAGTTTGGCATTTTAGTTGATAGAGAAGTGGGTCTATTATCCACTAAATTCTGGAACGTGCACCGTTGGAAATCGAAACATGTTGGGGCTTTACAACTCCAGCTACTTTTCAGAGTCTAGAACAGAAGTTAATTAATTATCCAGACATGTTTTTACTTATAGCACAGAATCCCATCTCCAGCATTTGTAAGGTGCAATCAAATATCACAAAAGAGACAAACTAACAATCAGTCAGCATTACACTCTTAAAGAGTTACATTTCTATGCTGGAAATGAAACGAATTACATAAAAGAATATTAAGATTCTAAAACACTATTATCTAGGACATTGCAGCGCAATAAATTTAGGCATCTGTTGGCGTACATGAGCAGATAGCTGTGGGACATCATCTCTTGCATTCTTCTCACAATGATCCACTTCTCCATGTATCCGCCAAATGATTCTATAGTGTCAGGATGGTGAAGTTTGGAACCAATTCAAAGGAGTTGTGCTGCACTGCTGCTTACAACTCAATGACAAACTGGAACCATTGATATTCATTTTCTCAATCTTCATTATCAGAATCACCAAATTTTATTTTGGTGGCCTTTGGAGCATTTGCATCAATTTCTCTAAAATGAGCACCATAGAGCTTGGACTCCTGTAAATTGCAACTCAACAATGTAACAAAGAACAAGTGCAGTGATAGAAAACTAGCAATGCGGTAGTAAGGGAAGGGTGGAGAAACAAGATTCAGTTGACAATTACTAACAGAAAGGCATGTGTAGCCTCTATTCATTAGTCTCAATCAAACAAATTATGCCAGCAAGAAATCGGGTTGCAAAATTATCCCAGGAAAACACAACTCCTTAGGCTCGGTCTCACTCAACTTTTACCAGCCCATTTATAAACTTGGCGATTTTGACCCTCCCAATTTGGTCCATCCAATAATTGGGTTGATATGTAAGTGTTAGTTGATCAATGAGGAATCTTGTCAAAAGTGTTTTTTTAAAACAAAAAAATTATTATGTTCGATACGTTGTATATTAGCCAAATAGACATAATAAAGACAAATTTTGTTAGGTCCATAAACAAATAGACTAAAAATTTAGCAAGAAATGGGCAGATTGGGTCAAGATTCGTTTAGTCCCTTTCAGCCCAAGTCACTTTTGTACGGGTTAATGGAGATGGTTTATAGCCCATTCCTGCCCAACTCATTTCAGCCCATGTAAATTTTGGGCAGTTCACATTTACTAACAACTCATTTTGACCCATTCATTTGACACCCCTATCCATAGATACTATGTTGTTAAGACTATGCACAAGCAGCTGATAATAACATTCTGGGCTTCCTGCCCAAGAACATAAAACACGACATGATTCTTTGTTTTCTTAGTTTGGACCAAGCCAACATAAGATCCTTCTTTTTTTAATAGATTCTACTTACAATGCAAGCACGACATGTAAACACAAATACAGCTACTAGGATATCAAGAACTAGGCAAATCCTTGTGTCAGTTGCGTGAGGAACAATGCTTTCTTCCAAAATGAGATACTGAAATTTAGGAGACTATAAGACCCCGTTTGGATTGGCTTAAAAAAAGTAGCTTTTACGTCAAAAATAAAAGTCGAACTGAAATGACTTTTAAGTCAAAAAATAAAAAGTAGGGGGAGACCTACTTTTGGTTTTTAAGTCATTTTTAACTTATTTTACGTTATTTTTAACCTTGCCAAACACTTTCTAACTTATTTTAAGCCATTTTTGACTACTTTTGCCAACTTTTAAGCCAATCCAAACACCATCTAATACATTTGCATTTCAAATCATACGCAATAGCCAATATGCAAACAAAAAGCTTACCTTTTTCTTTACATGGGTTCCAAAGTTAAGAAGGGCAGCTGGAACAGTCTGTCCAGCTTCTCTGAGGACATTTATCAACTCCCCAGAAAGTCCCTGTGATAGACAGGCTCAATGTAAGAATCAAACTAGCAAAGCACTGAAACAATAGTACAAGAAAAATAAAAGTGAAATCTCTATTGTAAGGATCAGTCAAACAGTACCTTGTTATCCTTGGTGAAAAATGTATGAGCTACACCTTTTTTACCAGCCCTTCCAGTTCTTCCAATTCTATGAACATAATCCTCTGTTGTCAAAGGGAAACTATAATTTATCACAACTTCAACATCAGGTATATCAAGCCCCCGAGCAGCTACATCAGTAGCTATCTGCAGAAGTATAAACAATTATGTTAATGAGGCTTTAGCATGTTTCAGCACGCACGAAAGAAAACTGAGCAAACACAGCAAGATCATTCATGAACAGTCTATCCAAATTCAACCGGAAGTCACAACACAATTCCCAGCCAGCACCAGAGCAACACAAATAGAAGTCACAGAAAGTATGGGAAATAGATCTTGCAGGAATGAGGAAGAACCGAAGAAGCAAAATCTGGCAAAACATTTTGATGGGGAAAAAAGAGTAAGCATCCTATTATTCTTGGACGGAAGAGGATTGGCTAGAAATCAGAACTTCAAAAATACAGATCAGGTTTTAGTCAAAGAGTAAACTGATGTAAATTAGGATGATAAAACAAAACCAAAAATATAGCAATATCAGTGGTTTTAGCCAAGAGTATAAAAACACATCTGAGGTTCTTCTTTACTTAATTAATAAAGCACATTTTCTTTGGTTCTTATATACTTGATTAGTTGGCCTTATATGGTTTGCATCTTCTTGAGATTCTATCCTGTTAGTTCTACCTATCAAATAAACATCACTGGAAGTGGAAACAAAGATGATAATAGGAAAACAGTGTGTACCAGTAGAGGACAGCTTCCATCCTTGAAGAGTGACAGGGCCTTAGTACGAGCATGTTGTTGCTTGTCACCACTAATGGAGACAACTTTCCAACCCCTGAGGCAAAGACGCTTTAAACATTACAAAATGTAAACCAGATATGATACACAATACAATGAGCATGGTGCAAACTACATGTACCAATGTTGCCAGGGTCAAATTAGTTGGAACATGTATTATACTATTATCAGCAAGTAAATAGAAGCTAGACATAGGAATCTAATGTTTTCTTCACAACTAAACAGAAGAGTCAATAGAATTACCTTTTCTGTAGCATCATTTCAACACGAGATGCTTCCTTCTTGTATAAAACAAAAACCAATACTCTATTCCTGTTCAAAGTTTGCAACCTCTTGTAAGCATCCATTATAAAGAGAGTCCAAAAAATCAAATACCAAGGTTAAACGCCAAAACAGGATACAAATAATGTAAACATTATCCCCAATAACTGATGATTGAGGAATGTCTAAAACCATTGCCACGAAGAACAACTGTGCTAGACAATGGATAAGGAACTAAAGAAGAATGATACAACAACGGAAATCTGCTGGGGAAGTAAAATGAACTCATCCACAATATGATTTTTGAAAAGAAAAAAGGAAGAGGAGATAATAGTGTGTGTGTGTGACAGGGAGAGAGAGAGAATGCACTTCCCCCATGCCCCATGGTTCGATAAACATGTATAAAAATGGAATCACTACTTTTAGGCTACCCCTCACTTGGTCAACCATCTAAATAAACATAGGGGGACACCAGACAACTGTGTTTAGACAACATTAAGCACCAATAGAAATTAGCAACCACACATGGGCAGAATAATCATTTCACACTTTTTATGAGAAAGGTAAGTTAATATTGAACACAGGCACAAAGGCGGTGCTGGTCTAGTCTTTTTGCACTTAAGTCGCTTTAGAGTGATTTTAAAATAAAGAGAACTGTTCTAGTTGACTTAACAGGAAGGAAGCAATCCATTCAATTCCTACTAGTACAAGAGAATTACAAGCCTACTTTGTACACAGGGAGGCAAGCAGGAAATTAAAACCACAGGCAAAGACCTAATAAATGAATATCATTATTCATATACTATAATATAGGAGGATTTATGGATGTCAGCAAGAGACAACGAACGCAGGCTTGAGAGCTTGAAATGAGATTTGAAATGTGTTGGCAGAAATTTCTGTTAAGATACCTTCTAGACTTGTGGTATTTTTCCAGCAAACATTGTAAACGCTCATCCCGTGCTCGATCTTCCAAGACCTACAATGTAAAAGGAAGTGGACAGGCAATTCAGTAGGAAGAAATGGAGATGAACGTGCAAGTCTTTTCCTATTTTCTCTTTTAATTTTAGTTTTGGCTCTCTGTTGATCGATTGGGAGGCAACAATATGCTGATCATATGAAAGAGCTGGAAAGAAAAATGCATATCTCATAAGTCCTTAGAATTTCTACAACGCAGTTTACCTCAACAATTTGCATGACATCGTGGTTGGCAGCCAAATCTTCTGAACCTACAACTACCTGAACAGACTTCAGTTTTAAGCCAGGAAAGGAACCACAACAAATTTGACAATATATTCTGAATGGTAAATGAGACCTTGATTGGATTGGGATCCATGAACTCTTGAGCTAATTGATGAACTTCCGGAGGCCATGTAGCACTGAACATAACCATCTGCCGAACTGCACAATTTGATGGGACTTGAATGGTGGACACAAAAAAATGCGTGTACACAAAATTTAAACTTCATCTAGCTATATCTAAAGTGCAAAAAACAAGGAACAAAGTCCTACCAAGTAAAGTGGGAGGATGAGGATATGAATCAAAACACTACAAGGATATTTACAAGATTCAAATTTTTTTTAAAAACAAAAAACCTTTTTGGTATTACATATATACTGAAAAAATGAAACAAAAAAAACTTTAACATATGGATGTACATCATTTACAAAAAGGATCGAAAATGAAACTACAAAATGTCTCATTGGGACATATATATTTTTACTGAGGGAAAAAATGGTACTTGGAGATAATACAATAAGCTGTGAAAGACATTCAGATCCAAACATTTCATTAAAAAGAAGAAGACATTAAGCAGGCTAAATCTATATAATGAGATGTCCATCAACGCTCCAGCTCTAAGAATTCAAGTGATGGAACCAAATGTAGAGAGCAATATTCATACCAGAGCATGTTTGGCTCAATATGGCACGGACCGCTGGTTCAAAACCTAAATCAAGCATGCGATCAGCTTCATCTAGCACCTATAGCAATATTAGTAACATCAGTCAACGGTAAAGGAGCATGACAGTTGATGTGTACTCCATTCATATTAAGTTCATACTATAGGGGAAAAAATCAAATCATATTTAAGAAGTTATCTCATGATCGTGTCAGGGAAATTAAGAGAAATAGAAACTGTTCTATTTCTTAATTTCTGATCACATTACAAAAAATAAAGGATAATACAATCTATATGTTTTCTTCTGTCACATAACAATAATCACCCTATCATGGTAACTTTGAAAGATTTATAACATGGAGCTAATTTGAAGGCTCTTATTCAAGTGCCACTTTGTCTCTGAATAAGCTCAAAATAAAGGAAATTGGTGTAGTTTATGATAATCCAAAATAAAAAATGGCAAAGCTTTGGGCCATGAGAAGCATATTATTTGTATGTTCTACAACAGCTAAGCTACAGAAATATGTACATCTGTAAATTTTCTAGAATCAACCACCAAGACATTCCAGTAACCCTAGGATAAACTCCGCAAACAGTCAAGTGATAGTTCAAAGATGCTAAATAGAATGTTAACGACAAAAGGTGATTATCGGGCATATTTTCAGCCTGTATTTCAAACAAGACCTACATTTTAAATACCTCACAAAGTTCATGTTCAGCAACTTGAGATTACTCGGAAAAAAAAAAAAAAAAGGAAAATACTACTCCTAAAACTTAATAATAAAATAAAATCAAAAAGTACTTACACAAATTAGATGACCAAAAATGCAGAACAAAAGCATCCAAACTATCTACACTAGTTGACCAAACAAACTTTCATGACATCATGCTTATTCAGACTTCATCAAAGATACAGAAAGTCCAAACATAAATGAAGGCCATAAAAGCACTCACCACAAAAGAAACCTCTTTTAAATTGCAAGCTCCCATTTCCATCAGATCTTGCAAACGACCAGGGGTTCCAATAACAATATCCTGCAAGCAGAGGATATGATCTGAGGTACCGACAAGAAACTCTGACTTAAAGTATGACATGTGTGAAGCACGTGTAACATCCATTAAAAAGTCAAAGAAAGCAAGCAACCATAAGACCTTAAATCAACTTAGATATTAATTATATGATACTGAAAAAATCATCATCCAAGACTTATTGCAATAATAAATTCAGAACGAGTAAATAAAAAAGAATCTTAGAAAAAATCATCATTCAAGACTCATTGCAATAAAAAATTCAGAAAGAGTAAAATCAAAGAATCTTACCACGCCAGATCTAAGAGAAGCCTTTTGATGGTGCTTATCAACTCCGCCATATAGACAAACTGACTGCACACCAGTAGGCTTCCCAGCCTCACAAAGAACATCTGATATCTATTATAAAAGAGAAAGTTATCAATAAGTATAAAATCTGCATTGGCATTTTGTATTTGAGAACACAAGGCAAAACATGCATATTGATTTAATAAAAGAAAGCATAAGGCAGGAGTTAGAAGATATTCTGGGCAGATACTACAAGACATCAAGAACTAAAACTCACATAAACTAGCCTTTTACAATTTATTATGCACAGTATAGGGTTGAATCTTGGTAAATGGGACCAGATGGATTTTTCCCTGCTCTTAGAAGTTAGAGCAATAGAAAAGCAATAAAACTGTCTTCAGATATAGTTTTCTTACTTTTCTATTTCTCTTTGAAGCAATGAATATCAGGTGTAAACATAAATTACGCTTAAGAGACACAGTTTCTATGTGACAAGGTTCCCAACATCCGACAGTAGGCAGGTTTACTAGGATGCAATGTGGGACTATTACCAACTAACTATTTAGGTATACCCTTTGGATGTCAATCACAGAGAATACTAGGAAGGAATGACTGAAAAGTGAGAAGAGACTAACAAATGTACTTGTGCTTGGGATGAAGGTTCTAATCAATAGTGTTTTGGATGCACCCCCTACTTAAACTATGTCTCTATTTCAATACCTAACAAGATGCATAAAAGAAGCAACAAATTAAACAGGAATATTTTTTTTGAAAATGGTAACGATGTATTATATCACAAGAGTACATGGGTTGTACTCAAACCTTATATACAGATGCACTCTAGACACTCCTACTCTATTTCTATAATGAGTCTAAAACATCAACTATAGAGGCAGTGTCATTTGAGTATAATTGATTACACCAAAAACATAACAACAGAATGCAGTTTAGTTTAACATCCTGCACACTATTTTCTATGCCTTCAAAACATCTGGAATTCCTTTCTTTCCAGATTGCCCACCATATTGAAGCAGGGATAATTCTCCATCTAGTTCTGTCTTTTGCAAGGGCACCTGCCTCCTCCCAGCTGTACAATGCCTCAGTAACTCTCCTAGGCATAGTCCAGGATATGCCTTCAAGACTCAAGAAAATCCTCCAAAGCTGCCGAGTGTATTTGCAGTGTAGAAATAGATGATTTACAGTTTCTAAGGTTTCCCCACATAGGAAACACCTAGAGCATAAGGTTATCCCCCTTTTCATTACATTATCCTGAGTCAAGGCAGCTTCCTTAGCTAGCAGCCAAATAAAGCATGAGACTTTGTGTGGGATTCTACACTTCCATATTTGTTTCCAGGCCAGATGGGACTCTGCTGGCTTGATTGATCCATCAGCCTGTAAGCTGAATGCACTTTGAACTCTCCTTGATTGATCCAAAACAGGAATATTCAGTGGCAAGGAAACAACTAAGAAGTCTTTCATTTAGGTTATGCGGGAAACAGTGATCACCAGGAAGAAGCAAGGAGGCTTGGAAGTCAATAATCTAAGGGCACACAACGTTCTCCTCCTGAACTGGCTATGAAGACTTTGCAATGAGGAGGAGGCACTGAACACATGTGATTATAGAGAAGTATAAGATGGAAAATTCTTGAAACGCATGAACACCAATGCATTCGTACGCAATTGGGAACTGAATATATTCGAAACTTATTGAATATATTCTAAGAACACATTCACATTATAATAAGTGGTGATAGAAAAACTTTATTTTGGAAAGAAAGATGGTCAGGACATACACTCCTAACGATTAGTTTCCTATCATTCCCTCCAAAGAAAATAACCATGATGCCACAGAAAACGATTACTAGTCTACTCAAGGATGGAAAACAAGCAATAACACATTCATTTGCCTTTTACCATGCTAAATTTTAAACAGAACTACGAAGTTCAAGCTTTGATGAGTGACAACATTATTCAGTAAGTGAAGTATTAGTTCAAGTGAAATCAAACTCAATCCACAGAACAGTAAAAACACCAATAATGCAAGAAAGCAAACAATTTTAAACACTCCAAGTGTAAATTTCAGGAACGTACTTGTTGAGCTAGCTCCCTTGTAGGCGAAAGTACAAGGCAAACAGGATTCTTAGACTTTTTACTCTTCCGCTTACTCATGATGTGCATAATAGCCGGAATACCAAAAGCCAGCGTCTTACCTGATCATACCAAAATATAATAAAACTAAAAAAACCACAAACCATAACCCACTATTGCACTAAAAAAACTCAATTCAAATGTTATACCTGATCCAGTTCTAGCAATCCCAATAAAATCACGCCCATCTAAAAGAAAAGGCCAGGAATGAGATTGAATTGGTGATGGTTTCTCAAAATTCTTACAACATTCCAACACCTCACTTGGAAGCCCTGCATCCACAAACTTTTCTAAAGCTTTGTACTTTGACTGATCAGCACCCTTACCAGTAACCACCACATTTGTACTACTTTCTTTAACCTCCCCATTAACAACACTAACATCAGACCCATCATCCAAATTCCCTTCCTTTACCTTACTCTTCTTCTCCTTCTTCGACTTCTTCTTTTCAGATAACTCAGCTGACCCATCAAATATTTCAGTATTTCCATTCGACACATCAAGAGTTTCAGTGTTCCCATTAGACCCTTCTTCTTCTTGCTTCTGTTTCTGCTTCTTCTTCTTCTTTTTCTCTTTTTTGGATTCTACAACAACTTCTTCAACCGCAGGGTCTTCGAGCTTTCTCTTCTGTTTCTTGTGAGATTTGGATTCATAGTTTGCTGAATTTGTGAGGGTTTGAGGTTCGTCATCTAACTGCTTTGCTACCATGGCTGCTCAAATCTATGGCGAAATCGCAAAACCCTAAGGTTTAAGGAAACAAATGGATGTTGTATTTATAGAAGTTCGCTATTTACAATTTTCCCCAAATTAACCTCTGTTTTTAGTGAAATTACAATGAGAAAATAATCAAAATGGTCCCTTAGGATTGGGTTTGGTTCATTATATTCCTTGGTGTTAATAGGTTAACAGATATGGTCCTTCTTCACTTTTTTTATCATGCAAAATACATTTTATATTCTTCAAATCAAATTCTTCTAACACAATAAAAAATAAAAAAAACTTATGCAAGGGAAAAATATATTGAAATTTTGAAATCATTCTTTCGGTGCAATTTAACTTACAATTATTATTTTATTGAATAAGAGGCTATAAAACACATCGTTTATGAACGACGTATGCATTTAAGTTAGGCATAATACATAAATATGACTCTTGACAATTATAACCCTAAACTTTGATAGTGCACAAGTAGGTACTTTAACTATCACAAATTTCAACAATTAAACATTCGAATATCGCAGCAAAGTGCGTGATTCACAAATGCTTCTACGTGGCTGCCAACTAATTAAAATAAATACACATGGATTCTTCAATTAAAAAATGAAAATAAAAAACAAAATAAATACAATAGTTAAATACAATAGTGAAAGTGAAAAGAACTAATTCACTTCTTCTCTAAGAACCCTAACCCTAAGTCTCTACGTTTCATCCTTCGAATCAAAGGTAAAATTGTTCAAGACTTGTGCTGAGATTTCACGTACTTGGATGTCTATCTATTCTTCTTCCTCAATTTAGTCGAGATATATTTAATTTCCCCTTTTGAAATTTCGTTTTTGATAATTTTATATAAAAATTATGATTTTTTTACCACAATTGTAAATTTGCTCTCTTTTTTATAGTATGGAACATATGGGTCACATTATCGTTGTTTTTCACTATGGAGGTCGCTTTTATACAGATCAATATGTTTCGAAATTGGACAGTATTATATTTAACATCGACAAGGACCATTTATCTTTGACCAAAATGAAATCTTATGCAAAAGATGATGGGTATAATGAAACTGAAACTTTTTATGTTGAAGACCCTACTACCCATAGATTTGTGAAGTTAGAAAGTGACAGACAACTATACGTTTGTGTTAAAGAATAACCGATGACTTGAGTTGTTTATAGACCAATAAATTTTCATTAAAACCTTTTTTCCACATTAACAAAAAAAATTGATGTAATTTCAATGAGCAAAAAATTGTGAAGAAAGAGAGGAAGATGGCAATAACCGTTGAAGAAATTAGAAGGAAAAGAATGTAGTGGGATTTTGATTTTAAAATAGAGATATATATAAAAGAGATTCATTAAGGGTAAAATTGTCATTTAAGCGATTTTTGTTGGAGATTTTGTTTTTACCACTGACATGCCTATGAAGTGTGTTTAAGGCACTTAGCCATGTAGGATTCGAGTGTTTAATTGTTAAATTTTTGGATAGTTGAAGTGTCTATTTGTGTACTGCAAAGTTAAAGGTCATAATTGTCAATTGATGTCAAGTTTATGTATTATGTCTTTAAGTTATATTGAATAAAGAGTGTGGGAGCCATTTTAATATCTATTTTAATTTATTTGTTTTTATCATGTTATAGATGTATATATTTTAACTACATAAAAAGTAATATAAATTACGATAACAAACAACTTAAAATATGTGGTTGTATCTAAAATTATGTAAAAAAAATCAAATTTGTTGTAAAATATGATGTCCATATGATTTTTTTTGTGCCCAAGAATATGGGTCTCACATATTCTTTGAGCCAAAGTATCTTCGGCTTGTAAATAGTCCATTAATGTAATGGAAAATATGAATAAAAGTGAAAAAAATAGTTCCCCTTCCCTCTTTTCTTGTGTAGTTTATTCATGCACTAGTTTTTATTTTTATTTTATATTACATTTTTTATTATATAATAAAATCACAATAATTAATAACTTAACATATAAATACATATAAAAAATCTTCGACTCCCGAATTCTGTTAGGGCAATAAAAATTAGGACACGTGGAATAAATATTATTTAAAAATCACGCAAGAATACTATAAATCATAATAATTAACAATTTTAAAAATGTTAAAAAATCATATAAAAAATTTGATTGTCTCTCCAGAATTCATATGTACATAAATTGAATATGACATGAAAATTATTATAAATTACACTAATTAATAACTTCACATATTTCAAAAAAAAAAATGATCAACTCACCGAATTTCATTTGTGTAACATAAATTGATATAAATATAATAATATATATTGTGCTCGTGCTAACCCAGACTCCTAGCACTAGAAATATACATAATTTATTTATGGATTAACAATTCACATATTTATGCTCTGATACCACAAATAAGTATAAGTTTTAAACACAAATATTCATGATATCATGTCTGTAACACCCCTAAATATTAACCAAGAGTCGCATGTCGATTTATCATTGCTTAATTATTACAATATGTTTTACTCTCATTTTGGGAATTTGAAATGTTGTGATAATTGCTAACTTGCTTAACATAAATTGTGATCGTAATTAAGGTGTTGTAATGAGGTATTTTCGTAATATTCTAATTAGAATTATGTATAACTTTAAAAGGAGGTGAAAGATACATATATATATATAGGTGTACATGTATGCTTTTTGGGTAGCACACACATTTTTTGGGCAGCACCTTTGAAGGACAGCTGCTCAAGTGATAAACATCACTTGTTTGACTATATATTTTCACGCCTCCTTTAGTAAATTCGTTTTCCTCAAATCTTAGATCCTTAGAAACATATCTAAACAGATTGTTCTTCAAAATCACAAGAGAAAAACTTGGCCCTTTTGGCTGGAATTCGAGACACACACTTTTTTTTGGTAAGTGACGAAATTTGTTTCTAAGCTGGGTAGTGTTTGGTATTTTATGCATATCTCTTGCTCTAGAACTTAGTTTACAGTGAATAAATATGATTTGGAAAGTTAATTCATAGACCTACAACTCTTATGTTTATGTAAAGCTCTTATTTAGCTGTATGGATTCGAAATATGGGACGCAACATAGCACAAGTTCTGTCCAGATTTTGAAATTGCAAATCATGTATAAACAACTGTTAGTGTTTTGAATATATCTTGTTGTACAAAATATATTTTGCGGTGATTCTTGTTTGTTTGCAACCCTAAGATATGTATCTACATCTTTCATGAAGGTTATAAAGTCTAGTTTTGTTGTTTTCCTTTTCAAATCTAAGTTGTGACATGAGGTACTAGGTTGGCTAGAATCACTGTTTTGGGAGTATAGTCGTATTTGTACAAGTTAAGCTTACTTGTGATGATAATCTTGTTTTACATCAACATTATTGAGCTGTTAGTTATTAAATAAGTTATTTAATTGTATTTTTAAGGTTGTATATACTCGTGAACAAGTTGAGGACCTTGAAACGTTGCTTGGTCTACGGTCTGAACTCGCGAAGTTGTGTTGGATTGTTTCTTTGCTAAAGCACTGAGGTTTGTGTATAAACTTGTACTTGTAACCTTGTTACCTGCTGGTATATCTGAAAGCTTATCTTGGTACCTTGGTTACCTCTTGTCACTTTGCATTGTCGTGTTGGTATTCTTTAAAACGTTAAAGACGCTTGTGTAGCTCGCCCACTTGTACGGATTGTGTGATCACTTGGCACTCTTGTTGGGACCTTGTCCTTCTTGTGGCTGTGACTTTGTCACTATTGGCATGCCTTTTGATTCAGATCATTTGCCATCTTGACTCTGAATTTTTAGTCCGTCTTAAGAATGGAAGTTGTCCATTTTAAGTACGAACTAGAAAATCATTTTTAATATGGTTCTTGGTTCTCTTGATTATTGGGTTTTGACCCTTTTTGATACTTGTTTGTGCTTAGTGTGAAGACATGATGTACATATTGGGCGAACCTTGTTATTGAATCTTTTGGAAAATGGTGCTATAAACGTTCTTGACATTTGGACCTCTAAATATCGAACTTGATATATTGTTTACTTGATTTATTTATTACGTTCGATTATACTGTCCATGACTTGAGAGAGGTAGTTTGGTGAATTTGATGGCTCCAAACCTATAGTTTTGCACCACTAAGCTATATGTTTAGCGATAGTTATTTCTATCGTAGGAAAAGATCGAGAGGAGGCGTGAAGTGGGACATTGGAGATGAAGATTTTGAGAGCTTTAAGGAAGATCACATTTGCATATAGGCATCTATATTTTGTATAAACCTTGAGACTTGTACATGATCTATGTGTTGTATATTTACATGAAATTTTGAGGACTAATTTGATCATGTCACCATGGGTTGTAATATAAGTATGGCTATATGTTTTGTTCTTTTGGGGTGTGTAAGCCCAAGTCTTGCAATATAGTAAATTTACCATTAATTTTGAATGATTGTGTGAAGTATGAACGACTTAGTTTGGGTACTCGGAAGTTGGTAATATTATTTTTATGTCATTTTTACTAGTGTGAGGACAATATATGCATAAAAATCTCGTGAGTTATTGACTTATATTATTTCGGCAGGGTCACTACAATGTCAAATACATTTCAAGATCCTGAATAATGATAATCTCACACAAAAAAATATCATAAAAAGAGTGTATTTAAGCAAAACACATTACCATAAATAAGAAACGTTAATTAATTTTTTTATCAGTTTGCTTTAATTTCAGGTTACCACATCCGTCAGTATTGAAATTGTGTAGAGAATAAGTGGTAATCTTAAAATTAGAGGAATCATCAATTTATAGAGGTTGAGACTTAGTTAATCATGTATGTTCATGAAGTTTCCAATCTAACAGACGGATTTTGTTCTCCATTAAATATTAGTTATGATTACTTTAGTATTAATTGTACAACACATTTTTATATACAATAATGATGATCAAGGACATTTTTTATATTTTGGATCAATAATTTAATTATTTGAATTTCTATAAATTTTATTATTGAATTTGTCAAAATATATGTGTTTATAGCGATTTATCTCTTCCATAAATTATATAAAAAAAAAATTCAATTGAATATTTGACACCAATAAAGAGACATTACATATTTCTCATTCCCCACTTCTCCAACTCTGAAAAATGTGCTAAAAGTGTCTTATAGGTTTTCAATTAAAAAAAAAAAAAACAAGTGTGCCCCCTTTACTTTTTCTCTACTTTTTTATTTTTAATATTAATAAAAGGACTATACTAATAACATTTTTACTACTAAAGTTGTCTGGACAACTACTGAAGTTAGACTACTAAAAAAGTTGTCCCCACAATTACGACTAGACTAAAGTGTAAAAGTTAAAAGTTTGAAATTATTGAGAAAACATCTTTTAACCTAATTAATATTATTTGTCACTTCCACCCAATTTTTAAGACTTGAAAAACTCTTACCTAATTGACTAACTAGTTTGTCCCTTTTAATGGACCTTCTCCTTAATTCCATCCTCTCTCATTCTTTTATTATTAATTTTTTTTTTCATTTTGTTTCCCTCCGGCCTCTCGTTTTCTGTTCTCTTGATTTCATTCATTTTTATTTCTTCAAAAGTTGTAATTTTCATGTGTTTCTTTGACATGTTTTTTTGTTGGAATTCATGAAATTTTTTAGAGTTTGAAGCCAAAAGGGCAACAAAATTTTTTATCAAATCAAAAAGTCAACAAATTTAGATTTTCCACCGCAAGACACAAAAACCAATGCGCCTTGCAAGGCGCAAGGTTTCAGCGTTTTGCATCCTTTTAAAAAAATATATATATTCGGTCACTTTCAACTCGTCATAACATACCCAATCCAAACAACCAGCTAAAGAAGGAAAGTGAAGAATATTATCCAGTGAATAAATCCACCATAAGACGAAAAACTAGATGATACTTGTATTAATCTGCTTCACAGTCAAAATACAACTGCCAGAAAACCAGCAAAATAAGATTTGAGTCTAAGCAATGTTTTTTCTTCTTTTACCTTGAAAGGCAAATTCTATGTTATGGCAACAAGAGGATATTAAAAAACACAAAGCTCAATTAGATTCTAAAGAGATTATCTCACAGACATTTCAAAATTGACTGATTTTTTAATTTTTAAAAAAGGTTGCAAAACAGTGAACGCATGTCAGCCGAGCCTTACAAGGTTTAAGGCTGTTGCGCCTTACAAGGCGCATTGGTTTCTGCGTCTTGCGGCGGGAAACCTAATTTAGACGGTGTCTAAATTTGTTTCCCTTTTGGTTTGATAAAAAGTTTCGTTGCCTTCTTGAAATTTTTGAAAAATTTTGTTGCCCTTTTGACTTCGGACTCGGATTTTTTAGGTTCTCTTTGATTTGCATTTTGTAGTTTTCTATTAAAAAAATATATAACTTCAATTTTTTTTAAAAAAAAAACAATGTGTTTTTGTTAAATTTTTTGAGTTTTCCGCATTTTCTCTTTGATTTTCATTTTGGAACTTTTTCTTTTCAATTTCTATTTATCAAAAAAGGTAATATGTTTATGTATGTTATGAGATTTAGTTAAAAGTGGTATGTTTGGATCTGCAAATATATTCTCCAACTTATGCTAAAACCAACCGAACATACCTCTTTGCTGGCGCATCTCCACACCTCTTTTTTACATGTACGAATCATCTCAGTCTCGTTTTTCTTATCTTGTTTACTGTGGAGGCCATTTCCACCTTGTCTCGTGTAAATTTATTCTTAAGCATATCCATCCCAATATGCTCATACATCTATTTGAGCATCCTTATTTTTGTTACCTTTATCTTCTGAACATGAAATTTTTTGTCCGTCCAATACTTTGCCACATACAAATAGTGCTTGTCTAACAATCACTTCATATAGTATCCCCGAAGACGAGCCTCCATTTCACTCATTAACTCTAAAATAGTATGTGACATCATCATTAGTCACATTATCTCCTTAAATTACTATCCAAAATACATATAGCTTTTTTCTCTCGAGAATGACTAGTATATTGCAAATCTATGTCAGGTCACTAATCTTTACTACATATACCATGTCTTATTTTTTTTTTAAACTTGAAAATCTTAGACTCTATTGCTTCTTTCTAAACTTTCAGCTATCACTATTTTCAATTCGCGTCCTTGAAAAAAACAAACAACAAAAACAAAAAACAAAAAACAAAAAACAAAAAGACAAAATGAACAATTAGGACCTTACTATATATCTTGTTTAGTTGTTTCCAATTGTAATGCATTATATTGCATTGTATTATTAGTTTAAATATAATATTATTTTAATTGCTATTTAAATTTTATTGTATCATATGCACTAATAAAATTTTGTCATGTAATAATGAAAAGTCTCATATTACGTAACAACTAATTAAATGTAATCGAATCATTACCTTTTTATTCTTCTCATTTATCTTTGTTTATCATTTATTCTCTTTCTCTAATTACTTGTCCATTTTCTTTTTTTTTAGTTGTTCCTATATACTTGTCCATTCTACAAATCAAGAAAAAGACAATTTTTTTTACCTGCCATATCCTAAATTAATTACTTTGAAAAAAGTAATATTTCTTGAAAATCTTAAATTTTTAATTCATCCACTTTATAATTAATAAGAGTAAAATGGTAAACTCACTATGTCAATCATTATTTTCTTAATAGATATATCAATTCAAAAGTGAGCAAATAATTAGGGATAGAGGGAGTAATAATTTTATTTGTCATTTATCCTATTTCCTCATAAGTTTATCTTTCAAATTAGTCAAGGTAACAGCCAACCAAACAAGTAACCAAAAATTGCACCTTAGAATTCTTATCCCCATTATATCCATTTATGACAATGGACTTGCCGTTCGGTAAAGGGATAAACTTGTAATTTCACACCATATTCAGATCAGTAACAGTGCCGCAAAATCCAGTATACACAACAATAAACAAAAGCCTACACCTCAGCCAATTAACACTCGCCACGTAACAATACATCCACGTGTCATCCTCAGATGTCAAGTACAATAACTCATTAATAAACACCGAGGACACTCAAACAAAACCCAACCGCTTTACAAGTGGCATTCGCTGGTGATTACACAACCCCTTGATGGGCAAATATGTAAAATTCAACTCTCGATTCGGTATCCCGCGTCACCAGCAAGCACACAGGAGTAGACTTCAGTCACCTTTGCTTTTGTATGTATTTCTTCAAATTACATAAAGTTTGCTGAATTTTTCACTTTTGATATCTGAAAAATTCTGTTCAGATTCAAATTTGGAAAAGTTGAAGAAGAAGAAGAGAAAATGAGAGGAAACGATCCGAATCCGTTTGATGAAGAGGAGCCTGAAGTCAATCCTTTTTCAGTAACCTCCTTTCTCTCGATGCGCTTTTTATGCTTTTTTTAATGCAAAATATGTTAATGTGATGCTTTCCTTAGATCTAGGCTATTGTTAACTTTCTTCGTTTAGCATTATCATTTTTCAATGTTTTTTCTGATTTTTTATCGGATGTTTTGTGGTGGTATTTGGAATGAGTTGTTTGATTTGATCTAGATCTGCGTACTTGGATGGCGGAAGTTTGTTAAGGAGTTTTAGATTTTGCCTAATTTTTTGGGTACATTGTGGTGTTTAAGATTGGCTTGTCGGTGTGGTAAAGTTATACAGTATTTTAGTGAGATTAACATAAAAATCTAGCTTATTTTCTACGAATTTTAAGATAAATTAGTGAGAATGCCTTCAGTACGCTTAATTTGAAAGATTGGCTTGAGAGTTGAGCCTGGGGATTGATCTTCATCCTGTTTAATTTAAAAAGGTTGTAATTTGCTTGGATATGGCCTTTGGTGTGAAGTTACTGGTCCTAGTTGATTTATGATGAGGACCCTTAAATGAAAGATGTTTTTTTTTAAGGTTGGTTTGTTTTATTTTTAGGTATACAGATGCTATTTTTTCATGTGTTTAAGGGAAAAGGGAGGTTACGAAAATAATGACAATAGTATCAACCCTGGTTTTCCTAGTTATTGAAAAAATAGAGGGAGTCTAAACATTTAAAATTTATATTTATTGTTTACAGACAAAAAAAATAAGAGAAGAAAAACAAGCAATTGAAAATTAGTCTGTTTTTGTTTGCCTCCACTTGAAATGAAGAAACCAGTTTTGTGTAATAGTCGGCTATTATGCTGCTGACAAGATACCTATGATATGTGTGTGTATATATTGACAAGAAGGTATCTGCGAGATGTTTCGAGTTAAGTGAGAAAGCTACAGTTTTTTTACCGTTGCATGCCTTGAAACACTGTATATGGAAAAATACCAAGTCAGTAAGTGGACATTAGACAAGCTTTAATATCCAAAAGTGTTTTAAGAGAGGTTACTTACATTAACTAGAACATATTTTATAGCCCGTACTGGTGAGTGGCATAAAATGGTTCTCTTTATCAATGTCACTTGCTGCCCTGCCCTGTTGGGACATGGCTTCCATATCCTTCAGCAGACTCTTTCTTACCTCCTTATTTGGATCCACAATCACCCATATATCTCATAGGACCTGAACATACCTAGAACCATCAAAACCCACTATTTGTCCTTCCATAGAGATTATATGAATTTCCTTAATCTTTTAAGGTTGTGAGTATTGTTAGTGCCAAAACGGGCATGCTTCAGTTCTCGAATTATTACAGTGTATCTATGTTCAACTCACAATCACTTTGTCGTAATGCAGAATTTATTGTTACATTACAATTACAATTATAACTTCTTATGCACTATCTACTTTGAATGCTCTGAATGTGCAAGATCCTCCTCATTTATATCATCTGTATTTTCTTGCAGAAAGGTGGCTCCGCTCCTGCATCGAAATCACGCTTCCCTCAAATGATTGCTAGTACTCTTGGTTTTGGCCAAAAGCATGATGCAACTGTTGACGTCCCATTGGATTCAATGAATGTAATGAAGTTGATATGCTTTTGTTTGCAGTCTTGTAAAGAACATTGTTTGTTCTGAATGTGTTCTTCTCAATTGTGTTTTAGGGTTCCAACAAGAAGCAAAAAGAATTAGCAACCTGGGAAGCAGATCTGCAAAGGAGAGAAAGAGTTGGTTCTTTTTCTTTTTATTTTAAATTGTTGTTTGCTATGTGATTACTGCGAATTATACTTTTTTTTGTTGATTTCTGATCATCTATTGCTGCAAGGGTGCAAATTTTTGAAAAGTTATGTTCCTAGTTTTTTGGCAAAACTATTTACTACAACCTCCTTATCTCTTGTAGTGTATTTTTAGTCTATATTTTTCCCCAATTCAGTTTGAGGCTTGTGAATGCTTCCCAAAATGTTACTTTTTAGCTAAATGTGTTGTTATGAGTTCCTTGATATGTAGTTTATTCTAGTTCATATTTGCTTCAACTCAGTTTGAGGCTTCTGCATGATTCTCATTAAGTTGCGGTTTAACAGGATATTAAACGAAGAGAAGATGCTGTTGCTGGTGGTAAGAAATGACTTAAGCTAGTTTCAGATTGTTATTAAATCGACTTATTTTCTCTTTAGCATGCTGAGGTAATGCGTTTCTATGATTCAATTCAGCTGGTGTGCCAACTGATGATAGGAATTGGCCGCCCTTTTTTCCAATTATTCATCATGATATAGCAAATGAAATACCAGCCCATTCTCAGCGGCTGCAGTATTTGGCTTTTGCGAGCTGGTTAGGTAGCATCTCACTTCTGTTTTGTTTTCTTTAAAAGAAGAATGTTTCTTTGAATATCTAAAACAATTGTCTGCTAAATTTTCTCTAGTTTCCACTTTCATTAAGTACCTACAAGTTTACCATTTGATTATGATTTGAGTGTACTTTACTAGTGCAGAATGTTGGAGTTTTGCATGAAACTCTTCATAGTTTCTTTACTTTTCTGGGCTCAACATGTGCAGTGTGCATCAGTTTCTCTGCTTTTTTGTCTGGATTTTGCTGAAAGGATGTAATGCATGAGATATGCTACTCACTCTTTCATTTTATGTGACCCTCTTTAATTGGGGAGATTAAAAAAGAAAGGAAGACGTGCCAGGTTTTAAACATGCCATACATAACATTTGGGTGGCTGTAAATGCTTGTCATTAGGATAAAATGGAAAGTTTAAGTTAGACCGTCTCCATATGTAGAAATGAATTGTCTGTTGGAACAGACTAAAATAGGGTCACAAACTGAACAGAGGGGAAAACCTGCTTTTCAGCTCAAGTTTATGGCAAGAGAAGAAATTCCTCTCCCTCTGTTTCTGCCTACTGTCTGTTGAACAAGAACCAATATAATTGAATGAACCTTGATTCATTGAGGTGTTTGACAGAAATTAAGACCCCTATGTCCCAAGTAGATGGGAAGTGCAACCCTAAATTTCTCTATTGAACTGATAGCTGAATGTTATTTCTGTAAAATTAAACGCATACAGCGAGAGCTTCATTGCACAAAGTTATTAGTTTGATGCTATCAAATGTCTCTTACTATATTGAGCTGGTATTTTAAGACTTAAGTTAATAACCAGTTGCTTTCATCCTTCGTCAAACTACATTTTCGTGTTTCTCCTGGACAAATTGCCAATATATTCATAAATGATTATATCTAATTAATCATGGGGTGACCAATGAAGTGATCTTCTTTAGCTAATAGAAATACAGATACTAGAGTATTATTCAATAAAGGCAACCATTGTTGTGAAGGACACAGAAGTTAAGGTGATAGATTTTGGTTTTCTTGGAAGCTACCTTTCACTTCTATGTTCCCCCCTTCCCCGAATCTATTCCTTTATTTATTTCTTTTGATTTTTCCGATAAGGTACATTGTAGTTCCCCTCTGTTTTGTAAACCTCATTTTCAGAACCCACGGAGAACATAATGAATAAGAGAACTAGAATAATGGTATTCATTAGCTCATTCAAGGAGTAACTCTTGTATAGAGGTTATCCCATCTTTTATTTTTGTGTCTTGGATGGCCTATTGTTGTATATGTCAGGCTTTACATTGATGAAATTTTGCTTACTGATTTAAAAAATAGTGTATGAGAGAAACATACTTCTATGTTTAACACTGCTGCCGTTTGTGATTATGGTCAAAAGACTTTAGCCTTTCTGCTTATACATCTTTTTGGGATCCAAGCAGCATAAAATTAGTAGTTGCAAGTTTTGAGTTTGTCTTTTCGAACTTTTTTATAGTAGTTCAGCTCTGAAGTTTCAATTATCCAATGTTTTGATTGAAATTCAGCAATACTGTTTCTTTATTAAAAGTAACAAAACCACAATTGATATGGAACCTAAGAGCAAGCAATTTGGCAACTTCATCCATGTGAGTAACATTTTAGGTTGAGATGTGAGTAATTTTTATAGGATGGAGGGAAACTAGTAGGTTTTTCTTTTGTTAAAACGACAGGGTTTATAGCTGTTGTGTAAAAGAATAAACTGGGATAGATGACTATCTTCTTTATCGGCTATAATACTTGTTCAACAGTTGCCCTCTCTCTCTCACAAATGTTACTCTTTCTTTCAAGGGCTCTATGAATCTTGTATTTTCTTACTCTTTGTTTGAGTGTTATATGAATCTTTCTATTTCATAACCTCTTTGGGTTTGCTCCAAAATCTTTCTACAGGTATTGTTTTTTGTCTGGCGTTCAATGTTCTTGCCGTGACTATCTGTTGGATTAAGGGTGGCGGTGAGCTTTATTCTCTCTTTTCTGCGGCAGCTCATGTGGCATTCCTTTTTATTGGCTTAAAGATCTAAAAGTAAATTCAAGTTCAATATATCTAACATCATCTAGTTCTTGCCTTCTCTAGGTGTTAAAATCTTTTTCCTGGCTATAATATATGCTTTAACGGGATGTCCCCTTTCGTACATTTTGTGGTACAGGCCTCTGTATAACGCGATGAGGTATGTAGTGTTGTTTCTCTTAATTTCATCCCCCTTTTGCCTTTGTAAAATCCCTCCAGTTGTTTCTTTTCGTTTTTGATTTTCACATAACAGACTGACCTTTTATCATCTGAGCTTGTTTGGATTTGCAGGACCGACAGTGCATTGAAGTTTGGATGGTTTTTCATGTTCTACTTGGTTCGTTTTGCTTACAGAAGTGATAAAGATGCTGTCTATTTTATGCCAGGAGTTGTTTTTGAGTATTTTGTTTTCTTGTTTTTGTATGTGCAGGTCCACATTGGATTTTGCATACTTGCTGCTATTGCTCCTCCCATTGTATTTCAAGGAAAATCCTTAACGTAAGTTCTGCTGCAATTTTTAGTCCATTAACCTCTCATTATAGAGTTCAGTATTCTGTATAATCTGCTACTTCTGACAGGCTGTTTTAGCTTAGTAGAATTTGCTAGTCTATATGGATACGCCTTTTAGGTGAAAATATGCTTTAAATGCCCTTGTTGCCTTCTTCCCCTTGTTTCTGCAAATGATTTGGTTCATAGTGTGATGATAGAAGAGTTGAAGATCCCAAAAACCCCTTGGTGTCATACACCACAAAAAGAACATGGTTTAGTTTTGTGACCAACGGATTACTGCTTCCCTTGTTGGTGCATCAATTTTCCTGTGGTTGTACCATATTGATTTTTTTGATAAGGATATTTGTACCATATTGATATGAAAACAGTTAAAAAGAAATTGACCACTTAAAGGTCTGGTACTCTATAATGTTTTTAAATGAAATGAGTGAATGATATGAGTCTTGAATGGTGAGAAATGCTCTTCATGAACATGAATAAGAGCGATGAAATATTGATGCCCGTTAAATGCGGTGATTGTTATCAAGGGTTTTCCACTTTCCCTTGGATTGTCATTGTCTTTTTATATTCTTCTTCACTAATTATTGTGCTTCCTTTTTACTTCATTCCAGGGGTATCCTTTCAGCAATTGATGTCTTCTCTGACCATGTGTTGGTTGGGGTAAGTTGTTTAGTTATTTGCTCTTATTTTAATGAGAGGAAAAAAAATAACAAATTCTTTGACACATTCCTTTGAAAACAATAAATTGAATGCCATTGTTTACTATGTTTAATAATAGTACTAATAGGGTGTACAAGTAATACTGGTACTAGTTGTACATAGGTGAGATTTGCAACCAAACATTGTATTAAAATTTTATACCAGCATTATTTTACCTAATACACCCTACCAAACGACCATAATGCTTGATAGTAGATACTTCCCTTCCAAGTATTATTGTTAAAAAGGTAGAAGGGGAAAAACTCTTTAGTTTCTCATTATTAGCAGAGTGAATTTGATTTAACTTGTGCACTCAGCACTGTCTTTTACAGTTTACTTGAACAAAAACTTAAATTTCATTTTATTTTTCTCATTTCATATTGCAGTTAGTTTGTTAACTGATTTAGCAGATCAAAAACTTTTTGCAGAGTCATTTTCTTGAACAATAACTCAATTTCATTTGATATTCTGATTGCATATTGCAGCTAGTTTTTAAACTGAGTTACCGCATCAAAAGCTTTCTTAGGATAATTGAAACTCCCAAGAGAATTGAGTGTTAATGCTTGTATTAGCTTATCAGGCTGTTTGATCTTTTATCTTCTTAATATATATTCTCCTGTTGTCCTTTTCTTCTTTTTGCAGATATTTTATTTGATTGGATTTGGCTTCTTCTGCTTGGAAGGTTTGCTTAGCTTGTGGGTTCTGCAGGTGAGGCTTTTACTGTATTGTGTTTCTTCATTTCAGGTTCATACCTAGTGTACTGGTATCTGCTGTTCCTCTTTTTAGAGTTTTGCTCATCTTTGCCTTGCGGCTTGAGCTTCATGTGTATGTGGCCTAAAAGTGAAATCTATCAAGGGAAAAAGAGAAATTGTACATTAATTCATATTTAAGCTCTTGCTTGCTGTGTGAGGGGTAGTCTTTTTTGGGGAGGGTGGAGGACAGGGTATCATCTGGTTTCTCTCATAGATCAAGAAAAATGCATGTCCAGTCCTTTGACGATTTGCTAGGTTTTCCTTTTATCACAAAAAGAACGAAGACAATTTACTAGGCTATCAACCAGATAGGGACATCCAAGCAGTTTTTCTTTTGGAGCATGTACATCTTTTGAACAGTAAAGGTACTAACCGAAGAGTCAATTTTGGAAGTCACTTGGGGGTGAGGGTGGGGGTGTTGTATCATTTAGTAGGGCTATTCAGAACCTAAGGTTGAATTTAGTTGTGTTAGGTGATTAGACTTTTCTATGCCTGATAACAAGCTGTTCTATACTACTAAATGTTTAAATGCTATACAACTTGAGGGGAAAAGAGTTATCTTAGAATTCAAATGGGTACCATCTTGACAGTTGATTCCCAGGGAAGTTAACGGTCCTAGTATCAATCCTCAATTCCTCATATTAAGATCGGACAATTCCGGCTGAGAGAGAAGATGACATCTTTCCATCGGGCTAAAAAGGCAGAGTTATCCGGTACATGTGTTGTGTTGGGTAGGAGGTAGCATGTACCCAGTAGAATAGTCAAGGTGCTTCGCAAGTTGGCCTGGACACACTCATTATTTAAAATGGAAAAGAATAAAACCAAGCAATTTGATTCCCTCTTCCTTATGGTAGTATGATATGGAGGGGAAAAAAAGAAAAGGGTTTAATAAAGGAGCCGAAAGCCACTTGACTGTAAGGAGAGGAGGTCAATAAAAAAAAAAGAGATGTTAATTAATCAAGCCGATCTGACCGTCTTTACTTTCATCTTGTGACGTTTTCTTCTCTGTGGTAGTATGATATGGAGGGGGAAAAAGGAAAAAAAATGTTGTATGCCGACCTGACCGTCTTCACTTTCATCTTGTGAACGTTTTCTTCTGTTCTATCACTGCAGAAAGTGTACATGTATTTCCGAGGGAACAAGTGATGCACCTGTTTGGACTCAAAGACCTCAGTGTCGTAGCAACAAAACAAAACAATTCTTTTCCAGAGGAAGCTAAACATATGCCTTCATCATCAGTTTGGCTGAGTAATGACTTGCGTGATATAGTTGCATGTTTTCTAGGTTTAATAGTTATCTTTGCTTCATTCAAACATATTCGTTTCATTGTCATTTTTGTATGTAATCACAGTTTGACCTTCGATCATTAAACTACTACATTACCTATATAGTACCTTCATTTTGGATAAAAAAAACACCCATTCGGTTTCTGAGTGATTTTGGTTTTTAAATTTGTCCACTTGTAGTCATGTTGATCAAAATGACTTAAGTTTAGTGATTCGATCAGTTACTAGTCCTTGTATTATAAGATTATATTATTTTGTGTACTCTATATATGCTGCAAAGCCTCAGGGCTCAGATCCTGAGTGTTTTTTTATTTTAATAAATACGTCGTAATTAGGCTCTGGTGCTATATTCCAGGTTAGAACAACTTTAACTATGGTAATTTCGTGGGATTACTAGGATTGATATATATTAAGCACTTGGACATCTAGTTTCGTTTAAGAATTTTGCCAACCAAATTCAAATGTTTAGAGCTTAGCTT
Organism: Solanum stenotomum; assembly: GCF_019186545.1. NCBI lineage: Eukaryota > Viridiplantae > Streptophyta > Magnoliopsida > Solanales > Solanaceae > Solanum > Solanum stenotomum. Next base: position 49,677,228 of record NC_064291.1, read on the forward strand.
TTAAACACCTAAAAAATTCTCTGAAGCCATTTCCACTCCCCTATTCAACCCCCCTCTTTTGTTTCTTTATTCAGTTGTCAGTGTATGATGATTTAGAATTTGAAGTTTATGGGTTCCTACAAAGACCTCAAGTTAATAACCAAAAAAATAAAAATCTAGTTAAAAGGAAGAGACAACTATTATTATTTTTTTGGTACACTACAAGCAAGTATTACATTGTGTAATATTCGAAAACTATTGATTTCATATTCATATTATCCCAGGACTAAAATACTATTACACATAATTGGGTTCGTGTTTTTGTAGTGATCTTATTCGTTTCATGGTATCCTTGAATTGGAATTTGGCAACCAAAAGTGTGAGGCATATGAGAGCATACAGCTTACTGAATAAATGGATGTTGGAGTAGCTGTTCCGACGTCCATGGATCCTTTATCAAACACTAGTGTGTAAAAAATCATTGGCCATCTCATCTCAGAACCATAGGGTATTCATTCATAATCTGCGCTTGCAAATCTTCAATGTTGCGATAAATCCAAATGTGACTCCCAGTCATCATCTTTGCCACGGTGCACCCCAGTAACCATATATCATAAGCTCTGCCATGCCATGAAAACCACTGGTCAGAGATTCTGGAATCCCTCGATTGCTTAACGTTGTTCCAGTCATACTAAATTTTTTTGCATTACTAATACTAGAGATCCATGCTATTACTAATCTCGTGTATAACTAAATAAGATACTACTAATACACAGCTAATGCATACATTATTTTTGCTAACACACTCTATCAAACAACCCTTTAGACTCTAAGATATGTCTTCAAACTTTTAGTCTATTATTAACTCGCGTCTCGTCTATAAGTACAAAATACTATGTCATATGTGAATCATGTTAGTTCATTCTTTACTACGACAAATAGGAATGGGCTAAGGACTGCTTCTTGTTGATTTTTTTTTTAATTTTAAAACCAGAGTTTCAAACATATGTCGAAACCATTTGTTTACAAGAAACTGATTGGGGGTATTCACTCGTTTGTTTATTTATTTATGAAAATCCAACACTTTGTTTCCCGTTAATGAAGGAGAAGACCCCTGATTAGTAATCAGTGAAATGAGTCGTGATTTAGTAGTCAATGAAATGAGATAAAAACCTTGAGACTCCCACTGAGACAAGTTGAGCACGAATAATATTTTTCAATAAAAAATGAGGCCCAAGCATAAAATTACTTAAAATGATTTACAAAACAGACAAGGGCAGTGCCCAAGATACAATAAAATTGAACTAGATTTGGTGGGGTGTGCCAGGCCCGTGCAGTAGTGCAACACATGGGCGACGCACAAGAGCCCAGGTAGCAAGCTACCTTAATGGACTCTTCCCCTTAGAAAAATTGAGTTAATATCGTGTGAACCAATGGTCCACATATCAGATATTAAACTGATAAGAACAGATACTACACTTGATCTTAGCCAAAAGGCCGAGAAAGGTATGCTTTAACAAGTTAACGGGCATCCGTTTATGTAGCAGCACCTTTAGGCTGTCTACACATTGGCTCATTCCGATGTGGGATATGTATGCTTTACAAAAATAACACCATTGCCTTTCAAATCTCAAACCAGAGTCACTTTCGAGTCCTTCTCTCAATTAAAAGGGAAGGTAAAATCTTAGAATTTGAGTATTTTATTGTTGGACATTGATATGGGGGGACGGTGGTAAAATAAGTGGATCTAGTTAACATCATTCAAATGAAACAAAATAACTACAGTATAACCTCTTTTTTTTGGGTATATTACAAGCAACTATTACATCGTGTTATATTTGAACACTATAGATTTAATAATAACAATAGAAAGTAATACACTATCGTCAATCATTGTATCCTTCAAAAATTATCAGCACATTTAACAGCAGCAACGGAAGCACATAACGAAGAAGGATCAATCTTGACAGCATAATAGACTTTTCCATGAGAGCCAGCCCCAAGAACATGAATCTTCTTCCAGTGATCCATAATAACTATTTTCAATTTCGTAATCGAATGATTGTGAAAATAATAAACGGTACTGTTTTTATTTTATTTTTTATAGAAAATCCTCCAATTCTAACTTGATGTGGAGAAGGTTTCCTAAAAGTTAACAGATTGCAGTTTGTTTTTTGGTAATTTTTTATTTCCATATTCGATACTGATAAGGTAATTTTCTAAATTCCTGAATGCAGCAATTAGTTTAAGGCTAATTAGCATTACATATATATATTTAAATAATTGTGCATGAAGTTACTAATCCTTAAGTTGTGCACCCTTGGGATATTAAAATACTTTAGGAACATCAAATTTAAATTTCTAGGATATATTTTAAAGTAAAAGTTACTGCGAAATATTATTCAACCAACCATGTAGTCTATATTTATATTATATTGAAAGCATGAAAGTCGTTAAAAATATGCGTTCACTATACGACTAAAAGAAATAGTTTGACTAATAAAACAGACAAGGGCACTTGAGTGTGCCCAGAAAGAATTTTTTTGACTAGATTTGGTGGGGTGCGCCAGGCCTGGGCAGGAGTGCAACACTTAGGCGACGCACAAAGGCCCAGATAGCAAGCTATCCTAATAGACTTTTTCCCCTCAAAAAATAGAGTTAATATCGTGTGAACCAATGATCCACATATCAGATATTAAACTGATAAGAACAGATACTACACTTGATCTTAGCCAAAAGGCCGAGAAAGGTATGCTTTAACAGGTTAACGGGCATCCGATTATGTAGCAGCTTTCAGCTGTCTACGCATTTGCTCTCATTCTGATGTGGGACATCTAAGCTTTACAAAAGTAACACCATTGCATTTGCTTCATATATATCAGCTGCTGCCTCACATGGAAATGAATACATGATGACCAGCTGCACAGTTATAATAAAATATCTAAACATTCGAGATGTGCAATTATCACCGGATATATGCACAACTCTTCATTTTGAGGTTGTTGGTATTCATATTTTGTTGCAGGGATACAAATATAGAGTTGCCCTCCTTTCAGTCAAACCACTTGCTTGTTGAGGTTCATCTGGAAGTGACTTCCAATTCAACATCAGAACAGAAGGATAAACTGGTAATACAACTTCCTTTTACACGCACGTTATCAGGTACATCGCGTAAACGATGGTACAAGTTGTTTGTTTCTACTAGACAAACAGAGTGCTGAATCAAATGATGGGACTCACCCTGTGTGGTATGTGGAAACCAAGAACATACACAAAGTTGTATCTGCTTTTACTTTCATCTCAGTTTGTGCTTTTTCCATTACTAATTTCTCAGACTACACATCTTTCACACGAATAAATATCCAATAATTACTGATGATTCATATTGTCAATTCCAACTTAATTTGCTTGGAATTAAAACAAAGATTGCTGGGATTTTATTTGTTTAGGTGGAGAGATGTTGCCTTTAATATTCATGAGATGGTTTTTGTAAGTTCCACTATGAGATTTGTGACCAACTTCATCAAATGCAATATTGCATGGTATCATTTGAGTAACAAAACAGATTAAAACATTTCCTTATAAAAAATATTTGACTAGAATTGGTGGGGTACGCCAGGCCCGTGCAGTAGTGCAACGCATGGGCGACGCGCAAGAGCCCAGGTAGCAAGCTACCTTAATGGACTCTTCCCCTTAAAAAATTGAGTTAATATCGGGTGGACCAATGGCCCACATATCAGATATTAAACTGATAAGAACAGATACTACACTTGATCTTAGCCAAAAGGCCGAGAAAGGTATGCTTTAACAACTCAACGAAAATTTGCTTATGTAGCAGCTTTCGGCTGTCTATGCATTAGCTCTCATTCTGATGTGGGACGTGCAAGCTTTATAAAAATAACCTCATTGCGTTTGCTTCATATATATCAGCAGCTGCTCAGTTATTATATAAATAACTTGCATAAATACGATGTTCAATATTGGTCCATTCAACAACAATAGAACAATTAAATATCTTAACATTCAAGATGTGCAATATTGTTTGAGTGATAATTTGCACTTCTTATATTAAGAGTAGTTTTTTTTCATATAAGTCGTTCATTAGACATAACAACGTTTTATTCCCAGCATAACTATGTTTACTTAAACAGAAAATAATTAAATCTAGATAGGAACAAGCAATTGTTTTCACTATTATTAGAAATATATGCAATATCCAAATAGTATTACACAAAATTTGTGTTCTGTAAAATAACAATACATCAGCAGCAGTTAATAAGTGCTTAATTTTGCAATCTCATTGTATCTTAAACTAGTTGATGAAGTAATAAATGCTTCTCAAGTACTCATTCATAGGGTATTCATTCATAATCTATGATTGCAAATCTCTAGTGTTGCGATAAATTACAACTAGCTAATTAAGAAGTCTCGGATGTACTAGCACCGCATCTTTGATGCATTCTCCCGAGAGGTCACAATTGCCGCGAGCAAAGAAATTAATGTACGTGTTTAAGAGTTGATATGTATAGAAACCTACTGACATCTTTCTCATTCCTCTCTTGTAATTGTTGATCAAATCATGGAGTGATCCACCAGATGCATATTCAAGAAACAGATTGTAAGTTGGAATATTATCTCCCTAACGTCTGCTCCAATGAATTGAACCATGTAAGGAGAATCGTTGAGAGTTGTCAAGATTTTTGCTTCTTGTTGGAGTGAAATAGAACGGTGCACATTTAACAGCAGCAGATAAAAAAGAACAAGGATGGATGTTGACAACATAATATACTTTTCCGAAAGATCCAGCATCAAGAACGTGAAGCTTCCTCCATTATAAGTATTATTCCTAATATTAATTTGTAATATAATGATTTGTGAATAATAACAAAGAGGAAGCAACTGCTGTTTATATAGGTAGAAATTATCAATCCTAACGGTTGTTTTTTGGTAACTTTCTATTTCCAATAAAATCCATATTTGACACAGAAAAGACAATTTCCTATATGAAACAAGTTTAAGGGAAAATACTATCTAAATATAAGTAAATAATTTTTGGAATTTCAAATTTTGATCAATTAGTAACAAACTGAAGAAGGTTTCCGTTTTTATGGTGTTTGTTTGTTTTTTTTTGGTAACTTTGGTTCCATTTTTTACTTTATGATTTGTTTGATAATTGGAAAAAGGATCACTACCAAACTTGATGTGGAAAAGGATTCCCTGTTTTTTTTTGGTAACTTTACATTTCCAAAAGACAGAATCCATATATGACACTGGAAATGATAATTTCCTGCTCTATGCACCAAGTTTAAACTTGTGAAATATTTATACGTAGAAATATTTGGCTTAATTAAGGTAAGCACTACCTGTCAAAAATTAAAGTTGATCTTTTGGAGGTACAAAAAAATATCTTAGATATTTAGTAGAACTTTCTAGAATTTTGTAGAGTAAATATCTTTGATATTTATACTTAAGAAAAAAATCTAGAGGTTCTAGATAATTAAATGTTTATAATAAAGTACATAAATATATAGGTTCTTGTTACATGGTTAGAAGATAAGGATATCTAGATTTTTCTTGTAGAAGTATCTAGAATAATTTCTAGAAGCATCCCTATACAAGTATAAATAGGGTTGACATTAGACATTTGTATGTAACCCAAGAACCATTCAAATCAATTAGTCTTCTTCCATAATCAAAGTTCTCTTATCTAAAAGTCTCTTTCTCCCTTCTAGCTTCCTCTTTTCTTCTGCTATTCTCTACATGGTATTAGATCCATAGCCGTGGATTGGCTTGTGGGTGTTATTTCAAGATCGGGTTGGTGGTAGATTCAACTTGTTTGTGTAGATGGATTTTAGCGGTCGTGTTAATGGACTGGGGATGGAGTACTTGTTGAATCAGTCCAATTACAAGGTATGGAAGACATGTATGGAATCATACCTTGTGGGAGAGGATTTGTGGGATGTTGTGAATGGGAGTAACACAAGTCCTCCTGCTGACGGACCGGAAAATAGTAGCATATACAAGAAGTGGAAGCAGATTAATGTGAGGGCAGAGTTCATTTTGAAGAGGACAATATCCTCTAATTTATTTGATCATATTATAAGGTGTAAATCAGCTCATGAAATATGGAGGACCCTCGATTGCTTGTTCAACAAGAAGAATAAAGCTCGGCTACAGATGTTGGAGAATGAATTGGCTAACACCACTCAAGGTAATCTTTCTATCTCCGAGTATTTTTTAAAGATTAAGAACTTATGTTCTGAGATATGTTTATTGAATCCAGAGGAGGCTATTTCTGAAGCACGAATGGGAAGAATAGTCATTCGTGGGTTGAAACTTGAATATATTCCATTGTGACGTCGATTCAAGGATGGGCTCAACAATCATCCTTGGAGGAATTTGAAAATTTGTTGTCGTCACAGAAATTACTAGCCAAGCAGTTGGCTAGTGTGTTTGTCAAGGATGGAGAAGGAGATGCTCTTGTAGCCGATAAGAGAAACTTCAAAGGAAAATCAAGAGATATGTCGCACTCTCGATTCTCAGGTGATTCAACCTTGCCTGAAAAGAAAGAAGAGTCTTCTAACTATTATGGTAAGAAGCCTCTGAGATGTTATCGATGTGGTAACGTAGGACACATAAAAAGATATTGCTGAGTCAAGGAGAGCAATATGACTCAAAAAGTTCCTGAAGAAGAAGAAGAATGGGAATAGTGTTTAGTAGCTGAGGCTCGACCAATAGATGCCATGATTTCCATCAATCTTGAAGGAGATTGGATCGAGGATCTAGAATATAATATAGCCGATCATGTGGAGAAGCAAGAAACTGATGTTGTCGATATGAAGTAAGAAATTTTTGAGGATGTTCTTAGTGGTGACATCGTAACTACTATTGAAGGAATCAAAGACGAAGATCTTGAACATGCAATATCTGAAAATGTGCTAGTGGCGACCTTTACAAAGAAAGCATTGAGAGAGATGTATTGGAAGCGGCAGTATATGGTCAACCATCTGCAATATCAAGGTCAATTAATGACTCAAAGCAAATTCTAAAAGCATATGGGGAAAGTAGAGATCAAATAGAAGAAGAAGCTGATATTGAAGTCTTAAAGACAAACGATATGATTTTTGAAAGTTCTGAAGCTACCAAAATATCTATCGATGAGATGATAAGAGAATATGGCAGTGGATCCTAAGTTGGTGTTGAGACTTCATAAGAAATTGATAGTGTTTCTCTGGATAAAATAATTGTCGAGAAGTTACGAGAAAGGGGGAGTTTGAGAACTCAACATGGAGATAATCTACATGGATCAACTGATGATGAAAAATCTATCATTTGATGAAGCAAGAAGAGTTCGAAAGAAACTGTCGAGATTCTCACCAAGATGTGGCTCAAAGCTTCGTTTGAGCTCTTCCACGACAAGTGTGGGGTAATTTTCAAAAAATCACTTTAAGGGGGAGTGTGAAAAATTAAAGTTGATCTTTTGGAGGTACAAAAAAATGTCACGCCCCAAACTCAAGGGGCGCAACCGACTCCTAAAGCCAAAACTCATGCCCGAGCCGACCCTGCTGAACCATTTGCTACTAGTGCATGACAGTCACATGCAATTAAGAAAACAAACAAGTATATCTCGGCTTAAAACTAAGCCCTCGGCTGGCAAGGCCCCTGTCAACAGATCTACAAAAGAACCAGCTACTACCAAGAGTTCATATAAAGAAATATCTAACTAGCACAGAAGTCCTGATTGGGCCGTCGAGGCCACCATGATATCTATACCAAAACTAAAAACAGGTAAATATCAGTATAATACATCAAACAGCTCACAAGCTTCAACAAACCAACAACATAGGCCAGCATGGCCATAACGTAGCTATAAACCCCACACACTAGTCTGCAAGCCTCTAAGAGTAGTAAAGATTGGTGGGACAGGGCCCCAGCCTACCCATGAGAATATATACAACAAAAGGTAACAAACCTCCCAACTCTGGCAGCTCCGGAGGAAAAGGGCTGACCAATCGAATAAAAGTCAATCCTGCTGATATGGAGGTCTACTCGGCCATTTGTCAGGACCTGCATGCATGAATGCAGCGCCCCCAAGGCAATGGGGCGTCAGTACAAAATAATGTACAGAGTATGAAAGGCAATAGACTATGATGAAGTATCTTGATATACTGGAATAATCTGATAAATAAATTAAGGATAAGATAATTGTACTGACTTGCTTCTAAATCTAAATTTATCAAAAATAATAAAACAACAACCTAACCAAGCCCCCATAAGCTCGGTAGGTACAAACAGCACACAAGACCACCTACTCAGGCCCCCATAAGCCCGGAAGGTGCCAATCAGCCTGTATACCCCTATCGGTAGTCCCCTAGCCCCGCAGGCAATCACATAGCCCTCTTAGGCATCAACATAGCTTATAGACAACTCATAGCCCTCTTAGGCAACAACATGGCCCTGTAGGAA
>NC_064291.1:49687615-49740115 GCF_019186545.1 Solanum stenotomum
ATATTTATACCTGATCATTCAAAAGTAAAAATAAAAGACAAATATTTATAGGATATACATATAATATATAAATATTTAACAACCAATTCATCCATCCAATAGAATGGTCTGAAATCGTGATAGGAAATTTGAATCTACCAACATTCGTAGCGAAATAAATTGTTCCTAATAAATCACAAGTGCAAAATAAAAGAATCAAATCCAAAATAACTCACGGGGATACTAGTATAAGAATTAAGAACATCTACGGATACAACGTAAGTTTGGAAAAGTTGGATGTAATTATATGTTTATAAGAAAATAAGACATAAAATATAGTTTTGTTGAGGAGAAAACAGTTCACATGGAACTCTAACAACAACAAACTCGAATCACGTAGCAACTCAAGTACTGTTAGTACCTAGATTAGACCATGCATATTGATGCATGCAAAGAAGTGTAATAAGTATAGAGTGATTACAAAAAACACGTGTACTCAACAAGTACTTTTGATTACTGACTTTTTCTAGAGTGATGTATTGAAATCAGATCAATACGTCACCTCGAGCCATTAGAGTTCAATCTAGATTTTCCTTTCAAAATTATAATAATCCATAGCGTACCACTCCTACACGTCAAATTTCAGCTAAAATGGATCGATATTCGACTCCTAAGTCATGAATTCTTACTCTATAAATCCTATGCCTAGCTAAAACTCCAATTTTCCATTTAATTCCATGGATTAAAGCATGAAATACTTGAGAAATTAGTAGAGTAAATAACTAATTTAAGGTTAGAAACTTATCCCACAAAAGAAACAAATCCAACACTTCAAACTCAAACTTCTCAATTGCGAACCCAGAGTTCACAATTGTGATGCACAAGTCAGCTCTCAAAATAAACTTTCTTCGACATTCATTCGATCATAAATCACATATAAAAGTTATGAGAAAAATTAAAATAGGTAGAATTAATGGAATGACTTTATAGTAGCAAATGATCTAAGCAATAAATTAAAGGGAACAATGCAAGGAAGTTTCAATGTTTTTGTTCATTTGTTAATTCCGCCATGTGACATGAGTCTTGGAGTAACTGTAAAGTAACCTCATGATCTATAGGTCATATAGATTTATATTATGGAAACTATCGTTATATAATATTCCTATTTAATTACATTAGAGTAAACTGTTTACATCACATCCTTTAAAGTGCGATTCTTTGCCAAATCTCTATTAACACGGGATATTTTATACACCAGATCGTCTTACTATTAACTCATTTTGTCATTTGTATTATCGGGCAAAATAAGAATCTTTTTCAGATGTAGGAGTGGAATCCTTATCTTGACAAAATAAGGTACTAGCTAAAATAGGACGTTACCTAGATCATCTAAGTTTAGAATACTGAATATAATGAATCTAAAATTCTAGAAGTAATTAATTCTTGAAAATTGAAAATTCCTTTCCCCCCTTTTATTTTCTAATTTCATGAATTATTTTCTCTTTCTTTTAGTAGTGAAATTTCTTGTATTTATCACACTAAAAACGAATGTCAAAATTGGAGGGTTGTTAAATTAATGCTGCAGCATACTTAAATCAATTAACAAAAGTTTAGTTAGTTTGAATTACTTCATATCATACTTTAAGTTTTATTTGTTGTATTTAATGTTTTTTAATATACAAATAATAGTGTTTTAGGCCAAGTTTTCCCATGCAATTAATTAAATTTGAATTGAGAACGAACTCATACTATTGTTGGGAGTAATAATAGTTGCAAATTGGACTGCACACAATATGTTTTGGAAAAATATGGCACATTATGTCAAATTAATTTTAGGCTGAAATTCTTATTTGACATCGCGATTAATAAGATTTATAGTGTTGCCAAGTAATTTCTGATTAAGTATGCTTAGTCTTATAAAGAAACTAAAAAAGACCTTCAATCTTCACTTTGCTATGTATGGGCAATAACAATTAACTATAAACTTTGCATCTGTTGATGAAATCCCTAAAAAATAAAATTAATTAGAACAAAAATTCACTTATACATATCCCTTTCAAAATATTGAAGGTAAGCTATAAATACTTACTATGAGCTGGATTGACTTAAAAGTTGGTCAAACCTACTTTTAAGTCATTTTTAATTTTTAAGAGTGTTTGACAAAATTAAAAATAACTTAAAATAAGTTTAAAATGACTTAAAATAAATTAAAAATCCCAACGTAGAACTCCCGCTACTTTTAATTTTTTAACTTAAAAATCATTTAAAGTTTGATTTTTTTATTTTATTAATTTAAAAGCTACTTTTTTTTTCAACTTATCCAAACGGCTCCTAGGCTTATTAAACTTTATAATCCTTAGGTAGTGTAGCTCCTCTTTTTGTTACTTTTGTTTTGACTTTTGCACTTGAGTTATTTTCTAGTCAAAGAAAAATTTGCTATGTTCCATTTTAAAAATTAGAAGTTGTCACAACTTCATTCTTAGTTAGCGTTTGGCCATAGATTTCTAAATATTCTTGACAAATATTATTCGGGTGAAATTTCACCATGTATTTGGCCATAGTATTTGGGAAATATATTTCACTTTTTTAGAAAAATATGATTTATACCCATAAGTTTTTAAAACTATCAAAACTAACCATAAGTTTGTATTACAAGTCAATTGAATCTTCGTTGCAACAATAAAAAATAGTATCCATGACACTAGAGCATTGTGGTAGTTTGGAGTGAGTGCAACAAGCAACATTCCATACATCGTGAAGTAAACAAATCACATGACTTTGTTACCTTGAGCCGATTGTTCATCATTTTCATCAACAACCATATCATCATTTAATATTCACTGAATATTTCATCACTACTTTGGTGTTCACGTGAAAAATTATGTAATACGACACAAACAACTATTATAGAGGGTGTTTTTGTAAAAGATAAAAATTTGGGGTAACATTTCAATTTTCAAAATATCCCAAATAATGAGATTTGGCCCAAATACTAGAAAAAACTAGTATTTGGGAATTTGGGATATTTGCCAAAAATATTTGCCAAATAATGGCAAATTGTATGGACAAACACTATTTGCCAAATTTTTTCCCAAATATTATTTGGGAAATCTATGGCCAAACGGGCCCTTATAATGGATTTTACAATAAAAATATAAAATTATTTATCTTATATTTGGTTAGACTTTTAACTCAGATTAGCAATTTCAAAATTATTTATACTATAATTATTATATATTTTATAAAATACCAATATAAAATAATAATCCCAAAATAAAACAACAAAATAACAAAGTTGCCTTCTTCAAACCTTTTCTCTCAAATCCTTTAGAATCAAGGCTAAAATTCAATTATCTATTGCAAATTGAATACATATTATATAGTATATAGTATACTTTGTAAAATTCATATATTTCAATTTTAGTTCAACAAAATAAAATATATTTACCAAATTATTATACATTATAATCCAACCTTAAAAAAAATCTCAAAATAACTTATTCACCCGCTTAAAACACTTAAAATCTTCCCAATTAACTTTCCAAAGGTACAAAAATATCAAGTAAAAAATCCAAAGCAAAAAGTAGTACCCAAAATTGTTTGAATTTGGATTACACATTCTCCTCCACACCCCTCTTTCTCCTCTATCTTCTTTTATTCCATCATCCTTCTGCCACGTGTCCTCTGAAATATCCAAACTGAAATAAATCACCACCAAAGCTTTTCTCCATTCCTTTATCTATCACAAACATCATCAACCCATCATCTTCAATCCTTCTAACAGAATAAATAAATAAATTCAAGAAAAATAATATTTTTCTTATTCAATAGTGAATGTGGTGTGGGGGTAGGGTGGTTCAAGTCAAAATGACCATTATACCCCTAAACAAAATTTAAAATTACAACCATGTTCTCTCTATTCTTAGCCTTGAAATAATTATCTAAAATAGTTAACCTAAATAGTCGTCCACTACCCAATCACTTAAACTAAAAGCAGTCGTCAGACGTATAATTCATGTATATCAATGTATACTGGCTAGAAAATAAAAGTAAATAATGAATCCTAAAACCTGTCGTCAAACGTATAATTCATGTATATCAGTGTATACCAACTAGAAATTCCTAACTCAACTCTTCAAAAAATGCTGACAGATGTGTGTTAAATTCTCGAAAACCAGTATACTACTTTTAAATGATTCGACACATATACAATAACATTTTAAGAGAGCTCGAGCGGCTTAATATTACCTCCTCCAAAGCCAAGGGTAGTCATAGAAATCCAAATCAACACACTTCACTATCCAAACAAAACAGCCATCTGTTTTCCTCTAACCATAACCATAGCCTTAACTTCTTACAAAATTTTCTAAGCCTCACATATTTTTTTCCTAATTCCAAGAACAAAATATCCTAAAAACCAAAAAGATGCCCATTCATTCATTACATTACATGTCACACATTAATCTATCAGAAAGTCAGTGAGAAAATAAAATAAAAATAGTCTCCTCCATAATTCTATCTCAAAAACCTCTCAAGAAACAGAGAGGAAAAAAAATCAAGAAAAAATGGCAGTTTGTACAGTGTACACTGCTCAATCACTCAATTCATCTTGTTCAATCTCAACTCCATCAAAATCCCACTTAAGATTTCACCAAAAACAAGTAATTTTCTTCACAAAAAGATCAAGAAACACAACAAATCATGTCATAACATGCTCTGCTTCTGATGGTGAAAAAACAGTTGTAATTGGGTTAGCAGCTGACTCTGGTTGTGGTAAAAGTACATTTATGAGAAGATTAACAAGTGTTTTTGGTGGTGCTGCTGAACCACCAAAAGGTGGAAATCCAGATTCAAACACATTGATATCAGACATGACTACTGTTATTTGTCTTGATGATTATCATTCACTTGATAGAACTGGTAGAAAAGAAAAAGGGGTAACTGCTCTTGATCCTAGAGCTAATGATTTTGACCTTATGTATGAACAAGTTAAAGCTATTAAAGATGGTGTTGCTGTTGATAAACCTATTTATAATCATGTTAGTGGTCTTCTTGATCCTCCTGAGGTTATTAAGCCTCCAAAGATTCTTGTCATTGAAGGATTACACCCCATGTAAGTGTACTCCGTCTGTTTAATTTATATGCACTGACAGTATTCTCAACTTTTTATGTGAGAGTGTTGGGTTGTGGAGTGGAGTTAGAATTTTGAAATATATAGCTTATTAGTGAGTTTTTTTTTTTTTTGTTGATAATTTGCTTATACTTATTAAGTGGATTTTAAAATATCATTATAGAATTTGAGTTAAAAGTTATTGAGTTCTGTCGAACATGTTTGTGAAGTTTTAACTCTACTCCACTCTTGTTTGAGTAGAGATGGAGTTTAAGAAAAAAGAAAAAGCTTTTTTAAAAAAAAAAATTCTTATCTAAAACATGTGGTATACATTTATGTGGTTGTGAAATTATGTCGTTAAAGATAAAATGAAGATTTTAAAATTAAATTATATTTTTAGATATAATAGAAGTTTTTATTATAAAAAAAATAGACTAAAAATGAAAATGTGCCGTATGAAATGAATAAAAAAGATTACTTAACTTATTTTATGGGTTATTCTTCCACTTATTATATAAAAAACTTGATTGTTAATATATCTAAATTTATATAACTGTCAGTATGTTATTGTTAAATTTTTGAAGAAATGCAATGATGTTTTTCTAATGTTAAAACAACACACATGCAAGAGCACATTGAAAGAAAACTTTGGTATCTCCGTATAAATTAAGATTCTTTAATTCTTCTTGTCGTTTGTGTAACAAAATATACTTCATAATTTACTTCCCTACAAAAGGGAAAAAAAGAAAAATGAGAATGGTGTAGGGGATACTCTTCTTTTGACATGTCTTACTTGGGATCTTTAAGAATATTGACAAGTATGTGTCTTGATTCTTTAAAAATTATATGATTTTTTAAAGAAAATTTGATATAAATATAATAATATTTTTAAAAGGTCTAAACAAGTCAGAATGTCCTTAAATTATATAAATTCAACGCAAAATATCTTCAGTTAATAATTTAATCCAAAAATATATGTATGGTTTGATTTAAAAAGAGCAGCTTTCACATATAACAAACATAAAAATCATATTTGTATGTTAAAGCTATAGTTTGCATAATTGTGTTCCATAACAAATTTTATGTTTGCTATGGAACTTTTGATTTGTATAACTCGATAGAAACATCCAATTTTATATCATAATGTGAAACTTTATGACATTATCCTCAAACTTAGATAGCTATTTCTGCTGTCAAAATTAGATTGCAACACACCAAAAATCACCATTAGTACCTTTAAACACCATAAATAACAATGCCACTCTTACCTAAATTATTTATTGATGCACTTATTTATATTACATTTAGAAGTGGTTTGATAGGATGTATAAAAATAATGATGAATAAGGTGTATTTACTATCAAAATAGAGATAGGAAAAAAATACAACTATCTAATGGGATCAAAGTTTCGAATATTCAGATTTGTAATGTAGAGATTAGTTATACTAACATTATTTCTTATCCACTGTGATTTGGTGTGCTAAAAATAACATATATTGCATAATTTTTTTAAAAAAGTGCTAGTTCTAAAATATGAACTCCGCATTCTTTAGCTTTGTACACTTTTAGGGACAATTGTGTTTTTAATCATTCTAATGCATGTATTAATAATCTTAGCATAATGGAGTAAATCTGATAAATTTATTTTTCATTTTTTATGGTATAAAGGTATGATGAGCGTGTGAGAGACCTCTTGGACTTCAGTATCTACTTGGATATCAGCAATGAGGTCAAGTTTGCTTGGAAGATCCAGGTAACTATAACTACAATTTAACATGTTATACAATTTACCTATAACGACCTAGCATATAAGTGACCTGATTATGTAAATATCTTTTACGTTGTCAATACATAGATCTTTAAGACTCGAATAAAATATGCATGATATCGGTACTTTTTTGAAAATGCAGAGGGATATGGCTGAGAGAGGACACAGCCTTGAGAGCATTAAGGCCAGTATTGAAGCCAGGAAACCAGATTTTGATGCTTACATTGGTGAACGACTTTCCCTTGAAATAACAATTAGCTATGTTGCTCCACTCTTCATAAAAAAAAAAGCACGATGTGTCAGATACTTTTGGAGGATCTGACATAAGTGCGACAACATATTTGGAGAGTCTGAACAACATAGATAGTTAATACAATACATGATTAATGAATAAGATTAGTGAAGTGGCAAAAAATTGTTTCTTGGTGCAGACCCACAAAAGCAATATGCAGATGCAGTCATTGAAGTGCTCCCAACTCAGCTAATCCCAGATGACAATGAAGGCAAAGTTTTGAGAGTGAGATTGATAATGAAGGAAGGAGTGAAAAACTTCAATCCAGTTTACCTGTTCGATGAAGGATCGACAATCTCCTGGATTCCTTGTGGTAGGAAGTTGACTTGTTCTTACCCTGGCATCAAATTCACCTATGGCCCTGATACCTACTTTGGCAATGAGGTATATGTTGCATTCTTTCTCTACCTGCCAAAACTTGATCATACTAATCAATCGACTCTCTTGCCTTGTGGTCGACATTCCATTCCCCTTAGTGATAGGTGCTCGTTCTATTCTGATTTGAATGAGCCGAGGCTCCCTAGGTACATATGGTTGGCCTTTATGGTGTCTCAGTGATACAAACATAGAAAATTTGGAAAGGATCTGAATGTGGGGGAAAAGGGATTGATCAAGAAGGCAAGAAACTCCTCTTTCCGAAAAAGAGTATCTGCTCGAGCTATCTTAAAGTAAAGTTCTTCCATACTACTCCCTTAGAAATCAGGAATCCGCAAGGAAGGATAAGATACAAAATATCTAATTACGCCATGTAGTTTTGCACCGAGTATTAAGAATAAGGTGCATCAGATGGTAATCTAGTCCACCTGTCTAGACTCGACCCGAGGAACTCAATTGGCAGGACATTAGTTGCTGATTACTAGTCAGGCTAGAAAATTAAGCTTTGTATGTGAGGATTCATCTTAAATTGACTAGGCTGAAAAACTTCAATCCAGTTTACCAACCATCCTCTGTTCGGGTTTGGGACCAACAATGTGAGCAAGCAAGCTAACACAGGTGGTAAATAAACACTAAAAGAATGTTAAAGCTTCTTCTCGATACCTCTCAATGATATGTCATAGTTCTTTAAAGCAACATGCTAGAAAATACCTGGCTAACCCAGAAAGCGGGTTTGTACCATTGCTCAGCTATTCTTCCAAAAATCATGCCGTATTTTCACCATCTGCTTTTCTTCGTACTTGCAGGTATCTGTCTTGGAGATGGATGGCCAATTTGACAGACTAGATGAACTCATCTATGTAGAGAGCCATTTGAGCAACCTCTCCAGTAAATTTTATGGTGAAGTTACTCAACAAATGTTGAAGCATGCTGACTTCCCTGGCAGCAACAATGGAACAGGTTTCTTCCAGACCATTGTCGGTTTGAAGATCAGAGACCTCTACGAGCAAATCGTTGCCAGCAGAGCTGGAGCTCCAGTCACAGCTGCAAAGGCCTAAACTTTGCCAAACTATATTAACAGCCAGGCCCCAGAATCATCTGTTGTACCTAGTTGTTTCCCTTCTTCCCTAAATTTTATTTGCCGACTTCTTTTCTCCACTTTCATGTCTCAGTTTCATGGTAGATAATTCTCCATAAATGAGAAAAATACACTTTGTTATGTATTTATTTGTAGCTGGAAATGTGTTGAGAGTTGTAACATGGATAATAAAATGGTGAAATGAATTTCAATTCCAAGCAGTTTCTGCACCAACTACTCGGATGTAAGCTACTGAACAATAATTGAGATTGAAACCACCAAAAAAAATCAGAAAATCTGATACTCGTAAACACAATATTTCATGCAAAATGTGAGTCTCAAAATGTCATACTTTAGTTAGAACAAAGGAAGCATCCGAAGACTAATACAGAGAAGCATGATATTACCAGAATTTATGAGTACTAAGTTCAACATATTAACAACCCCCTACTCAAGGTTTCTTTAATGCTTACCGGAGGAAGCAGCAGTTGGAGGGCAAAATAATATATACATAATACACATTGAGTCAATTTTCCTCGTGTTCACTTGAGAGTAATAAACTTGTTACTACCATGTTTTGCCCAATGGTCCTTCAGGTCAACTGGATTAGAAAGATCATGACCTTCAGTTGCAAGTGTACACAGAAGCTTATTATATGCTCCATTAGACATTTTTCTCCCAGCCTTACGATTTCCAGGCTTTGAGGGATTGAATGGGAGGGGATACACAGATAAGGAGGTGGTACAGCATGATGATTGCCACCCACCTCCACATTTGTAGCACCGTCTAGAAACACCTGTACAGGAACAAAACGGCGGTGGCAGGCCAGAAAAATCAGCATTAGCTCGGCCGTAAACTGGATTTGAATTCTTTGTTACAGTGGCCTCTCCACATCTAGCTTCTCCTTTAGTTTTTTTAGAGGCAGAAGACTTCTTTACACACCGTTCCTCTTTCAAAAGTTCCGATACAGTTTCACGAATTCCCTTCATAGATGTTTTCTTGTTTTTCTTCATCTTCTGTGATTTGGCCTTGAACTTGACATCCACATTTTGTTCACCTGTCGGGGCAACAGAACGAATAGGAACAGCAGCACAAGGTTTTGATTCGGATCCAAATTTTGTTGCTGGGGGAAAATTATCTCGATGAATCCATGGAAAATGAGAATCAAATGTCTCTTCTTTGTCGTTAACTTGAGATGCCATTTGGTATCGTATGGGAGGAGGTTCTATCTTTGATTGAGCCAGTCCTGCAAATATTGTAGTTTGTGAGAATTTCAGTACAACAACAACAACAACAACGCCTTAGTCCCAAACAAGTTGGGTACGACTATATGAATCCACATTCCCTTTTTGTTTTTTTGATGACAAGGGAACCCGTAACCTAGCCCCTTTGTATGCTCAGGGTAACCCCCACACTTGTCCAGTAATAGCCCGCAAACCACACATAAGAGGTAAACCGCACTAGGCAAGCCCTGTGCGACGAGCCACATTCTTCATTTAAGCTCATATTATATTATCAATTCATCATACAAAATGAAATAAAAATGACTAATAAGTCTTAGAACAAGTCTAAAACTCCGCCTGTGTGAGCTTGCTTACATTGCCAGTCCCCAACCCAGATAAAGGGAGGGGGTTGAGGTAGGCTGGCAGTCAGCGTAAAACTTGCCAATTCATGTGAGAATTTCAGTAACCATATTTTTCATTTTCAAACAGGTCTACTTAGATGGATTCAGTATGAAATACTGAAATTAGCCACATTAATTTACAAATGAAAACGTGATTATCCTAATTCCTAACCAATGCAAGGCAAAAACTATTCAAGAATGCAGATGCATAACCAGGGGAAACGCGATTGCACACGTTGGAAGCGTTACAGGTCAAAATCATTCAGCAATTGGTGTAAATATAGTAGCTAAGCATATTCCACACAAGTTTTTAAGGGAAAACTGATAAAAAGTATCATTCTTTTTTGTTTCAAGCATTCAAAAGAATGAGCCACAAGAAACAGAAACACCCGTAACTATATTATAGATAGGAAACTGACATTAGAAGCAAAATCCCCAAATGCAAGTGACTGCGGTAGGTGTAATCCAAATGTCAAACAGGTACAGGGGCATAGTTCCATCCAAGCCAATACTGTTTTGTAGATATGTTATAGCCCCATCAAATCGTTAACATTTGAGTAAATTATACTAAATACACCTATAATATGACTCAGACACGGATACACTTCATGTATTACAAAATCAAGTACTTTATCCTTATATAATGGGAATCTTACACAAACATTGAATTTTGTATCATTTCTAATTTTTCATTTGTGTTTTGATCATTTCAATACAATTTATAGTAATTTACTCAATCAAGGATACATCCTCAGGTTTCAAAATCAAACACTAGTATTCCTTATACAATGAAAATCCTACCACCAAAGATTATGGTGGGGTGGTAAGTGTCCCATTCATCCTTAACTAGAGGTCTCGTGTTCGAGCTATGAGAATGGAGTCAGTCGCTTTTAGTAGGGAACCTTATACCTCAATTCCCAAAGTGTGTCTTCTCGGCATGAATCCCGATCAGTCGGGCCCCAAGGGAGCACCGGACACCAGTTAGAAACCAAACAAGAAAAATCTTACATAGCATTTCATATATAATTGCCATCGAAATATATGGATCGGCTTTTTGTGTAGGATTTCAACTATATAGGGGGTTTAAGGGTTTGATTTTGAGATACTACTCCACTATATTGTATGAGCATTGAGGAACTTGTGACCAGTCTCAAGTTCCAACATTACGTCATGCGTGAATTAAGCTTGATATTTAAGTGGAAGAGGAGGCGGGCCCATTATCTCCGAGTTTTAGTTAGCATTAGACCATAAGTTTTAGATTAGATTTTGAAAATTATCTCAAATATCTATTTTGACCATGAAATTTGATCTTCGAGTATTTTGAACTGCCCAAGAACTGGCTTAAACTAGTTTTTGGGACTTCCACTCACGAACCTTCGAAAATATTTTCAAGTAAAATACATGTCCAAACACAACTTTAAATTCCAAAATCACAACTTTGAAAACTTAAATTTTCCAAGTATCAAATTTCAACTTCAAAATTTATGACCAATCGAGAGTTAAAGGCTGTTGTTGTTGTTGTTCTAGGGTTGAACCCAGACGGATTTCTTGAAGTAACATGCAAAAATTCCAAGAATACATAATCCCACCAAAAATGAAAACAAAAAGTGAAAGAGAACAAACAAAAAAATCATTCCTTTTTTAAAGCATAAACACCTAATTCCACACTTGTATTATATTATAAATTACAAATAAATCAGATAGACAAAGTTTATGAAACGAAGAACACTTACAGCGGCAACAGAGTTGGAGCAAGAGATACAAAGCTCTAATGGGGTTTCTTGTTTTTTTTTTTTTCTCCTTCTTGGCTTTGTTATATCTTAACCCTTTGTTTGGACGGTTGTTGCGTATTATTTCCTAACTAGTAAAATTATTCGCGCTTTGCACAAGAATTTAGTGTCACAGATTTTATAAAATAATACTTAAAACCTATTGGACATTAAAACTAACACACTATATTATCTTACATACAAGATTACATAGTAACAAACATTAATAATGTAAAAAGATGAAAATGATTAAATCTTATCATTTATCCTTAATAACATAAGCATAAATTAATGATTGTAAAAATACATATCATGATCTGTAACATAAACAATGTTATTAGTGAGCCACTCAACAAGAGCAAAGTACACACATATTTAATTGTGAAGAAGAATAAGAAGAGGAGGTTTACAATTTTTGTTATTTTAAAATGAGAGAAAACCCCTCTAATTATAGACAACAAATGATAGTGTGAACAAATATTTATTGTGCCTTATCAGAAAAGTTACAACTATTTGGAAAAGTTGCAACCCTTCAAAAAGTCATTACCTTTCATAAAAATCACATCTTTTCATAAAAGTCATAACTTTTAATTAAAGTCGCAACTTTTCATAAAAATCACAACTTTTCATAAAAGTCGCAACTCTTCATTAAAGTCACAACTTTTCATGAAAGGAGATGACTAGTTTTGAAAATAAGTAAATTAACAAGGAATTCTGATTTGTGGTGGCGCCATGTAGGCGGGCCTAAGGTTCTTATATATATATATATGATATATGATATGATGTATTATATTGTATGACATTGTGTTTTATTATATGATACTGTATTATTTTACTGGTCATCGTGTTTGAATAGATAGTATCATTTGTCGTCTTTACATAATGTTACACATTCACAATTTGAATGATAAACCTACAAAGAAAAATAGGATATGAAATAAAGTTAATATGAAAAGGTATGGTAAAAAATGAAATATAATTATTAAACAATAAATAAAGATAAAATGAGAAGAAAATATTAAGGTAATGAAGTGATTACACCAAATTAATTAAGGCTAATATGAGTCTTTTCATCATTAGCTAATTATAAATTTAAACTATACGATATAAGAAAATTTAAGTAATAATTAAAATAAATATTATATTTAAGATACAAAACAAGATGTAAAGGAACAGAGTGGAGGACAATTATCACAAATCCCAACATATGCTAATACCTCTCGTCCATAATTGGAGATAATTATTTTTATTATTAATTTTTTTTAAAAAATGTAAAGCGCTTAACAATTTTATCAAATAAAGGGTAAATATGAAATTTTTTTTTGTAATTTTCTTGGACTTTGATAAATTCTCTATTTTGAGTTATGAAAAATATATGAATAATTCACTTAATATGAATTAGAGAATAAAAGCTTGTCACTTCTTCCTAATTCTTATTATTTGTCCATTTTCCTTTTTATATTTTATATATAAAAAAATTATAAATAAAAGAGATTTTCTTATTAATTTACCATTTAACTCTTTTCGATTCTCTATATTTATGTATTTTATCCCTCAATATCAAGATTAACAATGATGATTTTTTTTGAAGTTTTATAATACTTATAATTTTAAAAATAATTAATTTTAACTTTCCAAAACCTAACTTTGGGCAATTCGAAGTAGCGGTGGGTGTTGGGTATTAAATTCGGATTTTTTAAATTTCGGATTAGTAATTTGATAATTGGTAGTTAAAGGTAGGTATCAAATATCAAATTTTTAAATTTCGATTCGATAATTCGATAAACGATAAATTAAACTTCGATTTGATACGATATTTGGTAATACTGTATTGAAGCTATAGCCGATTGTTTTACAAATTTAATATCATTTCTCCAATCATTTCTATATTTTTTTTATATGGAGACACGATAATAGAAGATTAATAAGTAAGAAATCATCAAGAAAAACAAAATTGATATAACTAAAAGACGTATGTATTTGGATTGTTTATGTTTATTATTTAACTTTCTCTTTGGACTTGTACTAATTAATGAGTAATGAATATGTTGATGAAGTAAATACTTTGGTATTAGAAAAATACCAATCGAATACCAAATGGTACTAATATTTAATACCAAACCCAAATTCGAATACCGTAATTCTGAATTTTTTCTCTTGAATACCATACCAATCCAAATTATCGAATATTCAATTATCACAAATTTCGATTCAGTTCAATTTTTGATATTTTATGTCCAATCCTAATTCGAAGACAAGCAAACTTTAGACATTTTCGTATCAACTTAAGGCACATATGTCTAAGGTTTAACCATTCTTTGTTTGAACTCAGGGCATACATATTTGACAAATCAACTGATTTTTTTCTTGAACTTCAATTAGTTTTTTTTTTTATGAACTTAACGCATATATGACAGAAGTTTAACTGTTTTTTTCCTGAACTTTAAGCACTTTTGCGCAAACAGATTTTTGCCTAAAATTAACTTGTTTTTCGAATATCAATAATCTAACATATGAGTCATCAACACCTACATCTATTTAAAATAAACTCAAATTTAAAATATGAATTTTAAAGATTTAAAGAACAAAACCTAATCATCAGTTTTTCAAAAACAACAAATCTAACACTCTTTAAAGATAACAAAGAACTTAGGGCATATATATTATGATTTATGCCAAACTAAAACATAGATAGATATAGTGTGATGATAGCATGGAAGAGTACTCACTAAAGGACTAAAGGATTGAAGCATGCATCAATGATACCATAAAAATATTTAGATATATTGTGATGATTTCATGGAGGTCTCACTAAAGAACTAAAAGATCGAAGCATGCATCAATGCATAGAGGTCTCACTAAAGAATTGAAGCAATGATAAATGATACTATAACAAAATATATGAAATTAAATTATGGTAAAAATATAAAGAATATTATGATTCGGGAAAAAAGCTAATGAAAAAAATAAAGAATAAAAAAATAATCCAAAAAAGGAGAAAAGAGAAAAGAAGGAACGGGAAATAAAGAAATTCAAAATAAAATAAAAAAAATGCAAAAATAAAATGAAGGAAAAGAAAATGGAAAAAGGGGAAAAATAAAGAAAAAAATACAGAAAAATAAATGAATAAAGAAATAAATGAAAAAAAAAATAATAAAAGAAAAGAAGTATAAAGAATATATATGTTTTTTTTTATTAATTTTAATTTTAATAAATAAGTTAGTGATTTTAGTATTTTCTTAATTACTTGTCGTTGTAGTCTTATTATTTAATATTCCTATAATTTTATTATTATTTTTTTAAATAGTTACTATATTTATTTTTAAATTTAATTATATATATTTTTTAAAATAATAAAAATGATAGAGAGGAAGAGCTTATGGTCAGTCACATGAATAAAAAAAATAAAATCTATTTTTTATTAATTTTGATTTTAACAAATAAGTTAGTGATTTTAGTTTTTTTTTAATTACTTCTTGTTGTAGTCTAATTATTTTGATTTTCATGCATTTTTATTAATTTTAAAAAAAGTTAAGTACTATATTTATATTAAATTTAATTATATCTTTAAAAAGAAAAATAAAAAAGATAAAAAGATGAGAACAACCTTTCACACGAAAAGAAAGACCGAACATTTTCCACGTGACTATAGTCACTTCATGTGAAAGGGCCAAACAAAGCCAAACCCGTATACCTATTTAACCACCTATTTTTTCTTGTTTTTCTTGCTCAGTGTAAAAACATGGAGATTCATTTCAATTCTGTTTCGTTCTTGCTTTCCTTTTTCCTCCTCTTAGCTATTTTCTTTCGAAAATCGAAAAAAAGTAACCAAAAATTGCCACCAGGTCCATGGAAATTGCCTATTATTGGAAGCATGCATCACCTTATTGGAGCACTTCCACATCATGTTCTTAGAAATTTATCCAAAAAATATGGACCTCTAATGTACCTGAAGTTAGGGGAAATAGATGCAGTTGTTGTATCATCTCCGCATATGGCAAAACAAGTATTAAAAGTTCATGACCTTTGTTTTGCAGCAAGGCCAGAGCTTATGACATCTGATATAGTCTTTTATAGTCAAAAAGACATTGTATTTGCAAGATATGGTGATTACTGGAAACAAATGCGTAAAATATGCATTTCAGAGTTACTTAGTGCAAAGATGGTCAAGTCATTTAGTTTAATTCGACAAGATGCAGTTCATGATCTTGTTGCATCTATTCGTTCTACGCCAAATGTTGTGGTTAATATATCTGAAAAGGTTCTTAGACTTACTAGCTCTGTTATATGTAGATCAGCTTTCGGAAAAGTATGGGATGATAGAGATAATTTGTTGATGTTGATGAGGGAAGTACTATCCTTATCTGGCGGATTTGATATGGCTGATTTCTTTCCTTCTTGGACATTACTTCATGGAATTGGTGGAATGAGAAGCAGATTGAAGAGTATGCATAAAAAGTTTGATGTAATATTGGAGAAAATAATTCATGAACATAAAGATAATCGAGCAAATGGAAAAGAGGGAAACAGTGAGTTTGGGGGTGAAGATTTGATTGACGTTTTACTAAGAGTTATGGAGAATGGTGAACTTCAATTTCCAATCACAAATGACAGCGTCAAGGCAATTGTTTTAGTAAGTTTGTTCTATCTCATCAAAATAATCATTCATTTAGTGTCTTGTTCATGTTTACACTTATTGTATCACATAAACAAAAACGAATGAAAAATGAGTGAATGCTCATGTTTACACTTATTGTTAGTTCCATCATTTGTCAAAATCATAAATATTAATAGCTGAACTTCAATGCTGTAGGACCTGTTCTTCGGGGGAACTGAAACTTCATCAGTAATAATACAATGGGCGTTGTCTGAACTGATGAAGAACCCGAATATAATGGCCAAAGCACAGGCAGAAGTGAGATGTGTCCATAAAGGGAAGAAAGATTTGAATGACAATGATCTCGAAGAGTTGAAGTATTTGAAGTTAGTGATCAATGAAACACTACGGTTACACCCTGCATCTCCTCTTTTAGGCCTTAGGCAATGCAGGGAGGAAACAATAATTGATGGCTACACTATTCCTCTTAAATCCCAAGTGGTTGTTAATGGTTGGGCTATTGCAAGAGATCCTAAAAGTTGGGATGACCCTGAAACTTTTGTGCCAGAGAGATTTGAAAACAGTGTTGTGGATTTTAACGGAAATCATTTTCAGTATATTCCGTTTGGTGCAGGAAGCAGAATGTGTCCAGGAATGCATTTTGGTTTAGCTAATGTTGTGTATCCGCTAGCACAGTTGCTTTATCACTTCGATTGGAAACTTCCATATGGACAACAACCGGAGGATCTGGATATGACTGAAACACTTGGAATATCTGCAACTAGAAAGAATGATCTTCACTTGATTGCCATTTCACATGATTAAAAATGTCATTATCATAGTATAATGATGCTTAATTTCCTATTCAGACTCTATGCAAAGTTGTATTTCAATCTTTCTTATAAGTTTATCTTTCTAAGTGCATAATTGATCTTGGTTGGAATTATACAGCAACTTTCATGAATATAGATTGATGATCTCCCGATTTGTTCATTGAAATTGCCTAACTATATTGATAAAAGATATGAGTAATATGACAGTTAACTTATTTAATCAGCAATAATATCTTAAGCATATCTATTAAACAACATAAGTTGTTTTTCGCTTTGGCGCCTCTCTAAAATTGCAGTCATGGTAAAATTTTTTGTTTATTTAATCATCAGGGATTCTTAAGCACACGAGTTTTCAACAAATCAAAGTAGAAAAGGGAAGGCTTATTATCCAACAGTATAACATGACTTCTATACTCGTGTCAACCAAAGTTTATGTGGATCTATTCAAATGTTTAATGAAGTTGATTGGAAAAATACGAACTACTCTACAGAGAATTATAATTTTGATATGATAGTGAATTGCTCGAGATTCGAACCGGAACTAGTCTAATGGAGTAGATAAGTTGCTTGTTAAATAAAATAAATGTTAATCTTAGATTAAATAAACAAGTAAATATATATACTATATTTATTTTTAAATTTAATTATATTTTTAAAAAATAATAAAAATGATAGAAAGGAAGAGAATAATCTTTCAGGTGTAAAGAAAGACCGAACATTTTTCATGTGACTTACTACATGGTCAGTCACATGAAAAGAAAAAATAAAATATATTTTTTACTAATTTTGATTTTAATAAATAAGTTAGTGATGTGAATTTTTTTTTCATTACTTTTTGTTGTAGTCTAATTATTTAATTTTTCTACATTTTTCTTAATTTAAAAAATGTTAGCTACTTTATTTATTTTTAAATTCAATTATTTTATTTTAAAAAGAAAAAGAAGAGAATAATCTTTCACTTAGAAAAGAAAGACGGAACATTATCCATGTGACTGACTTACATGGTCACTTCACGTGAAGGGCGAAACAAACCAAACCGCTTTATCTATTTAACCACCTCATTTTTCTTGCATTCTTCCTCAGTGTGAAAACATGGAGATTCATTTCATTTATGTTTCATTCTTGCTTTCCTTTTTCCTCCTCTTAGCTATTTTCTTTCGAAAATCGAAAAAAAGTAACCAAAAATTGCCACCAGGTCCATGGAAATTGCCTGTTATTGGAAGCATGCATCACCTTATTGGAGCACTTCCACATCATGTTCTTAGAAATTTATCCAAAAAATATGGACCTCTAATGTACCTGAAGTTAGGGGAAATAGATGCAGTTGTTGTATCATCTCCGCATATGGCAAAACAAGTATTAAAAGTTCATGACCTTTGTTTTGCAGCAAGGCCAGAGCTTATGACATCTGATATAGTCTTTTATAGTCAAAAAGACATTGTATTTGCAAGATATGGTGATTACTGGAAACAGATGCGCAAAATATGCATTTCAGAGTTACTTAGTACAAAGATGGTCAAGTCGTTTAGTTTAATTCGACAAGATGAGGTTCATGATCTTGTGGCATCAATTCGCTCTATGCCAAATGTTGTAGTTAATATGTCTGAAAAGGTTCTTAGACTTACTAGCTCTATTTTATGTAGATCAGCTTTTGGGAAAGTATGGGATGATAGAGATTATTTGTTGATGATCATGAGGGAAGTACTAGCCTTATTAGGCGGATTTGATGTGGCTGATTTTTTCCTTCTTGGACATTACTTCACGAAATTAGTGGAACGAGAAGCAGATTGATGAGTATGCATAAGAAGATTGATGTAGTATTGGAGAAAATTATTCATGAACATAAAGAGAATCAACCAAATGAGGAAAAGGGCCACGGTGAGTTTGGGGGTGAAGATTTGATTGACGTTTTACTCAGAGTTATGGAGAATGGTGAACTTCGATTTCCATTCACAAATGACAACATCAAAGCAGTCATTCTAGTAAGTTTGGTTCTTCACTCATCAAAGCAATCATTCATTTAGAGAGTCTTGTTCATGTTTACACTTATTGTGCCACATAAACTAAGACGAATGAAAAAAGAGTGAAAGTTTCTTAATCTTAAAATCATTCACATATTACCTCTCTCATGTTTTAACTGTTTGATATAACAGCTGTTTCTGTTATCAGGAGAGGAGCAGATTAAGAAACATGTAGAAATCTTACCATCTTTCATTTACTTGTTGGTATATCTATCATTATTTTTTTATAACTGTGGTGTCTGGGTCAGCTTACACGCACCTTGACTGATTCCACGGGATACCTGCCACCAGAAACAGGTACTAGCTAGGTAACTCTGTCCACCAAGCCTAGAACAAATGGGAAGTCGTTCTTTTGTCGTGGCATAATGTTACATAGAATGGGATGTACAAAGGTTTTCTTAAGTTCCTAGCTACCTCAAGTGGTAGTTTTCGTTAGTTTCATCATTTGTCAAAATCATATATTAATAGCTGAACTTCAATGTTGTAGGACATGTTCTTCGGGGGAACTGAAACTTCATCAACAACAATACAATGGGCGTTGTCTGAACTGATGAAGAACCCGAATGTGATGGCCAAAGCACAGGCAGAAGTGAGATGTGTCTGTAAAGGGAAGAAAGATTTGAATGACAATGATGTCGAAGAGTTGAAGTATCTGAAGTTAGTAATCAATGAAACACTACGGTTACACCCTGCATCTCCTCTTTTAGGCCTTAGGCAATGCAGAGAGGAAACAAAAATTGATGGATACACTATTCCTCTTAAAGCTCAAGTGGTTGTTAATGGTTGGGCTATTGCAAGAGATCCGGAAAGTTGGGACGACCCTGAAACTTTTGTGCCAGAGAGATTTGAAAACAGTGGTGTGGATTTTAACGGAAATCATTTTCAGTATATTCCGTTTGGTGCAGGAAGCAGGATGTGTCCAGGAATGCATTTTGGTTTAGCTAATGTTGTGTATCCGCTAGCACAGTTGCTTTATCACTTCAATTGGAAACTTCCTTATGGACAACAACCGGAGGATCTGGATATGACTGAAACACTTGGAATATCTGCAACTAGGAAGAATGATCTTCACTTGATTGCCATTTCACATGATTAAAATGTCATTATCATATATGTAAAGTTGTATTTTAATCTTTCTAAGTTTATCCCCTAAGAAAGTAATAATTGATCTTGGTTGGAATTATACATAAATACTGTTATGTGATTTTGACACCAAATCCAAGCAATTTTCATGAATAAGATTGATGATCTCATTTGTTCATTGAAATTGCCAAAATATATTGACAAAAGATATGAGTAATATGATAGTTAACTTATTAATCAGCAATAATGTCTGAAGTATATCTATTAATCCACATACGTAAAACCTCACTAAATTAATATTCGGTTAATTAATAATCTTTTAAGATAATAATTTCCTTCGGTCCCAATTTGGGCCAATGGAAAAAATCACTTATTTCAATAAGATAATAAGATAATATATTTTTAGAAGACCCGTATTTAAATATATGGTCCCATTAATATTATAAATTAATAATTCTTCAAAGGCCAAACCCATCGATGGCCCACTAAAATTGGCACCAAATTTCACTTAGACACATTAACTGGGAGATGTTCATCTTAGACACCTCATGTAGGGTCCCAATGTGTCATTTTGATGTTTTTTGCTGACATGTCAAAGTGAGTGTGATACACTCAACAATAGCGCGTGAAAGACTTAATCTAACCAATTTTTTATTTTATTTTCTCTTCTTCTTCTCCAATTTTCAAGCCACCACCTCCCACCATTTTTTCAAGCTTAAACTCCTTTAATGGAGGTCAAATTTTTTATTCAAAACCGTTTTTTAGTCATTTTTTTTCTTCTTCATTGTATCATCAACTCCCTCTACCTTTTTTGCCGGATAAATGGATAACAACACCATATTTCATATTTGATCTCTCTTTCTTTCTTCTTTTCCCTCCTCTTCCCACAAAACAACACTAAAAAGAAGAAAAGAATAAATATGAAAAATAGTAAAAGAAAGGATTTTTTTTTTTAAAAAAAAAAACACAAAAGAGATATAGAGTGTATTGAAAAAATACGATTTCCGATTCAACCTTTTTCGCCGGGAAAAATGGATATCAACACTCATATTTTATCATTTTTCTTTCTTTCTCTCCTTGTCTCCCTCCTCCTCCTCTCTTTTTTTTCTCAAAACAACACTAAAATCGAAAGAAAAAAAGAATCTAAAACAATTTTAAAGAGCAAATTAAGAAAATTGTTGGGTATAGTAGAGAAGACAACTACCATGCGGGAGGGGTTAGATTGATTTTTTTAGAATAATATTTTTATTTTATTTACTAAATAGATTTTAAAATAATTTTTAACTTAAAATAACACATGTAATCATTTAACTGGTTGTTTGTCACGTCATCAACGAGTGTATTACACTCTCCTTCATCTTTTTTCTTATTGTAAAAAAAAGTGTCAAAAGAATACAGCGGGACCTTATATGAGGTGTCTAAAATAAACATCGCACAGTTGATGTGTCTATGTGAAACTTGGTGCCAACTTTAGGGAGCCACCGATGAGTTTGGTCTTCTTTAAAAGTACAAATATATTTAAGAAAATTTAGTGAAATATGATTCTATTATGTTCTGTTTTTTGTTAAAATTTAAATCTAGTTGAAATTCATCTCTAACTTTTCTTATTGCATCCCAAAATTTTGGTGATGTCTTTTCGAATTGCACCATAGAATTGTGAAGAGATCTAGATGCAAGTGTTTCCTTCCACGTAAATGGTTCCAAAGGTATTGTATCATCTTCAACTTTATCATCAATATTGTTTTTCCAACGATATCCACAATTTGTTCTAAATTCTGTGTAACATCCGGCAAGTTGAAATAACTATGAAGAGGTTTAAAAATCGGAAATAGTCATTTTTGGAAGGAATTCAAAAAAAATCTGGAAAATTTGGCTAAGTGTGGAAATCAACGAGTTTTTGGCCAACTTTGAACAGTCGTAACTCCTAGCTCAGGATGAGTTAGGAGGGAGTAGTTCCAGTTATGGTTGCGAAGCTTGTGGAACGATCTTTCCAACGCCACCGATTTGCTCAATTCCGAGTTCGTATGAGCGAGTTATGCCCTTTGAAAGTTGGGCAGTTGGCAGGGAATTCGTCTAGAAATTTTAAGGGCATTTTGGTCTTTTCCCTAGCCATTTCTTTTGGGATTATATTGTTGTATTAGGCTGATCTTTGGATCATTTTTGTCCCATTTTGAAAGAGAAAGAGTTAGGGTTCTTGAGAGTGAAGAAGAGAAGAAAGAGGAGATCAACAAGATTCGTCAAGATCATCGTGGATTTTCATCGGGGGTGATCCCTATCAAGGTATGTGAGTTCTTTGTGTGGGTTGATCCTTTCCCCCACACACCAAGCTCATTTTTATGATTTGAGAAAAGATTGGATTTGTTGTTGAAGTTGTTGAAGTTGTTAGTTGTTGTTGATGTTGTTAGTTGTGTTGTTGAAGTTATTGTTGGTTGTGGGACATGATTGGGTTGTGTATTTTGAGTTGTAATCTATTGTATGTTGAGAGATTGATGATCCTTAGTGTTTGGGGTTAAATCCATTGAAGTAAGGATGGGTTAGAGTTGAAGAAAATAGGGAGAAAAGTCAAGTTTTCTGGGGAAGGGGCTGGCGCGTCGCGCCTGCCAGCGCGCCCCAAAAAGGACTCTGAAGTCCAGCCCTTGGGGCGGCGCGCCTCTCAGAGCGCCAGCAGGTGCCTTCTGAGCTTCAAGGGCTGGCGCTCCGCGCCTTGCAGAGTGCCAAGGACGCCATGTTCCCCCATTCTTTCCATGCTTTCTCATGCATGTTCCTAGGTATTATACCTATGTTTCCTAGTTGTTTCCAACACTCTAAGGTACATTTAGACATCCCGAATTCATCCATAAACATGTGATCATATACCTTAAATCCGTAATTCAATTCAAGGCAAGTTAGGATCGAAGTTAAGGTGAAGTTAGAGCCAAGTCAAGTAAAGTTAAGAAGTAAGTCCAAGCAAGTCTTTAAAGCTTTCCAAGAGTCGTTATTGAACGTCTTAACGTAGTTTCAACTTTTAAAGTCAAGAAAAGGGTTTAGAGTTCCAAGTTAAGTAAAGAGTTTCAAGTCAAGAAAAGGGTATAGAGTTTCAAGCTAAGTGAAGAGTCTCAAGTTTCAAGTTAAGTCAAGAGCATAAAGTCGAGTCCTTTTTCCAAAGTTATTAGGGAACTATGTACTTCCCAAAGAAGTTTCTAAATGTTTTTACATTTAAGTAAGAAAGGAACCATGTTTTCCAAAAGATCCCTTAGGCTAAGTTTTGAGTAATTATCTCAATTAAAGAAAGATGTGCTTACAGACACTTATGAGCCAAAGTATTTTTCAGGAGTAGTATTGAGAACCGAATTGGGGACACGAGTTCATAGTAACTCAACTCTCCACAAGAACCATACGCCAACATGGGACTTGACGTATCATTCTTTTTAGATGATCACGTAAGATTAGCCTAGTGGATCCACTAAGAAAAAGTAAGGTCCTATATCACGGCAAGGTATAGGATGGTCCTTGGGCAACGTGAGGTAAAACGTTGTATCATCACTAGGGCTCATAATGGTGGTTGTCGGTTAAAGAACCTCCCACAAAAGTTATATTACTTTTAAATAAGAAAAGTTGAGTTGGTTATTGTTTTATCATTTACGAGCTAAGTTGTATACATTGTTTTACAAGCTAATTATATATGGCATGTGTCTTATCGCTTTATGTTTTTGAGTTCAATTGTTCATGAGTCGAACAGAGTCAAGGTAAGTATTTCCCTCTTGTACTCTTTTCAAGCTTAAGTGTTGGTTTAGCTTTTCCAGCTCGCATACTCGTACATTCCATGTACTGATGCCAGTTGGCCTGCATCGTTTTATGATGCAGACGCAGGTACCCCGGATCAGCATCCTGCACGTCATTGATCCAGCTGAGCACTCCAGAGTTAGTGGTGAGCCTCTTTGCATTCCGGAGGACTCAATTATTTTGTGTACTTAGTTTTGTTCTATTAGGATATTGCGGGGTCTGTCCCAACATCCATCTCGGTATATTAGAGGCTTCATAGACAGTCAGTCAGTTAGTTTTGAGTCTCTCTTCTATGTATATATGTAAATATCTATTTCGAGATTCGAGATGCCCTTGTGGCCAGATTTTTATAAGTTAAGTTGTTGTGTAAACTTGCATTGCATTAAGTTATTCTGTTGAGTTAGGTTTCCGCTGAGTTAAGAAAGTCAGGCCAAGGGTTCGCTTGGGGCCAGCAATGGTCTCCGAGTGCCGGTCCCGCCCAGGGTGTAGGTTCGGGGCGTGACAAACTTGGTATCAGAGCCCAGAGTTCAAGAGTCCTAGGGAGTCTATGAAGCCGTGTCTGTAGAGTCCTAGTTATCGGTGTGAAGCGCGCCACATCTATAATTGGGAGGCTACAACATTTAGGAAGATTTCTCACTTCTTTCACACTCAACTCGTGTGTTAGAGTTTATCTCTAAAGAGTTTCTTTGTAATTCATGTCTGCGCGTGTTTCAGATAATCATGCCTCCACGAAGAGTTGGCAAAGGGCGTCTTCCTAGACGTTATGTTGATGAGCAAGAGTTACTTGATGCACATGGAGTGCAACATCAAGGGGACATTTCTAATGCCGCGTTCAGAGAGGCAATTAGAATTCTGAGTCAAGCTGTAGCTAATCAGATTGGTCAGCAAAGGGGAGCTCGACATAAAGGAGCTGACACTTCTAGGATTCGTGAGTTCTTGGGGATGAATCCTTCGAGTTTCATGGGTTCGAGCACTACGGAGGATCCAGAGAACATCATTGAGGAGTTGAAGAGGATTTTTGATGTAATGCATGTGGCAGACACTGAGCGGGTTGAACTAGTTGCGTATCAGCTGAAGGATGTTGCTAGAACATGGTTTGACCAGTGGAAAGGGGGCAGAACTGAGAATGCACCACCTGCAAGTTGGGCCGGTTTTGAGAAAACTTTCTTGGGGCATTTCTTTCCTCGAGAATTGAGAGAGGCCAAGGTACGTGAGTTCCTTACACTTAAGCAGAAGTCTTTGAGTGTTCAAGAGTACAGTCTGAAGTTCACACATTTATCCCGATATGCTCCGGAGATGGTTGCGGACATGAGGAATAGAATGAGCTTGTTTGTTGCTAGGCTGTCTCGATTGTCGAGTAAGGAAGGTAGGGTTACAATGCTTATCGGGGACATGGACATATCCAAATTAATGGTCTATATATAGCAGGTTGAGGAAGAGAAGCTGAGGGATAGGGAAGAGTTCAGAAGTAAGAGAGCCAAGACCGGTAATGAGTCCAGGCAGCAGAAAGGTAATTCAAACCGTCCATCATTTCAGCAAAGGCAAAAGGGACCTGCTCCATCATTTACTAGAGCACCTGCACCCAGATACAGAAGGGAATTTAATGGCCAGAATTTGAAGGACTTCAAGGCTAGACCAGCACAGTCCTCAGGTAGTCTGGCACAAGGAAGTAGTTCGTTTTCTACCGGTGCTAGGTGTGGTAGAACCCACCCGGGTAAGTGTCGGGATGGCCAGAAAGGTTGTTTTAAGTGTGGGCAAGAGGGTCACTTCATGAAGGAGTGTCCTAAGAATAAGCAAAGTGGTGGAAATTTGGGCAGTAGGACCCAATCTTCATCAGTTGCTCCCCCAGACAGGACGACACCCAGAGGAGCTATTTCTAGTACCGGTGGAGGTGCAAATCGCCTTTATGCTATCACCAGTCGCCATGAGCAAGAGAACTCTTCAAATATTGTCACTGGTATGATCAAAGTCTTTGCTTTTGATGTGTATGCCTTGTTAGACCCAGGAGCAAGTTTATCTTTTGTAACTCCTTATGTTGCAAATAAGTTTGAGGTTCTTCCTGAAAGACTTTGTGAACCTTTTTGTGTTTCTACACCTGTTGGGAGCCTATTCTAGCAGAAAGAGTTTATCGTGATTGTCCTGTTTCTATCAATCACAAGAGCACCATGGTTGATTTGATTGAGTTAGACATGGTAGATTTCGATGTCATTCTAGGTATGGATTGGCTTCATGCTTGTTATGCATCGATAGATTGTAGAGCTCGAGTGGTCAGGTTTCAGTTTCCGAGTAAGCCGGTCATAGAGTGGAGTAGTAGTTCAACAGTGCCTAAGGGTCGTTTCATTTCGTACCTTAAGGTAAGAAAGTTAGTTTCGAAGGGTTGTGTCTATCACTTAGTCCGAGTTCATGACTTTAGTGTTGAGATACCTCTTTTTCAATCAGTTCCTACAGTAAGAGAGTTTCCAGAAGTGTTTCCTGATGATCTACCCGGAATTCCTCCTGAGAGAGAAATAGATTTCGGCATAGATCTCATTCCAGATACTCGTCCTATCTCTATTCTGCCATATAGAATGGCACCAGCAGAGTTGAAGGAGTTGAAAGAGCAGTTGAAAGATCTCCTAGAAAAGGGTTTCATTCGACCGAGCGTCTCACCTTGGGGTGCTCTGGTCTTGTTTGTGAGAAAGAAAGATGGTTCCCTTAGGATGTGTATAGATTACCGCTAGTTGAATAAGGTTACCATCAAGAATAAGTACCCTCTTCCGAGGATTGATGATCTTTTCGATCAACTTCAGGGTGCCACTTGTTTTTCGAAGATTGACCTCAGATCAGGCTATCATCAGTTAAGAGTAAGGGAGTGTGATATTCCAAAGACAACTTTCAGGACCCGGTACGGTCATTATGAGTTTTTAGTCATGTCATTTGGTTTGACAAATGCACCGGCAGCTTTCATGGACTTGATGAATAGAGTCTTCAAACCTTATTTAGATACGTTTGTTATCGTCTTCATTGATGACATACTAGTCTATTCAAGGAATGAAGAAGATCATGCTAGTCATCTCATAACAGTTCTTCAGACTTTGAAAGACACGGAGTTGTATGCCAAGTTCTCTAAGTGTGAGTTTTGGCTTAGGTCTGTGGCGTTCTTAGGCCACATTATGTCCGGTGATGGAATTAAAGTTGATACTCAGAAAATTGAGGCAGTGCAAAATTGGCCTAGACCCACATCTCCAACAGATATTAGGAGTTCTTAAGTTTAGCTAGCT
Organism: Solanum stenotomum; assembly: GCF_019186545.1. NCBI lineage: Eukaryota > Viridiplantae > Streptophyta > Magnoliopsida > Solanales > Solanaceae > Solanum > Solanum stenotomum. Next base: position 49,715,168 of record NC_064291.1, read on the forward strand.
ATTATAGAAGGTNTTGTCACTAAAAGTAAATAATTAGTGACGAAATTTATGTCGTAGCTAATAATTTCGTAGCTATATATCATATTTGTTGTAGTGTCCTTTGACAAAGTTGACTCAGAAAGCAGTGAAATTTCAATGGTCTGAAGCTTGTGAGAAAAGCTTTCAGGAATTGAAAAAGAGGTTGATTACAGCTCCAGTTTTGATGCTACCAGAAGGTACTCAAGGTCTTGTGGTGTATTGTGATGCATCTAGAATTAGTTTGGGTTGTGTTTTAATACAGAATGGCAAGGTTATAGCTTATGCCTCCAGACAGTTGAAGGTTCATGAGAAGAATTACCCAACCCATGACTTAGAGTTGGCTAATGTAGTATTTGCTTTAAAGATATGGCATCATTACTTGTATGGTGTGCATGTCGACATATTCACTGATCACAAGAGCCTTCAATATGTGCTTACTCAGAAGGAGCTTAATCTCAGACAGAGGAGGTGGTTAGAATTACTCAATAACTATAACCTGAGTATTCTTTATCACCCAGGTAAGGCTAATGTTGTTGCTAATTCTTTGAGCAGGTTGTCTATGAGTAGCACCGCCCATATTAGAGAAGAGAAGAGAGAGTTAGCAAAGGATGTGCACAGACTGGCATGCCTGGGAGTCAGATTTACAGATTACGCAGAAGGAGGAATAACGGTGGCGAATGGGACCGAGTCATCAATAGTGTCAGAAGTGAAAGAGAAACAAGATCAAGATCCCATTTTGCTTGAGTTGAAGGCAAATGTTCAAAAGCAAAGAGTATTAGCTTTTGAACAAGGGGGAGATGGTGTTTTGAGATTTCAAGGTAGATTGTGCGTACATATGGTAGATGGACTCCAAGAAAAGATTATGGAGGAAGCTCATAGCTCCAGATATTCCATTCATCCGGGTTCCACGAAGATGTATCGTGACTTGAGAGAAGTTTATTGGTGGAATGGCATGAAGAAGGGCATTGCAGAGTTTATTGCTAAGTGTCCAAATTGCCAACAAGTGAAAGTTAAACACCAAAGGCCCGGTGGTTTGGCTCAGATGATAGAACTTCCAGAATGGAAGTGGGAGATAATCAATATGGATTTCATCACAGGGTTGCCAAGGTCTCGTAGACAACATGATTCTATTTGGGTGATTGTCGACAGAATGACAAAGTCAGCTCATTTTCTACCGGTAAAGACTACCAATTCAGCAGAAGATTATGCCAAATTATATATTCAAGAGGTGGAGAGACTTCATGGAGTCCCAATCTCCATTATTTTAGATAGAGGTGCACAGTTTTGGAAATCTTTTCAGAAAGGCTTGGGTTCGAAGGTGAACTTAAGTACCGCCTTGTAACACCCCGACTTTTCAAAACGTCTAAATTAACTCGTATCTTCGTGGAAAGACAAGGAGGGTGAGTAATAAATTAAGAATGATGTGGTATGTCCTATTTTAAGTGTTCAAGTGTTGCACCTAAAGTTTTGAAGTTAGGTAAGTGGCAAAATAAAAGTTGGCGGAAGTTATCGTAAGTTCCTTCTTAAAGATTTCTTTGAAATTAGGGTCAAATGTCTTGGAGGTTTTCTCCCAATCTATAAAGAGTTATGGGGCCCACAACTATTGAATCGAAGGTCTACGAGTCTAGTTTCCAACACATCAAACCGTTCATTCATACGACTTCAGAATAGAGAGATATTCGCATTTTCGTGGGACTGCGCAAGCAGGCACGTGAGGTGGGGCCCTAGGTCGGTGGAAAGTTGTATATATCTTCTTCTTCGAGTTTTTTCTTCATTTTAAGCTAAATATACAGAGAAAACATAGAAACCCATTTTTAGGATCAAGTGAAATATAGATTTTCTCGACGTAAGTCCTTGACGAAAGTTGTTCTACGCGTTGGGCTCATCATCGTGGTATAATTTGTTTTATCGATTGCATAGCATATCACATTTTAGTGTTGGGACAGCAGGGGTTTGAGTATATTTGAAGGTTTTGAGGTGAATTACGAACCTAAGATCGAGGTAAGACCCTTCTTTCATCGACTCTAGCTTTTATAAGCAGCAAATAGCAATTTGCGACGGAAATACATATCTTTTATTGTATTGTCATGGTATCTTTTATTTTGTGTGTTGATTATGGTCCTACCTTGTTGTAGTATCGAGGGAGTTATGAGTTAAAGTCTTTAGGCCACGTGAATTTAGCGAAAAAGGTATGTTAAGGCTATTCTCTTCCTATGGCATGTTTCCTTAAAGCTTAGGAGCAATGTAATTGAGTTGTTATCGTTGTTATACTTATAGCCATTATTGTTGATTGTTGGCTGCTCGAGTGCGTATAATCCTCTCTTATCGGGATTCTTATTCAGTAGTAACATTCGTATGTGGGACACGACTTAGTGGCTATTTGTATAGGTTGTCTATAACTAAATTGCTCACTTTTAGCTATTGGATTGTTATTGTTGCCTTTGGGCTATTGTTGTTAGCTGCAGGAATGTGATCTATGCCTAGCAGGGTTATGTTCTGCCTACAGGTCTATATGGATGCCTAAAAGGGCTATGAGTTGCCTACGGGGCTATATTGATGCCTAGAAGGGCTATGAATTGCCTACGGGGCTATATTGATGCCTAGAAGGGCTATGAGTTGCCTACAGGGATATATATTGACGCCTAAGAAGGTTATGTGCTTCCTACAAGGCCATGTTGTTGCCTAAGAGGGCTATGAGTTGTCTATAAGCTATGTTGATGCCTAAGAGGGCTATGTGACTGCCTGCGGGGCTAGGGGACTACCGATAGGGGTATACAGGCTGATTGGCACCTTCTGGGCTTATGGGGGCCTGAGTAGGTGGTCTTGTGTGCTGTTTGTACCTACCGAGCTTATGGGGGCTTGGTTAGGTTGTTGTTTTATTATTTTTGATAAATTTAGATTTAGAAGCAGGTCAGTACAATTATCTTATCCTTAATTTATTTATCAGATTATTCTAGTATATCAGGATACCTCATCATAGTATATTGCCTTTCATACTCTGTACATTATTTTGTACTGACGCCCCATTGCCTTGGAGGCGCTGCATTCATGCATGCAGGTCCTGACAGATGACCGAGTAGACCTCCATATCAGCAGGATTGACTTTTATCCGATTGGTCAGCCCCTTTCCTCCGGAGCTGCCAGAGTTGAGAGGTTTGTTACCTTTTGTTGTATATATTCTCATGGGTAGGCTGGGACCCTGTCCCACCAATCTTTACTACTCTTAGAGGCTTGCAGACTAGTGTGTGGGGTTTATAGCTACGTTATGGCCATGCTGGCCTATGTTGTTGGTTTGCTGAAGCTTGTGAGCTGTTTGATGTATTGTACTGATATTTACTTGTTTTTAGTTTTGGTATAGATATCATGGTGGCCTCGACGGCCCAATCAGGATTTCTGTGCTAGTTGGATACTTCTTTATATGAACTCTTGGGAGTAGCTGGTTCTTTTGTAGATCTGTTGATAGGGGCCTTGCCGGCCGATGGCTTAGTTTTAAGCCGAGATATACTTGTTTGTTTTCTTAATTGCATGTGACTGCCATGCGCTAGTAGCAAATGGTTCAGCAGGGTCGGCTCGGGCCTGAGTTTTGACTTTAGGAGTCAGTTGCGCCTCTTGAGTTTGGGGCGTGACACGCCTTTGATCCTCAGACTGATGGGCAAGCAGAGCGCACTATTCAGACCTTAGAGGATATGTTGAGGGCTTGTGTAATCGATTTCAAAGGGAGTTGGGATGACCACCTACCTCTCATTAAGTTTGCCTACAACAACAGTTATCACTCTAGCATCCAAATGGCTCCATACGAAGCTCTATATGGGAGAAGATGTAGATCTCCTATTGGATGGTTCGAAGTTGGTGAAGCACAGTTGATAGGACCAGATTTAGTTCACCAAGCTATGGAGAAGGTGAAAGTGATTCAAGAGAGATTGAAAACGGCACAGAGTCCCCAGAAATCCTACACCGATATTAGGAGAAGGGCGTTAGAGTTTGAAGGGGATGATTGGGTATATTTGAGCGTTTCACCCATGAAAGGGGTTATGAGGTTTGGTAAAAAGGGGAACATTTGGCTAAGTGTGGAAATCAGCGAGTTTTTAGCCAACTTTGAGCAATCATAACTCCTAGCTCAGGATGATTTAGGAGTAGTTCCAGTTATGGTTGTGAAGATTGTGGAACAATATTTCCAACGCCACTAATTTTGCTCAATTTCGAGTTCGTATGAGCGAGTTATACCCTTTGAAAGTTGGGCAGTTGGCAGGGAATCCGTCCTGAAATTTTAAGGGCATTTTGGTCTTTTCCCTAGCCATTTCTTTTGGGATTATATTGTTGTATTAGGCTGATATCTGGATCATTTTTGTCCCATTTTTAAAGAGAAAGAGTTAGGGTTCTTGAGAGTGAAGAAGAGAAAGAGGAGATCAACAAGATTCGTCAAGATCATTGTGGATTTTCGTCGGGGGTGATCCCTATCAAGGTATGTGAGTTCTTTGTGTGGGTTGATCCTTTCCCCACAAGCTCATTTTTATGATTTGAGAAAAGATTGGATTTGTTGTTGAAGTTGTTAAAGTTGTTAGTTGTTGTTGATCTTGTTAGTTGTGTTGTTGAAGTTATTGTTGGTTGTGGGACATGATTGGGTTGTGTATTTTGAGTTGTAATCTATTGTATGTTGAGAGATTGATGATCCTTAGTGTTTGGGGTTAAATCCATTGAAGTAAGGATGGGTTAGAGTTGAAGAAAAGGGGGAGAAAAGTCGAGTTTTCTGGGGAAGGGGCTGGCGCGTCGCGCCTGCCAGCACGCCCCAAAGGGGACTCTGAAGTCCAGCCCTTGGGGCGGCACGCCTCTCAGAGCACCAGCAGGTGCCTTCTGAGCTTTAAGGGCTGGCGCTCCGCGCCTTGCAGAGTGCCAAGGACGCCATGTTCCCCCATTCTTTCCATGTTTTCTCATGCATGCTCCTAGGTATTATACCTATGTTTCCTAGTTGTTTCCAACACTCTAAGGTACATTTAGACATCCCGAATTCATCCATAAACATGTGATCATATACCTTAAATCCGTAATTCAATTCAAGGCAAGTTAGGATCGAAGTTAAGGTGAAGTTAGATCCAAGTCAAGTAAAGTTAAGAAGTAAGTCTAAGCAAGTCTTTAAAGCTTTCCAAGAGTCGTTATTGAACGTCTTAATGTCGTTTCAACTTTTAAAGTCAAGAAAAGGGTTTAGAGTTCCAAGTTAAGTAAAGAATTTCAAGTCAAGAAAAAGGTATAGAGTTTCAAGCGAAGAGTCTCAAGTTTCAAGTTAAGTCAAGAGCATAAAGTCGAGTCCTTTTTCCAAAGTTATTAGGGAACTATGTACTTCCCAAAGAAGTTTCTGAATGTTTTTACATTTAAGTAAGAAAGGAACCATGTTTTCCAAAAGAGCCCTTGGGCTAAGTTTTGAGTAATTATCTCAATTAAAGAAAGATGTGTTTAAAGACACTTATGAGCCAAAGTATTTTTCGGGAGTAGTATTGAGAACCGAATTGGGGACACGAGTTTATAGTAACTCAACTCTCCACAAGAACCATACGCCAACATGGGACTTGACGTATCATTCTTTTTAGATGATCACGTAAGATTAGGCTAGTGGATCCACTAAGCAAAAGTAAGGTCCTATATCACGGCAAGGTATAGGATGGTCCTTGGGCAACGTGAGGTAAAACGTTGTATCATCACTAAGGCTCATAATGGTGGTTGTCGGTTAAAGAACCTCCCACAAAAGTTATATTACTTTTAAATAAGAAAAGTTAAGTTGGTTATTGTTTTATCATTTACGAGCTAAGTTGTATACATTGTTTTACAAGCTAATTATATATGGCATGTGTCTTATTGCTTTATGTTTTTGAGTTCAATTGTTCATGAGTCGAACAGAGTCAAGGTAAGTATTTCCCTCTTGTACTCTTTTCAAGCTTANGCTCATAATGGTGGTTGTCGGTTAAAGAACCTCCCACAAAAGTTATATTACTTTTAAATAAGAAAAGTTAAGTTGGTTATTGTTTTATCATTTACGAGCTAAGTTGTATACATTGTTTTACAAGCTAATTATATATGGCATGTGTCTTATTGCTTTATGTTTTTGAGTTCAATTGTTCATGAGTCGAACAGAGTCAAGGTAAGTATTTCCCTCTTGTACTCTTTTCAAGCTTAAGTGGTGGTTTAGCTTTTCCAGCTCGCATACTCGTACATGCCATGTACTGATGCCAGTTGGCCTGCATCGTTTTATGATGCAGACGCAGGTACCCTGGATCAGCATCTTGCACGTCATTGATCCAGCTGAGCACTCCAGAGTCAGTAGTGAGCCTCTTTGCATTCCGGAGGACTCAATTATTTTGTGTACTTAGTTTTGTTATATTAGGATATTGCGGGGTCTGTCCCAACATCCATCTCGGTATATTAGAGGCTTCATAGGCAGTCAGTCAGTTAGTTTTGAGTCTCTCTTCTATGTATATATGTAAATATCTATTTTGAGATTCGAGATGCCCTTGTGGCCAGATTTTTATAAGTTAAGTTGTTGTGTAAACTTGCATTGCATTAAGTTATTCTGTTGAGTTAGGTTTCCACTAAGTTAAGGAAGTCAGGCCAAGGGTTCGCTTGGGGCCAGCAATGGTCTCCGAGTACCGGTCCCGCCCAGGGTGTAGGCTCGAGGCGTGACACTCTGGACCTCTGAACATGTATCATTTTCACAATCCAATATAGGTTATTCACATCCATTTTATTATAGTAACCAAGATCATTAATCATGACCTCAAGTTCATGAATGACGTTTTCATAAGTGGTTCTTTCAAATTCTTTGAGATTCTATCCCTAAACAATTTTTTTAGTGTCGAACACTCTTTAAATTAATAAATATTAATTTATCGATTAAATAATACCTCTATAAAATATTAATATATCATGATCCTGCCTATATTAATTTAGAGAGGTTTTACTGTAACTTGTTTTCGCTTTGGCGTCTCTCTAAAATTGCAGTCATGGTAAAATCATTGTTTATTTACACTTTGTTTGGATCATTGTTACCCATTGTATTGTATTGTATCGTTACTATACCTACAATGTTTGTTTTGATTGTTACTTAAAATGTATTGTATTGTATTGTTAAATTTCGTTGTTACGTAACAACGAAAACCCCTATTTTATGGAATAACCGATTTGGTGTGTTCCCATTGTTACTTAATTTCTTTTTCCAATTATAGCTTTACATAATATTTCAAAATACTATTTTACCCTTTACCTTATATTATTTAATTCTAGTCAAACCTCCTACCCTAGAATAATTAAGGATATTTTAGTAAATTTATAAATTACAATACAGTACGATACAATCAAAGCAAACAATTAAAATGTTATTAAACAACAACAAACAATACACTCTAGCCAAACATTGTATCTACCATACAGTACAGTACAATAGAGTATACAATACATTATGAAACAATGGGTAACAATGATCCAAACAGAGTGTTAAGGGAAAATGGTTAAAAATACCCCTCAACTTTGATTTATTAGTTGACTATATCCCTAGCATTAAAATGAAGTTATTCATACCCTTGCCGTCACTAATTTCACCATATATACCCCTCAATTGACGGAACTCCCAAATTGACTCAAATTAACTCGTATTTAAAAAAAAAAAAACCCATTCCCCGTTTTAAACTCATGCTCCGACCAATCTAAAAACCTAACCCAATAAACATATAACCCATTTTCCTTACTCAGTCTTTCAAAAGAAGCCAAACAACTAGGATGCGGAAAATACAGTAGGCAAACCTATGAAGGATTCATCTGCTGAAAAAATTTCGTTGGATTATATTGTTATGCCATTTCCATATTCATTTGACTCTTTTTTCAGAGCATTAAAATGGAAAGAAATACTAGTCTAAGAAGGTTGATGCTTAATGATAAAATCGATACTGTTGGCTGATTTTTTTAGAGTCAAACAAAATAACAATAATCTTGTAGGCCTTACGCGTTGTGTTAGAGCAACAAACAACAATCTTCTCCTTCTTCTTCATCCCCTGTTCATCATTATAACACAACTCGGGACGATCCGAGCAGCAACAAAAGAAAACCCAAAAAATGAAAAGATTTCAGAAACAAACTTTGTCTCAAACTTTACATTTTCTCTCAACACCATAACAATCCAATAACTCCGGTTGAAAATTTTACATCTGCATCTGGGTTATTACTTACGAAAAAGTAAATGATTTATTAGTTCTTGAGTTTGTGAGGTTTGAGATCTTTTGAAAGAAGGGAAAATGGTCAAAAATACCCTTCAACTTTGATTTATTAATTGAGTATGCTCTTACCTTTAAAATGAAGTTATTTACTATACTCTGCTCATTCTTCTCAATGGGTTGCTTATTACAAGACAACTCCATTAGGGAAATCACCATTGGACTCTCAAGTTCTATGGGTCTTAACGGAGTTACAAGAACTGGAGGCTTAGAAATAGGTGGTGTTGGCGTTTTGGACTCACCCAATTTTTAACTGGTGGTGGTGGAGACCGTACACAAGCCAGAATACTAATCAAAAGATGCGGTGGTGGTGGTGGTGGTGGAACTGAAACTAATGCATTCTGTTGTATGTAATTGTTAATTCTCATCAGAGATCAATATTCTGATCCCAAACATCGGAAATTTTGGGTGATGAGTCAATACTTTTGCTTGAATATCAAAAGTTGAATTACCATTTTACCCCTACGCTAAATAAAAAAGTTATAAAAATTAATTAATTAAATATTAAATAATAATATTATTATATTATTATACTAATGCTAATCATCATAACCTGCTTGTTTGTTTTCTCCGTTTTGGCTTTTTGATTTCCTTGGTAATTAAATTCTTTCTCCCATTACCTATAAATGCTTATTGCTATAATAATTATAATAAAGAAGGTTAATGAAGAGTTGCAGTGGTAATTAATTATGAGAGTTATATATCATATTTGTGTAGCAAAGAGGTGCCGGTGGTCATATTTTTTGCAAAAATTCATGATTATTAAGCAAATTTTTTATTTCTCTCTAAATACATTAGTTGATCACTGATTACTCTCATTATATTTTTATTTTTTTCAGGAGAGAAATCTATACAAATTCTAAAACTTCATACGGAGCTTGCAATGATGAAAATGGATGTTGAAAATCTTAATCCTAGAAGTAAAAAAAAGGCAAGTATTTATTTATGCAGAATTATTGTTGTATTTTAATTGAGTAACTTTTCTTCAATCCTTTTCTAAGAATATGGCTCGGAGGGAATAGTGTCCGCTAGTGGTGATGTTTATAGTTACGGCATCATGTTGATGGAGGTTTTGACCAAAAGAAGGCCAACAGATGAAGAGATATGCAATGAAAATCTTGACTTGAGGAAATGGATAACACAATCATTTTCAGGGACTATGATGGACATTGTGGATGCCAATCTTTTCTCTAAGGAAGAACAAATCACTTACAAAAGTAAAAGTTGCATAGCCTCCATGATGGAATTGGCTTTAGATTGCACAAAGGAAACACCAGAATCAAGAATAATCATGAAGGATGTAGTAAAGAGGGTTAACAAAATCAAGAACACATTTTTAGAAATGTAGAAGTTAGCATGTTGCTTTTTGTTTACTGGTTTCTTGAATAATATAGTCGCTGTTCGTACTACCTGTAGACATGTACTATTTGTACTTCAGAGTGTTGCATTTCCCTCATTTTGTGATTTCAGATTTGAGTAGTCTGTAATATGTTTTGAATGGTTGAATAAAATTAAGAAATATTACGAAAGCGTTTCGCTCTTCTATTTTACTTTCTGTTTGCCTCTACTTCATATTTTTGATTCATTAGTTTCTTCCAATTGATATATTCAACTATTTAATAAATGGAATGCTCAGTTGGACTTGTGATTTTTAAGGTGAATGAAACACCAGATCCTAATAATTCAATAGTTTTTACACCTTAAGTGCATATAATTTATACTCAAACTTAAATTTGATCTCCCTGTTTTTTCAGTATCAGTCAAAAGTTTAAGCTTAACATACACTGATGATTATCAAGTACTAATATGTAAGTGCAAGTAAATCTTCTTGAATTGAAGGCAAGGTGTATAAGCTTCAAAAAGCTCTATATGAATTGACAGTAGAAACTTGAGGATTCTGCCAGAAAGAAAGATTGAACAAGAACAAAAGGAATTCAATTGCTTTTGTTCAAATTCTATATTTGTATTGGAAAATTCACAAAATATTTATAAATATGAATCCAATTATTATTAAATATTAATTTAAAGTCGTCGTAAAAGATTATAAACTTTAAATCGGATACACCTCTGTATGTGGTGGGTAAGAGGTCAAGCAACATGCATTTTTTCAAACTTGTCTTAGACTGCAACCCTTTTTTATAATTTTTTTATTAATAATTTAAGTTGACTGACTTTTCTCAATCAATTTCCTTACCCCTTAATTTAAAATTCCTCAATGTGATGACATTTCAATGATGTGCAATACCCCACAAAGAAGATTGTGGAAATCACAACCATTTAACTTTATTAGTACGTCTGTAAAAAAGTATATTTAACTTTAAATATTTCATTTTATCTATAATGACAAAACAAATAAATTATAGTTATACAAATGTAATGATATGTTTAAGATTAAAAGTTTCAAAAAGTTTTCAATGCCTTCTCAAATTTTCTGTCGAATCAGACTATGTCATATATAATGGAATAATACATTTGAAAAACAAATCAAGCTTTGAAGCAATCTGTTTCCAAGTGCATATATAGTAACACCATGAAGAAGAACATTTTCTTGTCGATTCTTCTCTTTCAAATTCAATTTTCTATATCAAATGAGAGTGACCAACAAGCTTTACTAGATTTTCAAAATCTTGTTACAAGTCCCAGTCATTTTTTTGCTAATAATTGGACCAAAAATACTTCTTTTTGCTCTTGGTTTTGGTGTCACTTGCAGTTCAAAAAGGCAAAGGGTTGTGGCCTTGGCTCTTCCTAATTTGCATCTTCAAGGCACAATTTCCCCGTCTTTGGCCAATTTGTCCTTTCTCAGTGTGCTCAATCTCGAGAACAACTTATTCAATGGTGGCATCCCTTACGAACTTGGCCACTTACCTCGCTTGCGAGTGATTGATATTCAAAATAATCAGCTCCAAGGAAGTATTCCATCAAGTCTATTTCAACACCGGAGAGTTCAGGTAATTTCATTGGCCTTCAATAAACTCAGTGGTGAAATGTGGAAAGGGCCATGGTATGTACCCGAACTCAGGGTCTTGGATCTCACCAACAATAGCCTCACAGGTATAATCCCTCCTTGTGTTGGAAATGCCACAAAAATGATGATCTTCAGTTTGTCTGGGAATAGAATCAACGGTAACATTCCAACAGAAATTGGAAATCTAAGCCAACTTGCATTTTTGTTCTTGACTGATAATCAGTTAACAGGTTTCATTCCTACATCACTATTTAATATCTCGTCGCTACTTTCCGTATCTCTGGCATTCAATAGCCTTTCTGGTCCTCTCTTGCTAGATGAAGGGAATATTGTGTCAAATCTGAAGTTTTTAAGTTTATCTATGAACCAAATTTCTGGTTGCGTTCCTTCCAACATATGCCAACTCACAGAGCTCAAAGTTTTGTCCATATCTTACAACAAGATAACTGGAGACATACCAAGAAATATTGGTTGTTTATCCAAGCTCGAGAGGTTCTATATTGAATATAATAGAATAAAAGGGACTATTCCTGCTTCATTGGGAAATATTTCCACTCTGCATAATCTTTACTGTGGAAACAATCGCATAGTGGGGCAAATTCCTCCGGAATTAGGAAAGCTATCAAATTTGAGGCAATTAAGCTTTGGGCAGAATTATAATCTTATTGGTCAAATTCCAGAGGCTATTTTCAATATATCGTCTTTGGAAATGATTTATTTCAATTTGAACAACCTCTCGGGGAGAATTCCAGCTACTACAGGTCTTCATCTTCCAAACCTTAAAGAACTTGACTTGGGAGTCAATAAATTCCATTGTTCATAACAAATGCTTCCAAGCTTGAGTTACTGTCGCTAGCACAGAACTTTCTGACAGGAACTATTCCTACTAATTTGGGGAATCTTCGTGAGCTGCGAGAACTGCTCCTACATACTAATCAACTTACCAATGAACCAAGAGAGAATGAGTTGCGATTCTTCAATTCTTTGGCTGACTGTAGGATGTTGCAATATCTAGAAGTGGGTTTTAATCTGTTGAATGGCGTTCTGCCCAATTCTATTGGGAATCTTTCATCTACTATTGAAAAATTTCATATAGTAGATGCACACATCAACGGCCTCATCCCCACAAGTATAGGCAACCTGAGCGGTCTTACAGCTCTAATCTTTCAAAAAAACAACTTGACTGGGGGTATTCCTTCTGATGTTGGTAAGCTTAAACAGCTCCAAGGGCTGTATTTAACTAACAATAAATTGCAGGGACATATTCCAGAGGAGGTATGCCATTTATCTAATTTGGTTCAATTAAATCTGCAAGTTAATGAGCTTTCTGGTTTAATTCCAGAATGCTTAGGAAATCTTAGCATGCTACAACTGCTCTATTTGGGTTCTAATAAATTTTCATCAAAACTTCCATTGAAACTTTGGAAAATGAGTGGTCTTCTCTATCTAGATGTGTCACAGAATTCAATAGAGGGAGAAGTTCCATCAGATATTGGAGGCCTGAAAGCCATTGTAGAACTATATCTTTACGGTAACCACTTTTCAGGCATGATACCAACCAGATTCGGGGAACTCCAAAACCTGCAGTATCTTGACCTGTCAAACAATTCATTTTTTGGCCAAATTCCATTATCCTTTGCCAACTTGATTAGCTTGGAATTCTTGAATTTGTCTTCAAATGCATTGTCAGGTACTATTCCTAAGTCATTGGAAAAACTCTCATACCTTAAAAGCATTAATGTTTCATTTAATGATTTAGAAGGTGAGATACCCGGTGGTGGTGTGTTTGCAAATTCCACTCCGCAATCATTTCTCGGGAACAAAGGTCTTTGCGGAATGCACATATTGGAGATTCCTGCTTGTGCTATCACTAATCCTGGAAAACAATCAAAGCTTAAGGAGGTTGTGCTAAAAATTGTTATTCCAGTGGTTATTTCATCCTTTCTGATGTTCTTGTTGGTTTCAATTTGGATAATGAAACGACAGAAGAAAGGAAAGTCCAAAGATGTGGAGAAGGTTCTTGAGATCAAAACTCATCAATTGATTTCTTATCACGAGATTCAATGAGCAACAAATAATTTTGATGAATCCAATTTAATTGGTGTGGGAAGTTCTGGCTCTGTGTACAAAGGCACATTATCTGGCGGAAGTGTAGTGGCAATAAAGGTTCTGGACTTGGAAAATGAGAACGTATGCAGGAGGTTTGATACTGAATGCGAAGTGATGAGAAATGTTAGACATAGAAATCTTGTCCCTGTGATTACTACTTGTTCTGTGACTATATTAGAGCCTTCGTTCTGCAATTTATGTCCAATGGAAATCTTGAGAATTGGCTGTACAAAGAAGATCGCCACTTGAACCTTCATCAAAGAGTCACTGTAATGCTTGATGCAGCTATGGCAATTGAATATCTACATCATGGCCATGTCACTCCAATAGTTCATTGCGACCTAAAGCCAGCCAACATTCTTTTGGATGAAGATATGGTGGCTCATGTTGGTGATTTTGGAATCTCTAAAATTTTAGCCATAAGCAAGTCCGTGACTTATACCGAGACATTGGGCACTCTTGGTTACATTGCACCAGGTATAAAAATCTACTCCCTTTGATTTTCTCTAATCATAATTAAGCCTCTTCAAATCCTAGAAGTAAAAAAAAAGGGCAAGTATTTATTTATGCAGAATTATTGTTGTATCTCAATTGAATAACTTTTTTTTCAATCCTTTTCTAAGAGTATGGCTCGGAGGGAATAGTGTCCGCTAGTGGTGATGTTTATAGTTACGGCATCATGTTGATGGAGGTTTTGACCAAAAGAAGACCCACAGACGAAGAGATATGCAATGAAAATCTTGACTTGAGGAAATGGATAACACAATCATTTTCGGGGACTATGATGGACGTTGTGGATGCCAAGCTTTTTTCTGAGGAAGAACAAATCACTTCTAAAAGTGAAATCTGCATAGCCTCCATGATAGAATTGGCTTTAGAGTGCACAAAGGAAACGCCCGATTCAAGAATAACCATGAAGGAAGTAGTCAAGAGGCTTAACAAAATCAACAACACATTTTCGGAAACATAGAAGTTAGCATCGTTCTTTCTGAGCTGCAAGTTAACATGTTGCTTTTTGTTTACCTGGTTTCTTGAATATAGTCGCTGTTCGTACTACCTGTAGACATGTACTGTTTGTACTCCAGAGTGTTGCATTTCCCTTCATTTTGTGATTTCAGATTTGAGTAGTCTTTGATATGTTTTGAATGCTTGAATAAAATTAAGAAATATTACGAAACTGTTTAGCTGCACTATTTTACTTTCTGTTTGCCTCTACTTCATATTTTTGATTCATTATCATCATCATCATATCATATCATATTATTAAAAGTGGGAAGAATCCAAGTCAAAAGTTGAATTACCATTTTACCCCTACGCTAAATAAAAAAGTTATAAAAATTAATTAATTAAAATATTAAATAATAATATTATTATATTATTATACTAATGCTAATCATCATAACCTGCTTGTTTGTTTTCTCCGTTTTGGCCTTTTGATTTCCTTGGTAATTAAATTCTTTCTCCCATTACCTATAAATGCTTATTGCTATACTAATTATAATAAAGAAGGTTAATGAAGAGTTGCAGTGGTAATTAATTATGAGAGTTATATATCATATTTGTGTAGCAAAGAGGTGCCGGTGGTCATATTTTTTGCAAAAATTCATGATTATTAAGCAAATTTTTTATTTCTCTCTAAATACATTAGTTGATTCACTGATTATTCTCATTATATTTTATTTTTTTCAGGAGAGAAATCTATACAAATTCTAAAACTTCATACGGAGCTTGCAATGATGAAAATGGATGTTGAAAATCTTCATGGAGGTTGAAAGCTATCTATTCACAAAGTTGGCCTTTTAGCAAGCATAGTTAGTAACTAATACATTTTCATGTTTTGAGAAACTTCTCTTTTAATAATTAGTTTTTAGGCAATTGTCGAAGGAATTCAAAGTAGCATTTTCACTAATTTACATACTTTGGGTAAGTGATGAGATGGAAACTCTCTTCTTCCTTTCTTTGTCATTTCACTTAATTATGTTATGTAATTTAATCATCCGGAAAAGTGTTACATTTGTCTTTCTTCCATTTAATTTTTTACCCCTTATTTTGTTAGAGCTTAATTTTTCATGTTTTAGATCATACCTAGCTACCATCTTCCTATCGAGAATCATTTTTTTTATCATAATATTGTATATGTTCAATCAATCTATTTTTTGTATATGATAATCCTTCAATAATATCAGATAATGTTTAGCCTAGTATTTTGTGTATCGAACAATTATTTTTCTTATGAGTGCAGAAGAACAACGCTATAAATGAAGGTTATAAGATGTTGAATATCGGAGATGGAAGGTGATTAAGAGAGATTCAAAATGTAGTAGATTTTTGTGGATATATATATTTTCCCTTTGCCTTTATTAATTTTGTTAGTGATGTTTACATGCACTTCTCAAATTTAGAGCAAGAATTCCTCGATATATCACATATCATCAGATGATATTTTATCTTAATTAGTGTTACATACTTGTACAAAATTTATACAGTAGTAGAGGACAAACGTGCAACGCACGTTCTCAACACTAGTTAATACAAACACATAACTTGAATAAATTGATTATCTATGGAAATATAGACTTACGAGGCAATCCCTCTCTAGTAGATATAGATATAGATATAGATGTTAATATTTCAAAGCACGGTTAACTTATTTAATCAGTAATATACCTAAGGTATATCTATTAATCTACCTAACTTTCATATAAGCAAAATTGGCCACACAAAGATTGTGGTGCTGTGGATCAGGCTGCTCCTTCCTTAATTAGAAGTCTCAGATTTGCTCTTCCCTTGATCAGAGGTCTAGGATTCGAGCTCTGAATATGAAAAAAATTGTGCTTCGGGCTCCAATGCAGAGACCGTACAATGGGTGGAAAACCAAAATAAAATAAAAATGTGTTGGCTATTATTTGCCTCGAGTTTCTTACCATAAATAGGTTTTTCTTTTAGCAAAAGGAAAACAAAATATCTCCATATTTGACTAGTCCTTTTCTTGTAGGAAAAAATTTAGACTCTATAAATAGAAACTTGTTCCTTCTAACTTAATCAACATTCACAATGTAGTCCTAGGGTTTTGAGAGTTTTGGTTATGGGGGAGAATGTGTGAACCTCGCATGTATTCCGAGTGATTTTGTTGAGGTTATTTGTCTCTATATTTTGTACTCTCATATTTATAGTGGATTGCTCATCTCCTTTGTGGATATAGGTCGACTGACCGAACCACGTTAAATTTTTGTGTCTTTTGGTATATTTCTCGTTTGTCTTCTAACTTGTGGTCTTTCGAGGTTTGCTTTGTTAGCTTTCGCATTGCACCTACTTATTCCGGTCCTAACAAAATTGGCCACACAACCTCCACCTCTTTTTAAATGTTCATTTTGGTAGCAACATCTTCATCAAATGAATTATAAATTTGACACATTCACTAATAGTTCTTCCTTATAATCTTCCTCATTGTGATAATATGGAGATTCTGCACTTCCAGTTTAACTTAATTCCAATCTTGCTTGTCTTCTTTATTCTCTTTCTTCTTGTTAGAAAATGGAAAGAAATGAACCAAAGATTATTGCCACCAGGTCCATGGAAATTGCCTGTTATTGGAAGCATGCATCACCTTATTGGAGCACTTCCACATCATGCTCTTGCAAAATTAGCCAAAAAATATGGACCTCTAATGCACTTGCAACTAGGGGAAGTTGATGCAGTTGTAGTATCATCTCCTCATTTGGCAAAACAAATTCTAAAAGTTCATGACCTTTCTTTTGCAGCAAGGCCAAAGCTTATGGCGTCTGATATAGTCTTTTATCGTCAAAAAGACATTGCATTTGCAGAATATGGTGATTACTGGAAACAGATGCGAAAAATATGCATTTCAGAGCTACTCAGTGCAAAGATGGTCAAGTCGTTTAGTTTAATTCGACAAGTTGAGGTTCATAATCTTGTTGCATCAATTCGTTCCACACCAGATGATGTGGTTAACATGACTGAAAAGGCTCTTCAACTTACCAGCTCTGTTATATGTAGATCAGCTTTCGGAAAAGTATGGGATGATAGAGATAATTTGTTAATGATCATGAGGGAAGTACTAGACTTATTAGCCGGATTTGATGTGGTGGATCTCTTCCCTTCATGGAAATTACTTCATGAAATCAGTGGAAAGAGAAACAGATTGATGAATATGCATCATAAGCTTGATGTAATATTGGAGAATATTATTAATGATTATAAACAGAATAAAGCAAATGGAGTAAAAGGCAACAACGAGTTTGAGGGTGAAGATTTGATTGACGTTTTACTTAGAGTTATGGAGAATGATGAACTTCGATTTCCTGTGACAAATGATAACATCAAAGCAGTCATTCTTGTAAGTTGATTTGGTTCTAATCTCATCTAAACAGTCAATCATTAACAAGTCTTCTTTTGTTTCTTAAACTCTATAATCGCAGAATGTTACATAAGAGGTAGTTTATGTTAATAGTAAAACTCCAATGTTGTAGGACATGTTCTTTGGGGGAACTGAAACTGCAGCAACAACAATACAATGGGCATTGTCTGAACTGATGAAGAACCCAAATATCATGACAAAAGCACAGGGAGAAGCAAGATGTGTCTGTAAAGGGAAGAAAGATTTGGATGACAGTGATCTCGAAAAGTTGAAATATCTGAAGTTAGTGGTTAAAGAAACTCTAAGGTTACACCCTCCAGGTCCACTTTTAATCCCTAGAGAATGCAGGGAGGAAACAACAATAGGCGGATACACTATTCCTCTTAAAACCAAAGTGATTGTTAATTGTTGGGCTACGGCAAGAGATCCTGAAAGTTGGGACGACCCTGAAAATTTTGTGCCAGAGAGATTTGAAAACAGTTCTGTGGATTTCAAGGGAAATCACTATCAATTTATTCCATTTGGTGCAGGAAGCAGGATATGTCCAGGAATGCAATACAGTTTAGCGCTAGTGATGTATCCCTTAGCACAGTTGCTTTACCACTTTGACTGGAAACTTCCTTATGGAAAACAACCAGAGGATCTAGATATGACTGAAACATTTGGAATAACAGCAAACAGGAAGAATGATCTTCACTTGATTGCCATTCCACATGATTTGTCTCAATATTGACACAAAATGTCATTTATCATAGTTTAATGATGCTTTGTTTCCTATTCAGACTCTGTATTTCAATCTTTTTAAGTGTATCCCCTAAGAAAGTAATAAATCCTATTCTATCCTTCTAATTGCAAAAGAGTACTGATGGTTGAAGGCTGTTGATAATTGATCTTGGTTGGAATATGCATTCCAGAATATAATTATGAATTATAAGATCATAAATACATATTAGTTTCATGCTATTCAGCTGTGCTTACTTTCATAAAAGAAGTAGCAATTCATTTCAATTTACAAGAAAAAATCTTACAACGAAAAACTATGGATATGTACCTCTATACACATCCTAAGTAAACCTAAAACTAGATACAGGAAAGTTCCTAATCATGCTCCCCAAGAGTGATAGAGAAACAATGGAAACTTAACTTTATAAACACCTTGCATCTAGAATCTGAACATTCTGAAGAAACAGCAAGTCGCCCGTTGCCTTCTGAACCTTAACTTGGGTGATTGTGCTGGCATTATACCAATAGAATGATCGAATTGGTATGAAGAAAGATGAATGTTTAGACTGTCAGCTCAGCCGACAATTGCCAGTAGGCTCTGTCTTACTGCTGGAACGGAGCATATAAGAGAGCCAAATATACCAGTCAGGGCATATGCTATAGCGCAGAATGGAAGAGCTTCAGGTTCCTTAGCTGATAAAGCTGCTGTTCCGAGCCCATGAGCACTTAACACAGAAGACAAATAGTCATTAGAGCAATATTATACATCTTTGGTCTTCTTCTATGTAAATTTCTCAAACATAAAAATCCATCTTCAATTAATCAAAATATGGTTTTTCCAGTTTAACTCAAGGTAGCAAAAGTCAATTTTTATAGCTATTTTTATGGTCATCTAAAGCATTTGATATCATTCTCTTTTTTTTTCTTTTCGAAATGGAGCATTTGATATGACTCTTGGAAGGAACCGTTCTCTCTGCACAATGAAATGGGTACTACCTTGATGCAGTTGCAATTCCTCGAGCAATAGGATCATTGAAGCCAAGTTTATCCAGCACTGCCTGAACAAAATTTGCTCCCACCAGACCAGTTAGTACAACGACAGCTGCTGTTAGGGATGAATTCACACCTGAATATCACACATTCAAGAAGAGTTCAGCATCTTTTTCACTTTCGATTACCAGATAATCCATGATTTTTGTCAAGCTTTCAGAGAACAAGATCATCAATGAGATGTTCCTGACCTTCAAATAGAGAAACAATGCTGAGAGCTAGTGCGACAGTTATGCATCGGGGTAGGATCGATATAGTCAAATTTGGCTCCAACCCAATCAGCCTTCCAATGAGAGCGGTTGAATATAGTGAAAATAGTGTGGATATAATGACAGAGGTGAAAATCTCAGCAGCGTGCCGTTTAACAAGCTGAGAGTAGGATATAGATAATTAGCATAAGCAAAAGACAGGCACAGGTGAGAAGCTGAAAGAGAGTGAATCCTCTGAAGGACCACCCATCTTACATTGGCTGCAAGAAGTCATGAAGGTGAAGGATAAAAAGAAAAAAGTTAATGTTTGTAAGAAAAGTGAAGGACAAGCAAAACAACTCCAAAATGAACCAACCGCTAGGTTCGGAATGTCTTTGTTCTTTTTGTTTTATCTTTTAAGTCATTTGAGATTTGCCTTCTTTTTTTTCTTGTTTTGTTCCATGCTTGTGCCATATACATCCTTCCTCACCAATCACCCGTAAACATTAAAATTCTTCTATAACTTTGAAGTTACTTTAAATCTCTATCCTGCTAGCAGCTTTAATTGCAGCTCATTTCTAGTTACCTTTCTTTGCTTGAACATTGAGAAGGCAAAGGAGATGATGACTGATCCCAAAAATCCCATGAGAATGTCCCCAGCTCCAGGATTAGATGCGGCCTTTGTAAGATAATCCCCTGAATAAATAACCAAGGCGAAAGTACAATTTAATTAGCTGAACGGGACAAATGATGTTGTTCAGAAAGTTCAACTTCTCGTGCCCATAATGCTGATGTATTATGCAATTTAACAAATGGGCAGAAATTGTAACATCTTACTATACATGTAATATGTTTTAAGTAACAGTTAATGTTCATGACTTGAGAATATCAAACAACAAAATATTTTTGGTCTCATAACATATTGTAACAAGTGAAAACCACTATAATTATATACTTATTCAGATGTACAGTCTTTTGGCCTTTTTCTTTTAGCATACTGCATGTTGAATAACCTTACAAATAACTTGAGAGTCAAATAACTGTTTGTTGCTTAAAAGCCAAATCCTCAGGAAAATAGTTTATGCATGAAATCTCGACTTAAACCTCCTTTTTATCTATCACATCATGTACCATGGAAATGGCTAATCTAAGTTGATATAGCTATAGTCTAGTCAACTTTTATGTTACCGATGTAAGAATAAGAAAGTAAATAAATTATAACATAGAAGTAAAATCTTCACCAAGAACTGGATCAAGTCCAGACTTAGAAAGGTATCCAAAAGCAATGGCTGCAAGATCTGCAGAGACTGCACAACAGATGATTGGATGGAAAACCTTCTTTACAGCCGATGGAAGCCTGAGGATATAAAACTTATGAATGTACAGACCAGATGAACAAGAAAAACGAAGAAACTTTCCATGATAAACTGAAAAGTAGATTTATTCATGCTGAGATGCTGAATCGTACCCTGATCCAACTAGGTAGCCTAATACAGTAGATGAAAGTAGAAAGGGTAAGCATGTTCTAGCACTTGTTCCCAGCGCTGTCGGATAGTAAAGTGCACCAACAAATGATGCCAAAAAGATCCCACTCCAAGTCCAGATCTCCAAAGAAGTAAAAGGAGAAGGCTTTGCCATGGGCTCAGCAGGTATCATCTCGGTCTTTACCATTTTCCTCACGGATATAGCTGTGAAACCCGCAACACAAAGAGAAGCCAACCAGCCCCCAACTGCAGAGAAGTCAAAATCAGTTACAGTCTGTTGGCATGAGGAAAGAGACTTACACAGAGGGAGAGAGGAAAAGGAAGGAAGCTGCATTTTTATAACCATATGTGACATACTGATTTGGTGTGATCGCGTTGTTACCTTATTTTCCCCTTAGTATTAATAATCTTATTTTACCATTTATCCTTCCTTTTTATAATAACTCTACCTTGTATCATACTTTTTTATATATAATATTGTAAGGTTACTCTTCAAATTGCTGGTGTGTGGTATTATGAAACGACGAGAAACAATACAATCTATCAAAACGGTGTATTCATTAAAACAACACATTACCAATACGTAACAATCATTCAGACAAGCTGTAAGGATAACTTGTCAAGCATCTTACAATATGGTCGGGTACAAGTTAGTAGAAACATGTTCAACTCTAAACAGGTCCTACTGAGCTCAATGTCCAAAATACTTTGTTTATTTCATAGGAAGATATTCAGTTATGAGTAACTAATAGCATTTTCTTATTCACATCGGCTTAAAGTGTGATTATTAATTAGCAACACAAGGGCCTCTAGAAGCTAAATAGGCATCAAACTTAAAGTTAGTTGATCTGAAGAGCTCTTTCTGCAAAAGAACCAAAAGCATTTCAATTTATCGTACAGTTAAGATATGGTACCTAGTATAAAACAAATCTTAGCCCCAGAAGCTGCAGGAACATCCTTGACGGCAAGAGGGAGAACAACCAAAGAAGGTACATAAAACAATGGAAGCCATCTCTGGATAAACAAAAGTGCAGGCTCAAAAAAGTTCATCAATCCTTCTGCAGCCTTAGGAACAACGGAGTCAAGAATCGTTAGAACAGCAAATGTGCAAAACATTCCAAATAGAGCACTTGGGAACTTAATAGCAGCTTCCACAAATGCTTTCTTTAACAATTTATCCATAGCCAGTATGATTCCAAGTGAAACTAATAAATGCAATGCTCCAAACACCTACAGCAAAACAAACACCCAAAAAAAAAAAAAAAATTAAAACTCAAGCTTTGAATAGTAACAAAAACTGTTTTTTTCAGGGAGTTGCTTGGAGGTCAAGCACTCCTCACTTCCAACACTTAGGTTGTAAGTTTGAGTCACCAAGGGAGCAAAAATGGTGGGAGCTCCCACGAAAGGGGTATACAAAAAGCTAAAAAAGTAGTCTTTTACCCCATAAACTATTGCTCTAATATAGGCAAAACTGTTTTCCAAATTGATTAGTCAAACACGAAATACTACTCTCCAAAAGTACTTTTTAGAAAGCACCTAACAAAAAAAATATTTTCCAAAAAACAAGCATATTTTAAAATTTTGGCCAAACATGCTATCAACAAAATTTCACAATATGAAAGAGAAAAAGATTCAATTTTTTGCCTTGCTCGGTAACCCTGTGGATGCAACACTACTGTCTGATCCCATGGATCTAACAATAAGTCTTCTACTAGAGTGAATTCTCTTAACACCCCTTTCATGGGATTGTGTATTTTCGACGAAATTTGTCTTGATATTGACTCCATTAGAGCTCAAATTGGATTTCTGAGAAAGGATTCTAAGTGGGGTTTGTAAAGATTTGAGCTTTATTTGATAGAGAGTTGTTGGGTAATGGAAATTGGGGAGAAATAAACTCTTTGGAACAGCTGAAACTGTCGCCATGAGGAATCTTGAGAAGAAGAGAATGTAGTTGGTCCATTTTTTGAACTGGCAAGTTAAGAAATTTGTGTGGATGTGAATAGAAAAAGATGATTCTTATTCTCTCCATCACATATAAAAAGAGTGACTCTTTGTCTCTAACAAAACTAAAATCAGTTTTGTTCGTTGCCTCTTCTGTCTGTATTCAACTTTTAAAAGATATATTTTTGGGAAAAGGTACTTTTCTCGCATTTTTTTACTAATCAATTTGGAAAACACTTTTGGTAATATAAGCACATATTTAGAAAAAAATTAAACACTTTTGACTTCCCAAAAACTTGGTCAAACAAGCTATTGAATTGCATTTGGGTATATGCTTTCATGTTCGGCTTAACCCATCAGTGGCCCCCTAAAGTTGGCACGATGTTTCTCTTCCAATGGGTTAGGCTTTTCATGTTCCCTTGTTGAATCATTTCAATTAGGCATAGGACCAGAGTTATTGTTATACTCTGCATCAAGTGGTAAAACTTCAAGGCTTACCAAATATGTGGGCAGCCAGATTCCACTTTTCCCTTGAGAGGTAAAAAAAAACATTTGCTCTCAATTTCAGGCAAAAATCAGGAGATCAATCATCAATATACTGGACCAAGGGATTATTCGATACATTTTGGCAGCTATAGATGGCAACTAGAGCTGCTGAAATCATAAGATTGATCAAGAATTGTACATATTACCAGGTAACTGGTGTTTTTGCAACTATAAGAAAACACAAAAAAAAAAGTATCTTCATCTATAACTGATTTCTTCTGTGTTTCGCCGGTTAGCGAATTTTGTTAGGCAACTCCAGAGCTCAACGGTTGATGAAGAGGCTCTATAACTTGGAAGTTAATAAGTTCCTTAACTCCTTTCTAAGAATCTTCCCAGCTGCAGACCTGGGTATGGAAGCTCTGAAGTAAACTTTTCTAATCTTCTTGAATGGTGCAACCTGTTATAAATAACATGAAGTGATTAGCAATGGAGGCGACTATATACCAAGAATTTGCGATGCACCATATACATGTATTCTTGAAAATCATAAAATTAGCCATGTCATACTAGCAGGGAGGATATGCAGGTCAGTGGTTAGGGTAGAAGGTAAGTAAATAGTTGAGTGTGGTCTAGTTTCCCATATCAATATTATTATTAATACCCTCCTACTATCTTATTCTTCGAGGGTCTATTGGAAACAAACTCTCTACCTTCACAAGGTAGGGGTACACACCACCCTCCCCAGACCCCACTTGTGGGATTTATACTGGATAAGTGTTGTTGTTTTTGTCAATTGTGATACTAGCAGGGAGACGAATGACTCGCTGCCAGATGAAGCAAGGGAATAACACAAAGAAACCCGGAAAAACAGACAGTGAAGCTGACTATTACCTGCTTAGTAACAAAGTTGATTACATCTGTTTGGGAAACTGCACACCCGTCTCTCTTGACGACAAATGCAACTGGAATTTCTCCAGCTTCCTCATCTCTGGCTCTGAAAAATCGAATAACAGCAAAGTGGATGAGAGTTAGAAGCCTGACCATGCTAAAAGTGGCATAAAGAAATGATATTATGCAATCATTCAAAGATCAGCATGGAAGATTTGGTGATAAAGAGCCAACGTGGAGTACTTTTACTGACATTGCCTCTAATATCTTCCACAAATTTTGAGTAAAGACCGGTAAATTTTATCATGCACTTGTTTCCACTACTAAATGATAACATCTTCCAATACAATTAAAATTATTAAAAATCCAAACATCTGGGCATGCTCAGAATTACAGTCTGACTCGTTTTCATTATACCTGCATAAAGGAAATAAGTAAAGGGAAAGTTCCTTTTGGTATGGTGGGA
>NC_064291.1:49745115-49799577 GCF_019186545.1 Solanum stenotomum
GAAAAATGTTGCAATTTATAGTACTTTCCATATAATTTTTGAATATCTAAAATTTTATTTTAATATATCATATTAATGTAATCTAATTTTAATTTAAAAATTAGTCAAATTGACTTTCGAAAAAAAGCAGCATGACAACTAAAAAAAGACGGAGGAAGCACCTATTTAAAAATAAGTGTGCGCATATTTTTATATGTACTGACTACTGACTGTATGTGCATATTTTTATATAATCTCTTTTTAGAATTTTACGGTTATTGATATTTTTCCTCTTGCTTTAATCTATTCTTATTTAACTAGTGGTCTTTATCTTGAAATCTTGATAAATTCAAAAATACATTTCATGTTAAAAATAATTTGTTTTAGTTGAATTCCTGATTCACTAGTGTTTAATTCAATTATCACCAATAGTATTATGTTGTATTCTAAAAAAATTCAACAAGCACTATAACATCAACAAATCCATGAATTTTAACAGTACTCAATACTAAGAACCTTAAAAGTCGAACCCATCAAGTTAAAATTCCGCTGATACACCTTTATATTTCACACCTGCATTACAAGGTCTTAAGACTTCCCTACTTTACCTAGATTTCTTCCTCTTAACAAACAAAGAGGAAAACAAGAACATGTATTAACATCTCAAAAAAAACTTGTAAGAAAATTAAAGAAACTCAAATGCATTTACATTGATGGACAAAAAAAATTACAACTAGAGGGGCATGACCTGTTTAGCAAAATGTTAAACTGATCTTAAGTAAGGTGGTTAAGGCAATTGAGTTACTAAACATCAATCAAACTAAGGATCAAACCTGGCTTCAATAATGATATCCGTTATGCTGATATTGTGAATCATGGTGATACTGTGACTCGAAATCATAGTGATATACATGACTGGTTTGTTCGTATTCGTAGTGAAACAAGTCACCTGGTTGTCCAACTTCATAGTGCTGGACGTTATAAGATGTTTGAGACGTCCCAGATGGCTCGACTTCCTTATGATCTTTGGCATCATGAGTTGGGGATGGAGAGCTGAGTTCACTCAACGGGGGGCTGGGGCTGTCAGGAGGAGGCTTTTTGTCGATTTTAACGTCCTCCAGTTCAATCTCTTCAAATGAGTGGAATATAGGATGTAGATATGCATCAGCCAAGTATGCTTTCAAGTTGGTGTCAGATTCAGAAGATCGGTCTTGCAAGTCCTTTTCCATTGCTTCCTGAAAATGATCATGAACATAGGAGAGATGTGAGATGTTATTCCGTTACTATTTGTTGACGATACAAGTACATAGACTAGTGTATGTTCTCTCTATCCGCTTAAGCTTTTAGACAAGGTTCCCTCTAATTAATAAACAAAAGTGTGTTCCCTCTGTCAGCTAAAGCTTTTAAATGAAGTGGTCGCAAGATTCATCACGGAGAAATATGAAGAAACGGAAGCATGTGTTATATTCCAGAAATGTGTTGAGAAAGATGTAATATATGACTAGCAAGTGAAGGTTACCTCAATGGGATACTTTCTGAATGCAGGTTCAAATCGACTCTTACAATACTTGTGAAATGTTAAGGTTAAAACAGGCAACACCACGAGGAACGGGGTGGACTTTGCAGCTTTCTTTGTGCTCAACAGACCCATCAGAAGAAGTTGAGATATTACTAAGCTTGCTATAATGCGCCCATGTACGTGGGGCCAAAACGCAGCACAACTTTCATAACGTTGGTTGTACACATTGATTACCTGTATAAAACAAACTAACAATCAGAAATCATGGATGATGAATACACCATATAAAGCTATTTCTTGAAAAAGGATACTATTTCCTCCCTATATTGGACTATTTAACACCAACTGTCACCAAGCAACAGAAATTGACTCCCGCAATTTTGCAGACCCTTATTTTAGCAATATAAAGGACTCATGATCCAGAATTAGTCTTCCATCAAACGTAAATTTTAGAGATTTTAGTATTGCTCACACGTGCTTTGAAATTGTATTGTTTTACTAACTTCTACGTATGAGTGAGATTTTAACCTTTTTTAATCATAAATTGATTTCATCACTTCCTACTGAAACTGATATTCCTTAGTTAAAAAAATGAAAAGCTAACAACTCACTTTATACTCCACGAGTCGTTGACCATGACTTTTTATGTTTCCAACCCAGTGTCTAGTACCTGCTTTAGGGGCATCCAGTTTCGCACAGGGAAGTTCTACTTTGAGTGAACACGCTCCATACCTAGGCAACTCCATTCACAGGCTCGAACCCGAGACCTCTAGTTAAGAAGACAAGGGTATTTACTACCCTACCACAACCTTTCGTGGTATTTTTACTGATCAGTCACTTTATTGGTCCATGATTAGAAAATGACTTCATAATTCTTATGATAAGTTGAAGTAGTTGAGGGATATTCTGTGCTTTTATTACGTCAATCTTATCTGTATCAATATTCACAAAACGTACTGAGAGATATTCTCATTGAAAATTCACAAAGGCTCAATTTTTTGTTGCATAGATCATCGAGTTTAATATTACTCTTTTCTGGTGGCATTCATAATTTAGAACATTTTCCCCCTATTCCTTCTATCTTTTTCTGTACCAATTCTAACTTCAATAATGTAACTAATACTCTCCATACAAAAGGAAATTTAAGTGACAAAATTTCCCTGTATATATTCATAAAAATGATAAAACGGTAACATGGGTATTGTTGTGAACACTCGAACTACATTCCCCATATGATGCCACACAAATCTTTAGGTAACTCAATGTTTGATCACTGATGCAATGAATTGCTCTTATAAATTGCTTTCAATACAAAAAAAAAGCTACTTCCAGCTATGTGCTCTAATAAGGTTTATAAACAAATCGACAAGTTAAAAAGAAAACGAATAAAGGAATAAGGACTAACCTGATGACGGTAAACGAGATAAGCAAAGGCAAAGAAGATCAGTATGAAAGGAAGAAGGATTGGAGTAACCACAGCATATACTATTCCCAGAAGAAAGTATAGTTGAAGACTTGGAAGTGTCTCGGGAAAATCTACGCTCCCGGGGTCCATTGCTCTCTCCACGTCCCTTTCAGTTTTTACAAGGAACATGTTCTTAAGATGAAAAATAACCAGAGGTTTCAATCTGAGAATTTCACCAGCAATACCAGCCCAACCATCAACCATTATATATGTCATAAAGAAAGTTGCTTTCATTGGTATTGATACCCCAATATTTCTCGGTATCCTGCATGAAAGAAAACAAAATGCTATAGAACTCAAAACTTCCTCGAAAAGAAATGAACTTCTGTCTCAGAAAGTGCTGCTTTTTCATATTTATGTCTAGTAAAGAAGCACTTGTTTATTCCTTATGTCGAAATAACAAAAAAAGTATACGCCTTTTCTCCAAATTTGCACCCTTCAAGTTTAATGGATTACTAAGTAGTTTCAGTATTTTAAAAGGAACTCCATCTAATTTAAACTTTTGAAGAAAAACGGTAGCAACTTAAGCTGGAACTCCATCTATATATTTTTTTCGAAATTCGGATCTCTAACTATAAATTACATGAAGGGGCAGTAAAACAAATGAGAAACAATACAGATGATCTTTGAGTTGCTTATATTCTCTTTCAAAAGGGGCAAGATTCATAAGGTCCACAAGGCTATGTTGATGTTGGCTATAAGATTGTTCGAGTTCCATTACAAACTCAACATTTGTTCCATTCTGATGCAACAATATCGTCAAGGTTATTGGAGGTAAAAGAAATAAGGAAAATGAGAGCAAATCAAGAATTTTAGAACATTCCAAAGATACAATAAAGTTAGTGTTAACCTAAGCTAGTGCTGTTCCTTTCTCTTGGACCATGTCTTGGTCAACATTCAATAAAGCTCTAGTTTCATATTTCTCACCCTTAGGCCTTAACCATTGTGAGAACTTTTATAACATAGAATTATGATTATCACATCATCAAAGAATGAGGTTAACATTTATGTCCCACCACGCATAGGCATACGTCTTTCATTGAGGGAGCAAATGGATCTATCATGTATCAAGAATACATGAACATAGTACAATCATCATAATTTCTGAACTATGATAATGGACCTAAATAACCATAAAGAGTACTGGTGAGTTGCGGAAAATCACCCAATGATATAGTAATCCAACAGGTTTTGAGAGAGAGAGAGAGAGATTACTGGGTAGCTGATTCGTGAAGAAACGCATGAAGTTGCTGGAAAGCTGTCCCTGCTACTATGCTCCCCAGGAATACATTGACCAACATAAAATAATAGTATTTTGCAGCTGTTCTCCTCTCAAGCACTGATAATGCCACATGTCCCTCAATCTTTGACATAAACATCAGAATGGCAGGAAGAACAAACAAGAACACTTTAAGAGCCAAACCAGGAAGAAAACCCTGTAGAAATGACTTGATAACCTTCCTGCAAGCATTTAGAGAAGTTTTGCTTCACAAGAAACTCTTTAAATACAATGAGTGCTGATATGAAAGAGAGTTATAATACTAGTAAATAGAAATAGAAGTAACGGACTTAGTCAGAACTCTAAAATATATAACATGCATATCTGGATAAAGAAAAAGCTTTTTGACACCTAAAAGGGAATCTAATGATAATAACTGAAGTCCTCTCTTTTTGTCTGTCATACTACGTAAACTAGGATGCTTAATACACAGCAAAATAAAGTGGTAGATTAAAGCACAATGTAGTCTCAAGAAAGTTGCTTAGACATTCATCAAGTCTACTGTGACTTCAATAGCTGAAATCTATCTGCTGAGATCAGAAGAAGCAGCAGTCAGACACCAAGATCATTTTAGATGGCATTTCTTAAGGAGATCAAACCAGCTGATTGGCTAAAGTTTTACAGTTTCTTAGTACCAGCAGATAAACTGATGAGAAAATCTGGACTATGACAATCTGAAATAGGAAGATAATCCATGTTGGAGAAGGTCCGGAAAATGCTAAAAAAACTCAAAAGTCAATAGGAGTATCATATATGAATTTAATGCAGATTGCAGAGTAATGAATATTCATGACAACTTCGGTTGCCAACTTAAACACACACTAATACCGGATGTGGCACTGCACACTGATATTTCCTCATTAAATCAACTTTTCACATAAGGCATGAATGAACCAGATTACCGAAATACTACTCTATTCCAAAGCAAAGACAATATGCATTCTTCTTTGAAAGCAGAGAAAATGTTCTTACCATTCAATAAGTGGCCTGAGGAAAGGTGCAACCTTTTCTAAACCTTCCAGATTAGCCAACGATTGCACAAAGGCAATAGGTATCATGTAAAAGAATACCAAAGCAAACACTGCCGCAGAAATCAAAAGCTTGCGGAGGGTGAGAGAAAAAAAAGATATAGACAGATTTCTCCAATATATATCTCGTGGTTCAGGGGCCCAATTAGTAAGCCACAATGTTGGGTTCTTGCTTTGCTGTGTTTGTGCACAAACAGCTGCCCCACATCTTGAATTAAACGATACAAAGGCAGCTGGCATGATAGATTTTGAGTCCTTGAGAATGCTTTCACGTTCCATTGTCAACTAGAAAAAGAAACATAAATAACAAAGGATAAGTAAATTGGAGAAAAGGAACCTGTATTAAAGCTTAACTTAAGATGCTCCTCTCCTTTCCAGAGACATATGTTGGGGGAGGAAGAAAAAGGACAACTTTATCCAACAAATGTAATAAAGATGTCAATTTTAACGTCTCAACAAAACAAATATAATAAAGATGCTGACTAGAATTTTCACTTGGTCAAGGACAACAAATAAGCTAATCAAACTAGCTACTAAACTCACTCTTCTATCAAACTCCTTAAGCTGCTGTTTGTAGTAGTCAATGGAATCAACTCTCTCGCCCCAAAGTCCAAGGAAGCCTTTCTGCAGAAAAGAGGAGATATGACATGCTGTTAAAACATTAATAAAGTATAAAAAGGATGAAAACCACAGCATGAGAATTTTCTCTGTTTAAAAAAAGGGTAGCAGTGCCATGAGAAGTTCAAGCTAAAAAATGTTGCTTTCCTGAGTTCTATCAGCTAAAAAGTACCTTTGTTATTGGCCTCTTTTCTGGGTTTCTTTCAAACTTAAGCTGGTTGTAGTCCAGCCAATTTTGAAGCCTAGCCCTTTTTCTGACAAGTTTGGCAAACTTGTTGGCATTGTAGACAGCCTAATAAAGATAAGACCAAAGCAACCACACGAAGTAAGCAATTCCAGCCCAAGAAGTGTTAGCAATACTAGGTCAACACCTTCTCACTAAAAAAAATGACCAAAAATTATCCACTGTAGAGTGACATGTTACCTGGTGACAAAGATAGTCGTCTGGATGGTTCTTCTTAAAGAAATTTTCAACACTATCTGTTATTGCGCGTTTTGATTCATAAGGAACATTCCTAACCAGAACCTGAAAGGCAAGATATAAAGGTTCATTGTAAAATGGAGAGCAAATTTTCTATCCATGATTGGTAAATTTTTCAGCTCATGGATAAAGAACATCAAACTTAAGAACAAGGAAACCAATCCCAAGTTAACCCACCGTGAACTGTTCGGCATGCCTGTCTTGTGAAGCCAAAAATTTTAATCTCATTGCAGCTACTCTACCATATTCCTTGTACAGCATAAAACAGGTCCAAAACGTGAATAAGTATTCCATTGCTATGTGGACAAAGAACCTGATTCATGTGAACAACCAATTGCAGCTCCTTTTTAGCATAAGATCCAACAGGAATACACACAGAACAAGAAAGTTCAAACAAAAAGAGGACAAGACAAATTACAGTACTATTTGTAAGTTACCCTGTACATATCTTCATTCCTCTTGACAATATGTCAACTACTCATTAACATTTTCCTTCATTTAGCAGAACATAAAAAATGCATGCTGATACAAAATAAGTCAATATGTGTTACATCATTGTTTCTCCAGGTCTGAAAGTAACCATATCGACCCTCCCTTACGGAAATAGGTCAGCCCAGTGCACTAAGCTCTCGCTGCGCGGAGGGTCCAGGGAAGGGTCGGACCACAAGGATCTAAGTACGCAGTCTTACCCTGCATTTCTGCAAGAGGCTGTTTTCACAACTCGAACCCGTGACCTCTTGGTCGCATGACAGTAACTTTACCAATTCCTTCCGAAATCTCTCTAGTAATATTTTCTCGTGTCTGCAGACAGTTTTTTGCTGAAATAAGTCCTGCCATTACAAGCACATTGATTTCAAAGGACTCTTCTATCACTCAACCTCCAACTTTCTCAAATTCCTTGACCAAGTAGAAACATGGTCCAAAAAGAGAAACTAAGGAAGATGAAAACTTCCTACCATGTTATATGCACGCAATCTAGGTTTCTTTTTTGGCAAGTTAAATACATAATTCCAGCAAAAGGATGTTCCAAAGACTAGAAGCCCATGCACGAATTCTAAAAGAAAACAGTTTTAATACATAAGTCGTACTGGACCACAATATGAAAACAGTAGGCTTGTTTTCTTGACCTTACAAACCAGGAATTATCTAATCAGGCAGTCGATAGTTGACTAAACCAAATAAGTAGGTTAGTAAATTAAATTAAACCTGTCAACATGACCATCAACTTGAGCAGTTGGATGAAGTGAAAACATTGAATTACAGATGAACTCAGAAGCAGATGTTATGACAACAAACGTCATGACAGAAAACACTGGAAAGTGCGAACCACATATGAAATGAAATTTGCATAATGCCCAAAATCACTAGCTTGGATCAACATTAGTTCAAGGTGCTTTCTACTAGCAAACAAGCCCGCCCACCCGTTAGAGGCTCGACTTTTCTAAAAGACAAATTGAAGCATCACCCTTCTAAATCTCTGAAAGAGCAATGCACACATAATTTACATTTGGCTCTTAAAGATGGAGCTTCGTGAAAACTATTCCCTTTTTAAGGAACATCCAAAAATATATGCCCCTTTGTTTTTTAACATACTTTTGGTGCTCCTCAATAATCTCCCTGATAAGTAAAGCTTCCTCTGTATAATACTAAGATTTTAGACGACAGATATCAGAGATCCAATAACAAAATATAAGGAGAGGAATCAGAGTAAGCAATGGTAGAGCGCAAATTTAGCTTTCATCATTTCACAGAAACATATATACACGCATGCTAAGCTGCTCAGACTCTCCAAAGTTGTTGCCGCACCTGTGCCGGATGCTCCAAAATGCACTACTTTGGAAGGATCTGACACGCACCCGATAACATTTTTGAAGAGTCCAAGCAACATAGCAGGCATGTGATTATTGTAGATCAAATGAGAGATAATGATTCAAGAGTAGACTTACTTCAAGGATTTGGGCTTAATATTGGATATAGAGAGCTTATCAATATCACTGACGACCAAATCTTTGCTGAGGAAAAACAATATCCCATCTGACACGTTAACTGGAATAAGAACCAGAAGTGCCACAAGTGCAGTTGGCACAAAAATCTTCAAGCTGTCAAAGACAAGAATGCAGGTATATAATTAGATTAATTTAAATCAGCAGCTCTAGACTACACTGTCTTATGTGGTCGAATATGACAGTAACTTGTTAGCTAAACTACAAAACACATGGATCAGACTCCAGATAAGGCAAAAAATTCCAAATCAAGCAAACAAATTAACTGCCACAGAAATTCTTGAGCTGGGAAACTGCAAAAGGTACACTTTAACATATAGAGATTTTCATTAAGTACTCCGTCTGTCGCAATTTATGTGTAGTAGTATGGATTATGAGGGTCAAAATACTTAATTTTGACTATCAATTTGGGTATAGAGTCCTCAAACTTTCTAAAATAAAGTTCACACGTTTGAAAATTACACTAAAAGTACTACAAATTAGTAGGCCAAAATTGAATTGGGGAAAACTAAAGTAAAATTCTAATTGAGGATTTCAGAGTCTATCTTCATATATGTAATTAGCTCCCCACCCCACACCCCCTCCATAACGAAAGGGGAGCCAAATTAAGTAAATTCTGAAACTTTTCAGCAGAAAGACCATTGGGATTCATCACTTGAAAAGGTATAACCCCAAAGATTGGATTTTTACACCACCCCAGATAGAAAATTCCCAAAAAACATAAAAGCAAGATTAAAAAGTTGACAACTTTCAACATCCCAAAACAACATAATCAAGAAAAGATAGTTTTTTTTTTCCATACCCAAGAGTGTATATCCTCAAGAAAACAGCAGAATCAAGTCCAGCATGTTCAATAATTTGAGCTTCACTCATCTGCATAGCTTGAGGCATCCAGTTGAGAAAAGTAAGATAAGTCTTGAAATTGAGATTAACAAACTTCCCCACAAAATTCCCAACATGCCTAGGAGCACTCCTCTTCCCATTAATGTACCACTTTGGGAAATAAACCCTGTCATTGATTGGCTGAAGTCTAAGAAGAGCAAAAGCCAACAAAAATGCAAAAGCACCAAGAATGTTTATAATTGCTGAAACCCCAATATCACTAAGAGTTGCCATAAGATTAAAACAATGAGAAAACAAGAAGTAACAGAAGTATAAAGCAGAAACAAAAGTTGGCTTTAAAAGGAAAATTGGTGTATAAACAGCTAGTAAATAAAGAAAAGACTACATATATTTATTTATTTATGGATATAATGGGAGTTTTATCAATTGGCAATGGTGAATGGCCTACTACTGTATCTTTTTTTTCAATTTTCAATATGATGATTTGTATCTTTGTGGGTTCAAGAAAAAATGGTTCTTTTTTTTTTTAGTATTGGGATTCTGGGCAACTCTAGAAAAATGAAAAAGAAAACCTCTGAGTTGTTTGCTGACTCAATTAACTTCTGGTTTTGTTCATACTAGTGCGGGTCGTTATTTATGTATCGTCCTTATTAAAAATAGATGATTTTTAATATAAGTTATTTTATAAAGTTAATACATAAATAATTTTATTTTTTTATTTTACTTTGAGAGTTATTAATCTTAAAAAATGAACTTGATCAACGTAAGAAAACTAAATGATTAATTCATGTTAATTGATTAATTCAATTAAACAAAATAATTAATTTATATTTATTTATTGAAAATTTAACTTCAAGAGTACACTAAATAAATGTACAATAATAAACTTACATAATTTCATAAGCGATATAAAATCTAAAATAATACCATATTAATAGAAACGGGGAGAGTACTTAATTAATACGGGTTCAATATTTGAACTTTATGACTTTTAACGAAATAATAATTTAAAACATATTTGAACTATTATTTAATTTTATAAATTATTGGATTTGATAGATCAAAATTGAGATGGTCGGTCAGTATGTGCTACTTTGTCTATTTTTTGTTATATGTGCTATTTCGGACAAAAAGTAAAAAAAAAATAAAAAATTATAACATAAATTAAATATATACTTCTATAATATGTTTTTAAAAATTTTGGTAAGTCATCAAATTTGGTAGTTTTCCATGTTACCAGTGTTTATTGACTTTGGAACATGAAAGATGGGTATTTTTCCTGTTATAATTATTACAAATCCCAGATTAATCGCCGAAATATTGGCTTCATTTAAGCACTCATCTTAANAAAAAGTAAAAAAAAAAAAAAAAAAACTATAACATAAATAAAATATATACTTCTATGATATGTTTTTAAAAATTTTGCTAAGTCATCAAATTTGGTAGTTTTCCATGTTACCAGTGTTTATTGACTTTGGAACATGAAAGATGGGTATTTTTGCTGTTATAATTATTACAAATCCCAGATTAATCGCCGAAATATTGGCTTCATTTAAGCACTCATGTTAAAAGTTTTCTTTTAATTTTTCTTGTTTCTTTTAGGGAAAAGAGTTTGAAACATACTTTAATTTTGGTCGAAATTATTGTTACAATACCAAATTTTGGAAAGGACCTTTTACCTCTATACTATTTAATAGTATATTTTAAAGGTATATATGTGTTTACGTGGACATCATAAATATTGCATCATTTTAAATAGTAATGTGTCTACGTGGGCACATATATACCTTTAAAATACAATATTAAATAGTGCATGGATAAAAGGTCCTCCATAAAATTTGATATCATAACAACAATTTCGATCAAAGTTGAAATACTTTATAGATCCTTTTCTCTTTCTTTTAAGTACCTTTTTATTTATTTTCCTTTTTTAAAGAACGTGCTCAGATTCCAGAAGTCACTAAGTATAAAGGAAAAATTGAAAAATCCCCAAAAGCAGTAGAAAGGCTAAAGTTTTTCTTTGTACTATAGTAGCTTTTCAAAGACAAAAGTAGTGTATTTTTATTTTACTATTAATAAATGTTACAAGAACATTCCATCATATGGTATACAATTTTAAAATTTGTGAAACACATTTGAGTTTTTTATTTTTTGAATTTAACAGAATGAGAAATTTGGGTTGTTTACAAGTCACTAAATTTCAAGAATTCCATTTGATACAACTTTACAAGAGAAAAAAAAAAGGATGTAAATAAGACAAGCATAGTGATAAAATGGATAGGATTGGAAATCAATTAGGTTGCATGTGGATCAAGAAAAGAGAATATAATAAAATAGTAGTAAATTTGTGGACGATGATGTTCAGATTAGCTTTTTCGCACCTCGATTAATATTATGGTACCAGGTAACTTTGTTCACCAAAACTAAGACAGATAGAAAGAATCACCCAGTATTTTTTATTTTCATTAAATTATGAACCTGAAATTTCAAGATTTTCAACCACTTTAATGACCCTTAGTTCACCCCTTTTGGTGCATATTTTTCCTTTTTTTGTTCTTCATACAAACAGCAAACACAACATGGGATTACTGAAATGATACACAAACTTATTGTGTATTCATTTATGTTTTCATTTATTAATTAATATAAATACATATTTTAATGGAGTATTTGTTGAAAGTAAGAAATTACTCTAGTAAATTAAGAAACTTTTGGGTTGTATGGGGTTGTTACTAAGGGTTTATATATTTTTTATATATATAATCACTATCCTTGTTCTCTATGATTAATGAATAATTCTTTTCATTCTTTATCTTTCTGTTTTATTACTTACTGGATTATTAGTTAAGTTAATTAATGCTTAGTGGAGTAGTTTAGAGTGTTTTGTCACATGTGACGTACCAAAATTTTCTCTAGGACAGCAAGACAAAATGTGATCACGTACCAAAAATATACTTAATTATTCCCCAAAAAAATAAAAACTTATCGATAAATATACTATTTTGATATAATATGATCACATAAATCTAAAAGAAGTTTTGGTCATCTCATTATAGTCTAGCAATATCAACATGACTCTTTAACTTCTATAAGCCATGCCAAAAGAAATATGAATAAAATTAGAAAAAGTATCAATAGCTCAATTAATTAGTTATCTAAATTTTCACATTATTAATGACAGTTCGATATCCACGTTATAATCTTCTCCCGCATTTTCCATCCTAATTTGTTTTCATCACAATTCACAACTAATTAGAAAGTAATTTTCAGTGGTGTATTTGTGAGGGAATTTGGTCTGCTGAACCCTCAACAACTAAATAACAACTTTTAATCACGAGTTTAGTTAAAAGTTATATGCTAGTGGTCCATTTTCTATTATATTCAATATAATATATGATTCCTATCATTGTCAAATTCCACAAACAAAAGAAAATCATGTGCATTCTTGGGTCCATATATATTTGATTTTGATAGAGTTATATGTCTTAATTTGCCCACATCAATCAATTGCTTATTCCATTTTAATTTATTTTTCTTAATTTAACTAAGCATGGTTAGAAAATAAAAATTGAATCTTACAGTTTTAAACTAAAAATATATATACCTTTCATCCCGTGATCGCAATCATATCATGTGTAATGTTAAAATTATAGAATTGATACCAAATTAGGAAAGAGACACTCTTTATAAAATAAAAAAGAGAGTAAAACGAACAAATTGTAACAAAGTGAATAGCTTATTCACAAAAAATTGGTATATCCATATACTTTTCAATCAATTAGTTTATTTGTTACCTCCATCATTACCGAGTGTGATTTTCTCTTTGTAAGTATGTGTTAGCCAAAAATTAAATCATAATCTTATATTATAACCTCTTGATGATGAGTGAAAAGTATTGATCATCAACGAAAAAACTTACTCACGCGAACACTAGGGTTTGAATAAAATAAATTGATGCAAAATGTATGTTTAATATAAATATATTTATCACTTAAACTATGATTAAGTGATATACATAAATTTTATTTTTTATTTTAAAATTGAATGTGAATAAATATTTTATTTAAACCAGATAAAATGGGAATGAAAATGACAATAGATATATAGTAGTTAATTTAACAGCTCATTGTAGCCCTCTCGTGACCTTATAATAAGTGATAATATTATCTCTTTAATATTTCATAGCGTGATTCAATTATGACACTTGTCTTTCTTTTCTTCTTTTCTCTAATAATATAAAAATTAATACTCCCTCCGTCCACAATTGTTTGTCAGGGTAAGGTCATGCACACCCCTCAAGGAAAATTTAATTCAAGGTGTAATTTGACTAATATAACCCTACTATACCAAGAATACCAAAAGTCCACATAACTTTTCAATTGAACTACACTATCATTAAGGGGAGAATTGGAAAAAAATGGCTAATTATTTCTTGATTGTTTAAATTGGCAATTAATCTTGGACATCTATTTTTAGTATACCTGCCAAACAATTGTGGACGGAGGGAGTACTTTTTTGCTTTGGTTGGGGATAGTTGGTCTTTCTCATAAAAGCATAAAGCCAACAATATATTCTCCTTTTTCAATTATTTGTTTTAAAAAGCATAAGTTTTTTATATTTAGTAATTTTTATAATCAATTTCATATGTAACATACTTCAGATCACAAGATTCAAAGATATTTTGATACAATACATATATCTTTAGTTTAAAATTATATATATATATATATATATATATATATTAAAACTTCATACCAAAGTAAATTAAATAAAAGTACTTTGTAATAAGTCAACTATCATCAAGTTTTAAAGAGGACCACTTTCACACCCCCACTAGGTAGGATGACTTTTTCGTTTGGTCTACAATAAGAGGGAATGTACTGATTGAGCAAATATTGTATTTTATTGGAAATAAATCCATTTTAAATGCTAAAAATTGATAGAAATATTTTCCTTAAGAAAAAACTTATTTTCTGAAAACAATTTTTGGAAAATATTTTTCATATACCACTGGTTAATTTATTGTACAAGAAACTAATTAATACGGTAATTTTGTTAAAGATAATGAATTATTAATGGAAGTATTGATAAGTAAATTTTTGCACTGTTTTTTCTTCTATTTCTTAAGGGGTTGTTTGGAAATCCATCAAGGAATTGATTTTGTGTTGTAATTGAGTAGTATAATTTTATTGTTGACAATATCATAGAGTTAAAAGTTGAAATTCCATTACAATATTTTGAAGTCCGAACAAGTCTTATTATAAAAATTGAAAATGAAGATGGTTTACTTGTAAGGAAATTTCATACTTTAACGTAAACATAGTGTGATGAAGTTTCACTCGTAAAAAATTCAAACTCGAACTTTACTATACCAAACTTTTTGCGTGTTTTAAACCAGGCTCGATTTATCCAATATTTTTAGATTTTTTCAGATAGAAAAGAATGTAACTTAACAGTATTTGTTGTGTAATTCCTAAACATCTAAACTTATGAAATAAATTAATATGCAAGATAAACATTGTCTCGTCATATATTATGAATATAAGACAATTGAAGAGAAAACTATATTTATTAAATAGTCTAATCATTATTAAAATTAGTATTATTATAATCTCATCACTATTAATTAATCTTGGAGCGTGTTCACTCGACCAAATGACCCCTTATTGTTAATTTGATACTCTCGGGCCAATTTTAAATATATACAATAAAATAATTAATTTACAAAGTCATGTTTTTAGGGGCCGTTTGGTTACTGTATAAGTTGCATTTTATCCATGAATAAAAAGTTGTATTACTTCTACCGTGTTTGGTAGAAATTTTGTACTTAGGTGGAAAAGTCAACATAACTTATATCATGCTTGGTTGGTAGAATTCTAAATGTTGTATAAAAGTTATTCATGTATTAATTTTATACGGTATTTGGTTGTGTTTTTTATAGTCCTACATAATTAATACCAACATAACTTATGAGGGAATCTATGTATAAGTTAAGCAGGGTAGAAGGTGGAATAAGTTATGAAGGTATTAGTTATACATGTATTAAAATAGTAAATTACACATTTACCCTTATTGATTTATTTTTAATTATTTTCATTGAAAATGTTATCCAACTATGCAATTTTCCTAACTTCTTTTTAATACACGAACAACTTTTTTTTTCTGTTTTTATTTGAAATCCAAATGTAATATTTTATTAATATTACAAATTGAATTGCATATAGCGTTATATATTATTAAGTATATTCCACTTCTTTAATTAACATGTATTATTATTTTGTTTAGGATGTGAATTTATACATAATTCATATATTTGGTATATTAAAACTGTATAAACAATATATACAACATATTGATAGAATATTTACATTATATAAAATAGGATATTATAATGTACTTGAAATATATTAATCGTATTTTATTTTTATAAGTTATAAACATAAAAAAAAATATGAAAAAATAGCAGTCCCAATTAAGTATAGAGGGAGAATTTTTTTCTTTACTTTTTATTCAAAAAGAGGGAGAATTTATACTATTTGCTTACTTATTTATTTGTAAGTAATATATATTAATTTACAACAAATTCAATATTCATTAGTTAATAATTTATGCATTGTGCTCTCTACATAATTAAATAATATATGCATAATTAATACTTGCATAACTAAACCCTACATAACTAATACTTGCTTAACTAATACATGCATAATTAAACCCTGCATAACTAAACTTTGCATAACTAATACTTGCATAACTAAACCCTACATAACTATTAGGCCAAACACATACACAACCCCTCAAACTTGCCCTCATTTTCCATTTTGGCACTCCAACTTAACCTTATTCCATTTTAACCCTTAAACTCCACTTTTTTTCTGTACCATTTAAACACTTATACTGATTTTATGATTTGTTTTTATTTATGTTCTTTAATTGCGATTTGTGCCTATTAATTTTCGTAAAAAAATTAAACATTCGCGAACGAACATAAAAATTTTCAAACAATAATATTATTTTTTGATATTTCTCTGTATTTTTGCATGAAAGTAAATTGACGAAAGTTCTTTGATTTTCTTTCTTAAACATTCAATTAAATTAAATAACACAACTTATTTATTGTTTCTTATCATCTAGGCTATCTAAATTTAATGCAAATACTCACTTTTAATTTTTAATATAAATCAATACGAATTAAAAAACCCCATCTTCAAAACGACTCGACTGACTTTGTTAATAATACTACTAAAAAAAGACTCTTGTTCATTGCTAATAACACTACTAAACAATGTTAAAACTCGACTGACTTTGTTAGGTTCTCGGTGATTTTAAAGAAAGAAAACCAACACAATTTCGTCGGTTATTTTTCACACAAAAATGCATAACACTCTTAAAAAGAAATTATTATTTTTTAAAAAGAATTATTTTTTGTTAATTTTTAATTTTTTAACTAAAATTAACTGACACGTGTCGATTTAAAATAAGAAGTTGCAATTGAAGAATATATATAAAAATAAAGAAATCATAAAAATAATATTTCGTCTTAAAATGGTACATAAAAAATAGAGTTTAAGGGTTAAAATGGAACAAGGCTAAGATAAAGAGTGTGTTTGGTATGAAGGAAGAAAACATTTTCCGGAAAATATTTTCCAATTTTCTCATGTTTGGTTGGGTTAAATGTTTTGGAAAATGTTTTCCAAATCAACTCATTTTCCTCAAATTTAAGGAAAATGACTTCCCTTCAAAACATAAGGAAAACATTTTCCAAAACTCTCTTCCAACTTCCAATTAAAAAAAAAAATGTTGAAAAAATCAATTTATTTGGTCCCTACCCTCAAACCAGCCCCCCCAACCACCACACCAAAAAAAATAAAAATTAAAGTTTGTTTTTAAATTCAATATTTTTACCCCACCCTCACCCCTACCACCATCCCTCCCAAAAAAAATATTAAAAGTTGTTTTTAAAAGATATTTCTAATTTCAATTTTTTATTTTTTTACACCCCTAACCTCGACCCCCCCACCCCCCACGCACACCCAGCCACCCCCTATCAGCCCCCCTGCCCCCAAAAAAAATTTTAAGTTTGTTTTTAAAAATATTTTTGACTTCAAAATTTCATTTTTTCACCCCTACCCTCGACCCACCCACCCACGCCCTACCAGCCCCACTCCCCACCCCCAAAAAAAATTTTAAGTTTGTTTTTAAAAAATATTTTTAACTTCAAAATTTCAATTTTTCACCCCTACCCTCGACCCCCCACCCCCCAAAAAAAATTAAGTTTGTTTTTAAAAAATATTTTCAATTTCAACAATTATTTTCTACTCTAGTAAAAATAAAAGAAATTTTTCAAAAACATTTTTCATTCATAAATCAAACACTAAAAATCTTTTTCGGAAAATATTTTCTACTCACCAACCAAACATGAGAAAATAAGTCAAAAATCAATTTGTTTTCCAAGAAAACATTTTCCTTCATACCAAACACACCCAAAGTGTCAAAATAAAAAATGAGGACAAGTTAGAGGGGATGTATATGTGTTTGGCCTAACTAATACCTGCATTACTCTAACCAGTAACCAAACGGCCCCTTGTTACATAAAAAATAGTCAAAAGTCATAGAAAGTATACACTGACTTATACAATATAGTTTGTCAAAAGTCATAAAAGATATACATTGAATATACAATATAGTATACTTATACATGAGTTAAGCATTAACTATACATTATAATATATAAACCCAAAAGGCTGAATATATTTTAACTATACATGAAATATACACTGACTATACATGAAATATACACGGATAAATTCAATCTTGATCAACTCAAAATTACCTCTAAAGTATAACATGCACCAAATTTAGATATGAAATTCTCTTGGTGTTTTGAGTCTTTTGATATATAATTTGCTCGAAACGATTTACGTTTTTGGTACGTCAAATTTTTATTAAAAAAAATGAAGAAGAAGAAGAACATATTGGGCCTATTTTAGTAATTTTAAAAGTTGGGCCAATTTTTCTCTAAAATAAAGAGTAAATTTTAGGTTTAGCAAACATAAAAATCATATTAGCGCTCGTTTGCTATGGAGCATCAGATTTGTATAAAAATCGTTGGCACCTTTGATTTGTATAAAATCGCAAGCAT
The DNA here is from genome assembly GCF_019186545.1 of Solanum stenotomum. Lineage (NCBI taxonomy): Eukaryota > Viridiplantae > Streptophyta > Magnoliopsida > Solanales > Solanaceae > Solanum > Solanum stenotomum. The sequence continues at coordinate 49,763,473 of NC_064291.1, forward strand.
CTAATTTGTATGAATCGCAACGATTTGTATAAATCGGGCGTCTGTGTATATGAAAATTGTGTTTGTATATGTATATGTATATGTATATGTTCTTTGTATTTGTATATCTGCATAAAATTTGAATTTTGTATACAATTGAATCGAGTTAAAACAGTCATATTTGTTTATCAAATCTCTCTCTCGCTTTATAGAAACACAAATTATACATTGTATTTTGTATAATTTGTGTTTGTATAAAGCGAGAAAGGCAAAAGAGAACTGGGCAAGGGAAGATTTGTATTGTATAATTATAAGTGTATAGGACGAAGAGATGTATTTGTATTTGTATATACAATTTTCTCTCGCTTTATACAAACACAAATTATATTTGTGTTTGTATAAAGTAATAGAGGCAAGGGAGAGTGGTGAGTGAGAAATTTGGGGAGAGAGGCGAGAGAGATATTTGGGGAGAGAGGTGAATGGCAAAGTGTTTGCTACGGATTAGAATTAAATAAAATTGTGGTTATAACATTTAATTTGAATTAATAATTTGCTATTTTATACAATTTTTTCTAAAATAAAAGGCCGAGAGGCCCACTTTGCATAATTTTCCCATTTTCTAATACTTTGGGCTCAGTTGGGTCAATTTAATCCAATTTCCATATGGAAATCCAATCCACATACTTCTTTTAAAACGCCCATTTGCACTTTTTCCCTATTTTGTGTTTGGTCATTAATTTATGCCTTTCATAATAAATAATTTTTTCGTAAGACATAAATTTATATTTATGTGTCATAATATTTCATATAGGCATGACTTCAATTTTTAAATAATTTATGCTTCACTAAGCATAAATTCGATTGTTAAAAAAAGTAAAAATTTAAAACCAACCTATTTGAATAGATAAAATGTGCAAGTTTATGAAAAAAAAAATCTAGGTCTATAGTTCACCTAAGTGAAATGGAGAATATCTAGATGGGAGAAAAAAAAAGGTAAAAATTACACAAATTTCATAGTATTACGAGCTAATTACATCATATTCCTACTTTTTTAAATTACAAAAATTCCTTAAAATTGAAGGATTTCGGATACATCACACAAATCTCAATACATCGTGTTGATTTTGAATACATCAATCAACGTCCCGATACATCGCGTTCCGATACATTAAGGATTTCGGATACATCACTCAACGTCCCGAAACATAACTTCCCGATACATTACTTTTGTTAATACAAGAACACCTGTTCCGATACATTACCTTTGTTGATACAAGACACACTTGTCCTTATACATCGCGTAAGAGTGATGTATCCTAGAAAATGAGAGATAGGAATTTTTGTAAATTTTTCAAATGATAGGGAATTTTAGAGAATATAGAAAAATAAGTTGTGTATTTAGGTAATTTTTCTAAAAATAAACTATACTGTAAATGAAATATTTTTTTTATACGTAAATATCAAATATTGAATACCATTAATGAGCTATAGGAATATTTTTTATCAAATGTCATTTCCAGCATATAAATATAGTTACATTTCAAACGGTAATTAACTAGTGACAAGTAGACTATGTCTTTATGAGCATCTATTCAACTACCATATTTATAAAACCTATTTAATTCAGTAAACTTGGTCATATTTTTGACCAAAACATATATGTTAGTGAATTTGTCTACTCTATCAATCAAAGTTTGGTGAGTTCTTTCAACTTTTGAGAATGGAAGGTAAATATAACATAGGTAGTCATGAGCTGACTAGTAGTTGTTTTGTTCAACCACCTAAACCTACTACATCCATTTGAAGAGGTAAAAAATAGTTAACGCGTTCGACCTTTTTCTTTTCTTTTTGGAGTAATAATGATGTTCAGTAGCAAATTGTGGAGTAATGATTTTCATTAAGGACGTCAAAATACAAAGAACTAAGCACACAAAAAGTCCAGGGAATTCAACATATAGTATATAGTATATGTATAATTTAATATTACTTTTTACCATCTACATTGTAATTTTCCGATGAATTGACATCCTTTGGACAAGAATGGCTCCGGTATTGATGGTGTACTCCTCGAAGTGACACTCCTCTTAGCTAATCTAATTTGAAGAAGTCATGGAGTTGGTTTGAAAAACAAAAAAAAATGACTATTATGAATTTGGAAATACTCAACAGATGACTTAAGAATTGACATTTAGCTGCATTATCAAGAACAAAATATGATACTTTTCTTATGTAAGCACAAGCAACTAGACTTGTTCAAATTGTATACACTATGCACCAAATTTTAGTTTTAAACAAGTCTATAGTTTATTTTGTTTGAATTGCAAGAAAAGCTAAAACTTTAAAGAACCAAGAATGCTATTAAAGCATTATCAAAAAAGAATCTAACTTTTAATATATTGTTAGGTTTTTGCCCTTTCCTATGGACATTTGAATTATAAACAAAAATTTAAGGACAATAGTGATGGCAAAAACCACATAATATTCAAGTCCACATTTTGTTACAAAGAGGGAAGAAAAAGAAGTAGAAACTAAAGAATAATTTGAATGGAATGTGTAGAGGAGCTAATTTGGAACTATCAAGGGAACTGGAATGACCCTCCAATTTCACTGGCACCAGCAGGAGGGTTAATCGCAACCCAGAGGAGTGAAATGGTGATGGCGATAAGTCCTGACCAGACAAATACGATGGTTGGTGTCCTTCCGCGTCTTCCCATCAGCCCCTTTGCGAAAGGATAGAGATGAGCAAGGACCCAAAAACTGAAGAAAACCCCTCCTAGCAAACGGCTCCATTGTGGTATTGTGCTGTATATTGTCCGGCTTACACCAACAGCTATCGCGATCAAGTTAGTCATCATGATAACAACAGGTGGGATCATCAGGGAACTCCATTTGATGATATAGAGATCAGCAAATTCATCATCATCATCAGTGGCTGATTTTGATGTCAGTGTAAATGAAATTTCAATGCCAGCAATCACTTTTAACAGCCCCTGAAGCACAGCAGCAAGATGGGCACTTGTGCCTCCAATTAACCAAAATTGCTCATTACGCCACCACTCTTCCAGGGCAATGCCGGACCACTTGATCTCAAGCACTGCGAGTGCACAGAGAGTCAATGTGATCACGAGGAGATATGTGAGGAAGGTGACGTTCAGGGACTGGACGATGAACTGACCAGAGAATAGTGAAAGTGCTGGGAGGAAGCAGTATACAATTAAGAAAATTGAGGTGAAAGGGTAGATGCCACAATTGAGGTAGGCAATCCGCTGCAAAATTTTCATCTTAGGACTAGCCAAAAAAGCATTGTTGCGAGAAAAGAAGATCTCAACAGAACCAGTGGCCCATCGAAGCACTTGGTGAAGCCTGTCGGTCAGATTGATTGGGGCAGTGCCACGGAATGCATCTCTCTTTGTCACACAGTAAATAGATCTCCAACCTCTATTATGCATCCTATACCCCGTCACCACATCTTCAGTAACAGACCCATAAATCCATCCAACTCTATTACCCCATTCAGTTTTATCCTCGTACCAGCATGAAATGACACTGATCGCTTCAGCAACAGTGGAGGCATCAAGAAGTTCCCTTGGAATAGTTAGAGCACCAGGCGGTCGTCCATTCTTTACTGCAGGGTGATCAGCAAGTGGTCTACCTTGGAATTCTGCAACTGGAATGGAATCAATGAGGAAACTTGAGTTACCAAACCTTTTAGGAAAGGAAGCAAGATTCATCTCCTCGTCATCAAAATCCCCCATTCTAAGCGCCCTGTTGTCATCAGAGACAGAAGACACGGTGGCATTATTCTTGCGCCGACCAAAACAACAGCTGCAGCAACCAGGGTGGTATTCCTTGTTTCGTGGTGGGTCAAAACCATAAAGAGCAGTCCTCCGGAAGAGACAACCAGTCCCAACATACATTGGACCTTGAAGGCCATCAAGGGCACGCATGTTGACATCAAAGAAAACAGTATTGTGGTTTGCATAACGGTCAGAAGGATCAATTCCCTCAAAACGTTGAGGAAACTGAACATAACAGATCCTATCTCCACCGCGGTCCATCATAAAACACATTCCCTCCCTGATTGCCTCGGAATTGTAGATGTAGTGATCACAATCAAGGTTGAGAATAAAGGGGCCATTAGACATGATGGCAGAAGCTCGGACCAAGGCATTCATGGCTCCAGCCTTTTTGTTATGATCATAGCCAGGACGCTTTTCACGAGAGACATACACCAGCAAGGGGAGACGAATATCAACTTCTGTTGAATCAATTAGACCGTCATCAGAAGAGGTTCCATGTAAGGGTTCATCACTTGGGGGTTTTAACATAACCTGAAACCAAAATAAGGCAAACAACTTACAATGTTAAACCAAATCTATTACTTCAAGAATCTAACATACAAGTCATTGTCAACTGACCAAGAGTATAAAATAGCAAAATTAACGTACAGTTGGCAAATGAGGAGCCCCTAAAGACAGAGTTAACAATAATCATGGAGAAGTAAATTAAATTTCTTTCCTCTTTTTCCTCATCCTTGGAAGGAGGAACAGAAAGGGGGCGATTCAGCGTGAGATCATAGGCATCATTTATGAATAAAACAATTATGCCCTGATCAGTAAATAATGATGAAGGCAACAAATAACTACACATGATTAATATGAAGAATCAATACCTGTATGATTCCTGCGTGATCACCCCTAGAGTGCTCGGGAGTAGAAATCATCCAAGTACCAGGCCAGTGGGTTCCATCTGCCATCCAAGTGGCCTTAGTTATCTTAATGGGTTCCAAAAGATCATCCCCAGCTGCCTCTCGCTGAAGCTTCATGGCCTTGATTTCTTCTCGAGCGTTATAGGCATCAGAACGCCGACGAATTGAATCAGGGAGGCTATTAATTCGAACCTTAAATTCATCATATTCACGCTTCACCCGTCTGCGGTCCTTAACAAAATCTTGACGTACTTTATTCTTGTACGGGTCTTTCTTCAAGCTGAAGTAGGTTTCTGGGTTCCTTGGTTCAATATTATGTTTACGACAAAATGGGACCCAAATGTTAGCAAAACTTGCAGCTTCTGCCATGGCTTCAAATGTCAGAAGAGCACCTCCATCATCAGAAATATAGCACGAAAGCTTTTCAACGGGGTAATTAGCAGCAAGGATAGATAGAATCGTGTTTGCAGTGACCAGTGGTGGCTCTTTCTCAGGATCTGCAGTAGAGACAAATATGTCTATGCCTGGAAGATCAGATTTTCCTGTGGGATTGGTAGGGGTTGGTGTTTCAAATTTTTCTTTCAAGACATTAAGATCGGTAGAACGGTTAACGGGGCATAACTTTGGAAGCTGGTCAAGCAGCCAAGAGATTGCAAACCAAACCTCACAGATTATGGACATATACCATAACCATATAGCATCATTGTTCGGATTGGTAATCCTCCATTGAAGAAATAGTCCAAGAACAACTACGCGAATAAGAATCAAGAGCCTGCATAAATGGAGTTGCGTCAAGACAGCTTTCAAACCAAATATACTTAAACATAGTACCAATTAAGTGCAGTAGGCATTAAGCAACCGATCAATGTCTACAGGACATAATTACCTAATGGTATCCACCAAAAGTTAGATTTATTAATCCGTCTCTTAACTATGGTATACTCAAGAAGCTAAGCTTGTAATGTAGTCTTACAAGATAAAAGCAAGAACTTACACATGTTTTTGAATAGCCATCTACATAATACAAGAACATACAGTAAAGAAAAACTATGATGACTGTTTTAGCATCTTTCTTTGATTAGAGGGAAGCATTTGTGTTAAAACTAATTTGTAATTTCACTAGCCACTTCGACATGGGTAATTTCACCAAAATTTGTTCTTAAATTCAAAGAAGTAGAGAAGTTGGGGACGAAAAATTACCGGTATGGGCTAATAACTCCAGCGGGTATCTTCAGTTTACGTGTAAGCGGCCTCCAAGGCTTGTTCAGAAGTTCAGAAGGCTCACCAACTTGATCTTCTTCGTCATTTCCAAGCCCCCCATCCTTTGGCCATATAGCATTTCCATAACCATACGTCCCCTTTGTCTCAAATAACCATTTATTGTGATCAAAATCCCCTGTCTGACTCCTCATCAACCCTGAGTGACTTCTTATTATCGCTGATTTATTACCTGATCGCATCAACGACAACCTCCTTTCCATTTTAGACATACTAACATTTGAAGGTAAAGTCAGAGGCCGTCCAGAAGGATCTACAGCATTCTCAGCCAAATCAGTGCTCTTGTAAGACTCTTTACAACCAGGACATATCCCATCACCAGTTTTGACAGCATCAACATAACAATCCCGGCAAATTTTAAAATCACACTCACAAGGAAGAATATCTTCACCCCTTTCATCACTCATGACTTTACCATCACAACCCGGTATAGCACAAGAAGAACCTTTAGCACCAGCCATCTGAGGATGGTTAGTTTCTGATTCAATTACCTTATCCATCAAGTGAGCACGAGTTACACTGTTATAACCACCAGTAAACAAGGAATTTGACACATACTGCTCTTCCACCCTTTGAGAAATTGAAGGATCCATAGGTTGATTATCAGGGGTTGGAGGGATATGCACTGTGTAGTTTGCAAATTCAATGCCACTAATCTCACTATCCAGAGATTCCCTCGATAAGTTCACATACCGACCCGATGAGGTCCTCCTTGCAAAGGTGACACCAGAATGCTTGCCCTGTTGGGAATCAGAGGCTTTAAAGGATCTTGAAGTCATGTTGCTAAAAGTTGTGCTAAAAGATTACTTGATGACCAACAAAACCTGAAACTGCACAAGGCCAAAGAAGCAACATGAGAATTAGCTAGCTTTAAGTTGAAAAATCAATACTAAAAACAATTGTGCAAAAGGATATACTACAATCTCTGGATTCAAAATGATTCAACTTTTTTTTGAAACAAAAGCATGACCAAAAAAAAAACCCTTTCTCTTTCTCCGAAGCCACTCCTCTCACTTTATTAGTTAAAAAGCACTAAAGGAGACACCTTTTTCAGTAAAAAACACTTGATCATTTTGTGTGAAAAGCATCAAACCAATTCAAAATATAACAAAAATCCACAGAAGAAAAGATCACCTAAATCTTGAAGAGATACACCAACAACTAAGAATCAAGACCTTCCTAGACCATTTCCAGGAAAACCCAAAAAGCTTTCCCAGAAACCAAGGTGGACAAAAATCAGAAGGGAAAAAATGCAAGTTCAAGAACACAACCAGATCCTTCTCTTCACATACAAATCTTCCCTATATACATCTAAATCATAATAATTTTGCACAAGTAGAGATATATAGACCTCCACCAGTAGCCCAATACTTATAAGACAATTAACATAGATATGTAAGACATAGTTTATAAAAACAAAAGAATCAGCCACCTAAAGGCGTGTAGGAAATATTCAAAACATAATACCAATAAAATATAAACACACTATTTGCAAACATTTACACACTACAAATTACAACTTTAACAAAGCTCTTTCATAGGGTCCCTTTTACAACTCAGACTTAGTCTTCCATTGTCCAATTAAATCAAAAGGGTTGTAAAGAAAATTACTAAAAATCTCTATTACGTAAGACCAAATACACAAACACCCATTTTCCTCCCTCTTTCTTCTGTCACCCCCATTAAAAAAAACACAAAAAAATGAGTAATTAATTAGTAGTACTTACTAACCTCAAAATTTTGAAAAAAAGAACACATCAACTAAGAAAGATTCAAACTTTATGCTTATTTTTTCAAAACAATTAACCTAAAAAAGCTCTTTTTTTTTTTTGCAGCTTACAACAGCCGGCCTAAAAAAACACAAAAGCCCTGATACCCAAATACACAAAAGGGTCATAAAATGTGTATATATGATTTTTTTAGAAATAAAGTAAGAGATCTGAATAATGAATATCCATTTGTGGGGTTTGTTGAAAATTTCCAAAAAAATAAGTGAGATTTATGTAATTTTTTACCTTATCAACTCTGCTATGAAGTTTATTAGTAGGGAAAGTATGTGCATTTGAAGATGAGTTTTGGGTATGAAAGCTTTTGCCTTTTTACTGTTTGCTGGTTTGAATTTCTTACTACAGAAGACAAAGTGGGGAAGAAAGAGTGTATATTTTGTTTTTTTGGAGAGAGAGAAAGAAAATGGAATTTATGGGGTTAAAAAAGTAATTAACCGAGAATATAGGGGGTCGGTCTGAATATGCTTGATACGCGGCTACATGTGATTTGTTTCCTATGTGAAACGGATTTTTCACAATCGGTCTGAAATTTTAAACTTTTTTTAGATACAAGATTTTATTACCACTACCAAGTAAGGTACTCTCTCTGTCCTAATTACTTGTTCATATTTATTTTTTTAATTGTCTTTAATTATTTATTTATTTTGATAAATCAAGAAATAACACATTTTTTATCTATTATAACCTCAATTAATTACTATAAAAAAATAGAATTTCTTGAAAATAATAAGTTTTTAATTCATCAATTTTATAATTAATATGAATAAAATGGTAAACTCACTATGTCAATTATTAATTTCTTAATAAGAGTGTCAATTCAAAAATTGACAAATAACTAGGGACAGGAAAGTAAAAACATAGATATAAAAGATTAGAACTATTAGAATATGGTTAATATAACGATGGACACCAATAAGTCTAAAGCAACACAAACCACCATTATTTACTATATAGATGTTTGGACATGTGATTTTTTATCGCGATATGAAATCATGAAATAAAATCAGTGTTTGGATATGTGATTTTACGCTGATTTCATATCATTAGATAAAATCTTAAATTTTCCAAAAATCACGATTTATATATACTAACCATTTATTCCATATGTAAATAAAATGTATGTAATTCATCTAATTACTTTTAAAAATATTTATACTCATACGATTATTCTCACAAAAACATAAAATTTATTATTACCTTAAACCATTTCCTACTTTATCATTTACATTTACCGAAGTCTTTATTTTTTATCAAATTTATTTACCAATTAAATTGACCAACAAATGACTCAAAGTAATAATGTTGGTTCATTTCTCGGCCATATGATTGGGAAATGCAAGTTCAACGTGAAAAGATTGACCGTACTATGTGGGAGGATTATATTAAAGACGCTACAACTTATGTTCGATTTTATTTTTTATTGAATTAAAATTTGAACAATAAAAATTCTATTTTTTTTTTATAATAGCTTTCTGATAGTATATCATGTGATTTATAAATTTTTACTTATTTGGTAAGATTGTATAAAGAATTGGGATAATTTTAATAGTTTTACCACTTATGAGTTGTTTTATGTTCATATGAAAATATACAACATAAAAGTTCAAATTGCATGTCCAAACAAAACTTCAACTTTATCTCATAATTTTGTATCATGATTTCATATCGCATGGTCAAACGCAGAGGTGGATCCAGGATTTAGAGTCTCTGGGTGCCAAATAGACTCATCGCCTAAATTAACTTTATGTTTGATTCAAATTACTCGTCTTTTCGATTTTAGGCTGTTTACGAAAAATTTATAGTGGTTCATAATGTTCATTTGTCAAAAATCAAATAAAGATAAATATATTAATATTAAAGTCAAATAATTACGTATTTAAAAAAGAGTTAAGCTAAGATAAATTAAGATATCTGTTTTTAATCTCATACAAAATCAATTGTATTATTTTTAGGATATACATAAATAGTTATTTAAAATTACTTGTCAATCAACAAAATACAAATATAATTAACCAATTTTTGTTTTTTTCATTTTACTCTCTCCATTAATTTATAGATTATTTTTTGTTCTCGAAATTCAAGCTATAAGGTGTATTTTTTTGTTCCTTTTTAATTTTTTTTTTTTATAGAAATATGATACGAATTGCAACTAATAATGTATTTGGCTGAATTACAACTTAGCGAGAAGGTAATATTTATGAACAAACATAAATTGCAATTCTTATCATGTTAATGTAATAATAATAAATATTTTAAAATATTACTTAAATTTCACGTAGCTTGAATTTCAAGAATAAAAAAATATCATATAAATTGAAAGAGTATGTATATATGTAGGAGCGTATGGATGATTTTCGATTTTGGATTACATGAAAATAGTACCAAAACTTATATAATTATTGGTTAAAATTACTGGTGATCTTTCTGTTATATTTTCTTGTTGGAGAATATTTGATGCATTTAAGTGTTTATGAAATTATTGAGAAGAGAGAAAAAACAATTCATACCTCTTTCTATTAGTTATTAATTTTTCTTTTACTTCTTTAAGAAATTATAAATAAAAATGATAATTTAGTATTTTAATATTTAAGATAAATATTTTTGTAATTTTTAACAAATTTTGTTTACACTTTCAAGAAAAATTAATTGTTAGGATAATGAAAATAAATAAAAAAATTGTTGTTTAATTTTGTTAATTGACAAATATTTTTTAATAACTATTTTTAGTAAATTGTAAATAATTAATATAGGATAGAAAATTAATATCTAATGTTAGGAGTAGGATGAATTAGGCTAAATTTCATAGTTATAAAATTATTTAAAGATAAAGAAAGTAGCAAATAATTTGAAACAATGGTAAAAAAGAAAAAGGCCGAAAAGCTATTATGATATATGAGAGGAGTCACAGGTTCGATCCCGCGACCTGAGGCTCAAACACCACAGAGTACTTTGGTATTGTGGATGGCGGGTTTATTATTTATATATAAATTGTGTATATATATACCTATATACATAAAAGTTTTCGTCGAACCTAGTGGGTGGCATGATACCCCCACCCGCCTGANATAAAAAATTGTTGTTTAATTTTGTTAATTGACAAATATTTTGTAATAACTATTTTTAGTAAATTGTAAATAATTAATATAGGATAGAAAATTAATATCTAATGTTAGGAGTAGGATGAATTAGGCTAAATTTCATACTTATAAAATTATTTAAAGATAAAGAAAGTAGCAAATAATTTGAAACAATGGTAAAAAAGAAAAAGGTCGAAAAGCTATTATGATATATGAGAGGAGTCACGGGTTCGATCCCGCGACCTGAGGCTCAAACATTTGGCCTTTTACCACGGGCACCACAAAGTACTTTGGTATTGTGGATGGCAGGTTTATTATTTATATATAAATTGTGTATATATATACTTATATACATAAAAGTTTTCGTCGAAGCTGGTGGGTGGCATGACACCCCCACCCGCCTGAATAGATTCGTCCCTGGTCAAACGTGTCCTAATTTTTTATCATAATACACGACTTTCACGTCTTTTGATTCAAGATCATGTCATCAGTAATCTGAAGTTAATTGTGTCATGTTCTATTTAATCACATCTCCCCAATATTTTTTTCGGACTAACTCTTTCTCTCCTCGTGCCTACTATATCCTACCTCTTGAACCTACTCATTGGGGTATCAACGTATCTCTACTACTTCACATTCAAATCATCGCAATCTTGTTTCTCTCATCCAGTACGTTCACCACGAATGTCACTCATATCTTATCCTAAATAACCTCATTTTCTAGTCTTATCACCCTTAATATGCCTATAGGCGAAGCTAGAATTTGAAGTTTAAGGATTCTGAAAATTAAATTAAAAGGGATAAAAGTTGATATAAATAACACATTCTTGAATTTTTTATTTTGAGATTTGTGAAAGAAACAATGGAAAATGATCAAAATTGTCGTTGAACTATCTAAGATAGATCATGTATACCTTCCGTTATATTTTGGGATAAAAAATCCCCCCTCCATTATCCCAAAAGACCACAAATACCCTCAAGAGTTAACAATTCAATTTTTTAGTGATGATGTGGCAAGTCCGTGGGACTAATCCCTCCACATAAGTGTTGTCAACTAGGATTTACTACAAGCAAGTGGACCTTTAATGGCGACAAAAATTGCCACAAATCTCAGAATATCGCCACTAAATATTTTCACGGATTTTTAGCATTAGATTATAAGAACTGATTTTATATTTTTTTCTTCATTCTTTTTTAAAAATCACAAATGAAATCGATCAAAAAGGAGTTTGAAGACACTATATATTTTATTTTTGTGTCATGTGTAAATGCATAAAATGTACAAAAATGCATTGTGTAGTAAGAGATTTAAGTCGAGAAATAATTTTGGTACTTTTCGCAATAATATTAGATGTTTTTAATATTGACAGTACATGTTATTGATTTTTAGAAAATTAGTTTGTAACAAAAAATTAATTACCATTTTTATTTGTTGAAAAAACAGGTTTTATTGGCTAATGGCTATTGCGGTCTTAGTCGCCACTAAAAATCACTAAAAACCTTTAGTGGGAAAATTTTGGAATTTTGTGGCGACTTTTATCGCCACTAAAAGTCTAGTTTCTTGTAGTGAATTCTAGTTGGTAACGCTGAGGGATTAGTCTCACGTGGCTAGTCACATCACTAAAAATTTGAATTGTTTACTCTTGAGAGTATTTGTGGTCTTTTGGAATAACGACAAAGATATTTTTAATCCCAAAATGTAAAGGAGGGTATAAAGAGTCAATTTCACATAGTTCTGAGGTAATTTTGACCATTTTCCGAAGAAACGATAGTCTTTTCTTAAAAAACATTCATTTAAAAAAAATCAAATGTGTGTCGAAAATTTTCACACTCCCTTTCTTACCATTGAATCGTCTATTTAATTTCATATATGGGTTCAGACTATAATATTTATACAAGTTTATTGAAATTTCTAATACAAGTACTGAATCTATACAAAAGTTACTAGATTTGTCTAAATCCCCGTGTTATACTGTAGCTAAGTGCCCTTGAATATGCTACATATCCATTATGAACCTCCTAAATATCTTTATATTTATATTTCTTTTGGTTCCTGTTAATATAAAACTAAAGATGACTAAATAATTTAATTAATTTAGAATTCATCTTGATATTTCAAATTCAAAATTTTAGATGAATATAATTTTATTTTTCAAATCTTCATATGTGAAATGTTGGGTTCTCAAGGTGAGATTAGGCGTCATGCGAAAGCTTACAATTTGCAAATCATATAGTTGATATATCAGATAACAAAAACTTATACTAAAAATCAAAATATTATTATATCAAAACTAATATAAAGAAAAACATTGAAACTTTAGAGAGAATAAATCTCCCTATAAACAAAAAACTCTCTAAACAACTACATTTGGATTCTATTGTGTTATGCTATGATAATAGAGATCTTCAATTTATAGATCTCCAAACATTTCCTCTAAGGAAAGAATAAATCAAATATGGAAGAAAATTATATTTTCCTTTCAGAAAAAGCTCAAGCATTTATGGTAATACTTTGACTTTTCCTTTAAGGAAAAAAATAAACTTCAAATAAGGTAAGGAAATTAGGACAAAACCATAACATGAAAGTCATAAATTCATCACTCGTAAGCAGGGGTGGAGCCACCTTATACTAAGGGAGTTCATTTGAACCCCATTGGTGGAAAATAATATTTTTTATACGTGGTTAAATTTTTTTTTATGTATATATAATATATGTCGAACCCTCTTTAACTACGTTATGTGTCTGTTTTTATAGATTTTGAACCCCTTTATTAAAAAATTTGGCTCCGCCGTAAGTCCAAAATATAATGCGTAAATTATTGGCAAATATATTTATGGGACTTTTTTCCAAAAAAATATAGCTAACTCCAATTCTCCATTGTTATTGGTTTGAGTAGGTTATTATGGTGGTGTTGAGGTGTAGGTGATAATTCCCTGGTTCATCGTTGATGTCGTGGCCCACTGTAACGGCTGTATCACACGCAAAAGTTGTTCTCATGCAGACAACGTTGAACTACAGTCGATCTTCTTTCCAAGTTCCAACATTTGTCCACCTTGTTTCGGATAATTACAAAACATACCCTTCCTCGGCTCTACAAATTTTCGAATTTCAAATGTAGAAGGAAAAGGACAAAATGCAATAATAACGTATCAACAAGGTTAACCAAGGAGTCACCTTTGTTAGGAAACGTTTTACTTTAATATAAAATTTTTCGATTCAAATTTAAATTTAATCGAGCACACTTTAACTCGATATAGGATTTTCCAACATCCATACTGGACACCGAATGAAAAAAAAAATAAAAAAATAACGCGTTTGGACAAAAGCCAAGTATGTAGTTCTATCTTTTTAGCTTAACTTAATGTATTTGCATATACTTATTTAGGAAAGAAAATAAATTGTCCGGCGCTCCATTTTAGTATATTCCAATCACCCTCCAGCTCATCATACTTTGCAAAAATATATAATACTAATGAGATCGTTTGGTTGGAAATAAGTTATTTTGAAATTAATTATTCTAAAATAAGTTATCTCAAGATAATTATCTCATTACTAAAGTATAAATAATGAAATAAATAATTTAATACCTCCAATCAAATGTATGATAAAATAAACTTGCATTTTATTTAGATTTTTTTTTATTGAACATGCATTGGTCATGTGAGAGGCATAAATTCAGGCAAAACACATGAATGTATACATGAATTCAGGGGGGTAATGTGGAATGAAGAACATATATTTGGGGTCAACATTGATTTCATATAAAATTAGCATAAAACAATTACTCCATTCGTTTAAGAAAAGAAAGAAAACTTTTTAATCTTGTTCTTCTAAATTAAAGTTATGTCAAATGTATCAAAATGCCCTTTAATCCTGTGGCCTTAAACATGTCACGTGAAAAGTTGAAGTTAAAGTCTTGTCAAAAAAGGAAAAATGTCATTCTTTTTTAAACAGACTAAAAAGAAAATTAGACCATTCTTTTTAAAACGAATGAAGTATTAATTTAATTATTTCCTAGAACAGAAAAGCAAAATATCAAACGTAAACCTAACCGTCTCCCTTTGCGTGTTTCTTTTATTTTGGATGTGAGAACGCTAGCTGTATTAATTAGTTGCAAAACTTGTTCTTTCTCTAAATAAACTAATGCATGCAATATGGTCAATATTTTATTTAAATACTACACTGATTTCCGTCCCCTATTATTTATATTTCCATATTACTGAAAATAGTTGTCTCAAATTGTTTGTCAATTTATAAAATAAAGATAGAATTAATTATGTTTTCATCATTTTATCCTTCCGATTATTTTCTTTTTAAAGTATAAGTAAGTTCGTGAAGTTCTAAAATAATTTTAAGGAGTAAATTAGTTAGAAATTTAGAAATTTAATTAAGAATGTTTGATATATGTACAAGATTTAATATACATATAAAAAAATAATACGAATACATGTAGACAGTCATCATTAATATCCTCCTTTAAACACATACAATTACACTATGCATACAATTCTGTGATTGTTCTTTTATATTTAGCTGTTTACTCTTCTTCTGTTTTAATTTGTCTGTTCTGAATCGAGTACGAGGGATAAGATGAATAATTTTGGATTAATGCAGTTAATTATTTGATAAATCAATCTGAAATCTATTAAATTTACTAGTAAAATGGTGTGCATAATGTTCTAATTTTTTGACAGTGATACAATAAGATTTACGCTAAATAGCAAACAGAAGCTCTTGTAGCTCAGTTGGTTAGAGCACCCGTTTAGTAAGCGGGAGGTCTTGAGTTCGACTCTCAACAAGAGCAATTTAATTTAACCATTAAACTTTTTTTTGACATTTTCTAAATTTCAGAGCATATTGTAGGTACTTAATTTGATATCTGTTACCATTTCTATTGTGTTTCAATCATAATTTCTATTGTGTTTCAATCATAGTGAAGACAATTTTATTTCATAATTAAGTTCATCAAGTAAGCATCATATTAGTTAGAGCACCCTATTGTATGTTGGCGTAACCCGATATTGTTTCTTTTTTGATACTTTATATGATGTTTTATAGTAGTTGTCATGGTTTTTTCACAGTCCAAAACTGGTTTGAATTCTGAAAAAAAGTGTTCTTCATAAACCAGTCTTTATATCTCCATTAGACAAAACTACGGTTTATATATTATTGTCATCGTTACACTAGGTACGTTACGTTGCTGCTAAAAGGACTTGAGTTTTTCCAATTAATATATTTAAAATCAGAGAGAAGTGGGAAAGTGTGTTGAAATAAAGGTACTACTATATATATGTGAAATAACTTGCATGAACATTACTTAAATTACGGCAATAAGTAGATAAAAGATAAAAAAAATTCAATGATCCCACTAGAACTTTAATTTTTCAAATGATAATGACACCAAAATTTGGCCCATGATTAGTAGAAATGAAAAAGTTACAAAGTTTTGGACTTTTAAAATTGCTAATTTTTTTTAATCAACGGCAGATTTTATGGCAAAACTGGAGGAATATTGGTTGCATTGACCATTTTTTTCCATCAATGAATATGACATGGAATAATTAAAAGTAAGAAGGGATATTTCCATGTGAAAAAAAGACCATGTTATGTTTGGCAGCACCCAACTATGATATGATTTAAGTGGATCGATAGTCATAATTTAAATTGACAAGTCTTTTATAATCTTTACTCAAGACAACAAACAAGAAACAAATTTAAACTAAGATCGTGATACTCCATCCACATGTCTCAATTTGGTTCAATGTTTTCTCTTTCTATTTGTCAATAATATTTTTTTTCATTTTTATACTATGAAAAAATATCTACCATCCTTTGAGATGGCTCAGTTGGTTTGGAGTCTGGAGGGTGGTCGATCCCCCCTCAATGCTTTCTGAATTAAGTCTGGCACATAGGATCTGCCTAGTGCGGTCTACATCTCATGTGTGGTTTGCAGACTATTACATAGATTTGGTTGATAAAGTAAGGAAAATTAATCTATGTATAAAATTCGACATTACATATTACGAGGTAAAAAATGAAATAAGAATATGATTATACGAAAATTGTTACTATGGGAACAATTATTTATCATACTTGACAAGTTAGAAACTCGAAGATATTTGGAGGCACAAATATTTATAAATAACAATTTTGCAATTGCACAAATACAAAAAAGGTTAAGGTTATACTAAAAGTATTACAACCAACAAGGAAGGTTCAGAGATGTCAATATTTATTTCAACATTTGTGTAGTTAGGTTTTTTTTTAATTAACGGATTGTATATAGTTTTTTTCTTTGATATTTAGGAGGCCTAGACTTTAGTGTTCTTTAGGTTTGATGCTTTTTTTGCATAAAAAATTCATGCATTATTAATTTCTGCAAAATTATTTTAACAATTAATACCTTTCGTTTGGTAGTAATATATGGACAGCCAAACTCTATTGACCTATTTAAAGAGAATTTGAAAATCACATGATACTTTTTTATCTTTATAAAAAGTTGAAACTAGTAAAAATAATTAATTGATGGGAATTAAAAAGTTGGAAGAATAATGATGGTATCCACAATACATGAACCTAGGTTTACTAATTATTATATTAATAATTCCTAGATTCTCTATATTCATGTACCAACAGTATTACAAAATAATAATAATAAAAAGTTAGCACACACTTTATGCCATTTGGATCTAAATCTAAAGGGCTACAGTTGTTTAGTAATCCATAGAATCAAACATTATTCTCTTGTCTTGTACTAATAATTAGGACTTATGTTAGTGCATAAAATCTTTATCCGCACTCGATATTTACATTAACTTGTATTAAGTTAAGTGATAAAATAGACATATAATCATGATTAATTGATTAAAGAAGGCGAGGATATATGCAGTTGAATGAAGTCGATACATAATTTTCCTTGTAAAAAAAAAGAGAAATAATAGATTTCTGTTGCAGTCACAATTATTAAATTATGAAAAATATTACTGAAAAAAAATTTCGACATATTTGTTTGTTTTATTATTATTATGAGAATGAATCCAATTTAAGGGATTAATTTAGTCAATCATGTTAGAACTGCAGCTATAATAAGTATTATTTAGGCCGGAGACATGATTGAACACGTCAGTGGTGGAATTGGGTGGCTCATTCTGTATAAAATTAATTAAATTTTATTATTTGATTTGTATGATTTTTTTTAATTCTTTGTTTTTTTAAAGTGTAAATGAGTTTTTTAAGCTTCATTCGATGTAAATTAGTAAAACCTCATTTTTATTTTTGATTCTTAAGAAGATGTAAAGAAGAAGTAGCACTAATGTAAAACGATAAGGAGGGAGTACAATTATACTAGTATATTTTTTATTTAACATTATTCAAATAATGTATTTTCAGTTGGCCCTAAATTCGAACTACAGTTATGGTACAACAAAAATTTAAGGGAGATACATAATGAATTTTAGGATATGAAATCAAATGGCCTAGAGGTGGCAAAATATAACCCAACCCATTCAATTTGCCCAATTCGTGTAAGTTCAGGATGATCAATAACCCACCCATTCGTTAGCTTAATCCATTTCAACCCAACTCATTTCAATCTATTAAAAGTTGAATTGATATGTAACTTGAATTAACTTCATAAAAAATCTTGTCAAAATATTTTTAAAATACTTATTTTTCAAGTTGATATGTTATATATATCCATAATAATAAAGAAGAAGAATTTTTTTAAGGTACTACAATAGTTTAAATGAAAAAAAAAACAATTAAATTTTAGTAAAATTGGATCAGGTTGGGTCTTGAACCATAATGTAACTCATTACTTAACCAATAGTTTAGCAAATTTGAATTGAATTAGGTCTTGACTCTATTATTGTCTCATCCCATTATGACCATCTAAATTTTACTCAACCAGCCCGATTGCCAGATTGAAGCAAATTATGATTTTTGGGTACTTTTTGTTGTAAAATGTTAATTTTGTTCAAACAAATGATGCTTTTGGTGATTCAATTATACTGCATAATCTGCTTGCGCCATCTAATTTTTCATCTAGTGTATGCGCCAAAGCTGTGTTTCCAATATTAATTGTGGTCTGCAACAAATACCTAATGTTGTGCAAATTCTAACTTAAATTAAACCACCAGAATGAAGATACGTTTTCAGAAAACAGATCCACCATGTTTATAGATTTAAAATAGCAAAAGCAATAACAATAACATCAAGAAAGTCAAACAATGAATTAAAATGATTTTGATGAAGTATAAAAAAGACAGGATAAAATTCAATTAATTCTTCCAAAAACAAAAGTACTCATCCATCCTACAAATAACAGTAGTAAAACTAGTCTTCTCCCATTATGATGTCTGAGAATCAAAATTTACAAACAAAGCAAAGGTGAAAACAACTTTTCTGGCTTAAGTAACTCATGTCCTCATCTACTTCTCAGAAGAGTTTGGTCCCCTCTTCTTACCAAAGCCAACAACTGCAAGAAAATATTAGCATAAGAAGCTAAGTTTGAATGTTTTTTGGATAAAGAGAAAAAAACTATCAATTAGACTTTGTTTATTTATAGAACTACAATAGATATACTGTAAAGATCTAAGTTGCACAGACTCTTCACTTTCAATGACGCACCTATATTGGATTCTCCAAAAATACATTAGTTTTGAAGAATCCAACACACACCCAAGGACATTTTTGAAGAGTCCGAGCAAACATAGTGCACAGAGAAATATGACTACTCAAATAAATTACTTAGAATTGACAATCAGAAAGCTAGTCTAGAATGCTACTTAGTAGCAAAGATGCAGGGATAACTAACGCATATTGGGGAGGTTACGGATATAGTTTAATATCATCAGAACATTCATACACCATCACATACAAGTATAAATAATATACTCAAGTACATGCACCACTCAGTGTGCATTATCCATAAGCAATTTGATCATGCACACATTTAAAGTCTCTGAGCATCATTGTGCATGTCTACAGTTGTTAGCAATTGCCTTAGAACAAGTTAACTACTTGTTTCTTTAATAGAAAAGTAAGAAAGATCATTTACTTTAGAAAAAGGGCATACAAACTCAAGTTAGTTAACCCAATGAGCTACTATATCAAGATCTGACAATCCCTAATCTACACTATAATGCTTAATAGCAAGGATTCAAGATTCTGAAGAAAAACTGAATTATTAGGTAGGTACTAGATATAGTAAAGTTTCACGAGAAAATTCAAATGCCAAGCAAAAACAGTTTAATCAGAACAGCACAATATTGTATTCTCACTAATGTATATAGATTACAACAGAGATACATACACACACATATACTCTATGTATCATTCATGACTACACAGCAAGTA
This sequence comes from Solanum stenotomum, assembly GCF_019186545.1. Taxonomy (NCBI): domain Eukaryota; kingdom Viridiplantae; phylum Streptophyta; class Magnoliopsida; order Solanales; family Solanaceae; genus Solanum; species Solanum stenotomum. The sequence continues at coordinate 49,783,660 of NC_064291.1, forward strand.
AACAGTTATGTTCTATGTTACCCATAATTCTGGACCTTTGCCAAATGCATATTCATTTACAAGTGCAAAGGGATAATACCATAGAAACAACAATTTTAAGCTAGTGGGTATTGCGCATCAATGAAACTACTACTACTTGGAGACAAAAAGATTCAGACTTTAACAATGCGTATTCTTTCTACTAACATTACAGAAGTAAGGCAGTAAACATGAACAAAGTGAAGTAAGTAAAAGAAAGAAAAAAGCGTACCAGCAGTGACGAATCTGCGATTGTATTGCATACGCTTGTGTGCACGTCCTCTGGGTTTCTTTTTCTTATCCTGCTTCGCAACCTTGGGTGTTTGCCCTCTAACCTTACCAGCACGAGCAAGCGATCCGTGAACCTTACCTACAATTAACAAATCAATACGCATTCAACAACAATTCTACTTGCCAACTAGTTGATGGAGCTCATCAATTGATCTCGTTTCATTTTAATTTGTCCTTATTCTAAATAAATTGACAACGAAGACTGTATTCAAGAGTCGCCGGAGCTTACCCATGGTTGATTTCTGAGACGCCGGTGCGAAGGTTAGTATTCAAGGGTTAGGGTTTTGGGGAAATTAAGATGAATTTATAGGAAGATGGTAAGCCGTTCAACTGTACTGGGCTTTGGTGAGAAAAAACCTGGGCCATATCAAGAAAATCAAAATGATGGCCCAAAATAAGTAGCCCAATTAAATTTGATTCTATTGAATATTGAGTATAGTTAATTCATGATACTTTGTTTTGTTCTAAATTTGCAATTTTCCTCTTTTTCTATGTTCACAAGTAGGGTGTGCACTATTTGGATTAAACTGAAAAATCAAACTAAATTGAACCGAATTATAATTTGGATTGGTTTTTTGATTTATAATTTATTTTGTTTCGGATTAAGAAAAATAAAAATCGAAAAAACTGAATTATATATATAAACTACTTTCGTCATTTTTTAGTTATTGTCTTTCATTATGTTTTAATTTATATTTTATGTTTGGACATCTATAATTGATATACTTTTAAGTATTGTGTTTTACATTTTACTTGTGATTATTAGAAAGTATATTTAAGAGATTTAATATTATTAATTCTCATATATATATATATATATATTCAAATTGCAAATATAACTTTGATTATATGTTTCTAATTATTGACATAACTGAATAACCAAACCAAAAAATCAAATCGAAAAGAGAAAAACCAAACCAAACCATATTTATTTTGGTTTGGATTGAGTTACACTTTTTCAAAATAAAAAACCGAATAGTAGAAAACCAAATTGAAAAATCAAATGCACACCCCTATTTACAAGTTTTAAACTTCTATACTTCATTGATTTTGACAAATTACTTTATCGTATATAAAACAATCTGGGGTTTGTAATCATGATATGGATACATATTATATCCAAGAATACAATATTGATTATTGTAATCTTAAGGTTTTGGTCGACTAATCTGAATTTGTGTTGGGTGAGACAATTAAGGAGTAAAACACTCCTATGAAGAAGTACTCTCTCAAGTTTAGAACTTGAGGCTTGTGGTTAATGATGTAGGCAATTCGACTAATTTGAATTTGCGACTTCTTGTTAGGGGATAAATTGCATATAGTAAAATAATTAAGTATGATACTAACACCTCCTACATTATTTATGTTAACATAGATTTTGTGTTCCTTGACTAGGATATTTAATCTCAATTTCTAACTCCATCACTAATAATAGATGAATCTAACTTGTTGAAGTAGTAATAAGAATAATCAAACGCTATGTTTTCTTTTTTTGTTTTGATGCATGCATCAAATCAATATGTGCAATAATATGTATCTTCTACATCAAAATTTATCACTTAACTATAATTAGAGTTGTTCATAGCGTATATAACAAGTGTATCATTGATTATATTAGTTAAAATTACTAAGCAAAATGAAGATCAGTATTATATAAATCTTCCAATGAAATAACCAAATTCAATGAATATTTTGACATCATTTTATTGAATTTGATATGATTATGATTTCTGAAACACATTAGGTAACACCATTATGCTGCCTATGACGATTTCAATGAATGTTTGACACCATATAATTGAGTTTGATCTGATCTATGCAATCACGAATTACAAACACCAACATGCTGTCTATGACAAGCTAAGGTCCATGAGATAGGTCTAGGAAGGATCAAGTTAAACGGGGCACTTGTTTAATTGCTTGGTTAAGAAATAAATTGTGCCGTTGTTATTAGCTATAACTTTTGACAAGATCGCAAAGCACTCAATCCCAACAAAGTAAATTGTTGTTCATGATACATACCACTTGATGAGATATGAATTCAGCAATCAAAGAGGAGGAACTGGGGATCTAAATTGAATGAGTAGAGTACCTTGAGTAGGACTAACATAGAAGATACAATAACTTAGCAGTGTAGAGGAAATGATAAAAAGAATAAAATTCTATAGGTTTAGATTTCTTCTAAATTAACTACATCATGTCAAACTGTCCAGGCTACTGCACATCTTTGGAAGTCCATCAACAACTTGTGCAAACTATACAAAACTATTGCCTTCCAACTGAACCAATAAGTATACCCACCACCCACCTGCTAACAATCACCAACACGAACATTTTACGCTCCAACAACAGCATTTTGGACATGCACACGAACATTTTGGGCACGTAAATGAACATTTTGGGCATGCACATGAACATTCTGAGCACGCGCATGAACATTTTGGTAACATGCATGAACATCCGAGGCAACTAGGTTTCCAACATACCGAGAATTTGGGTTTCCATTTAGGGCATTTGGGCCAATAGCAACATTTTGCGCAGCTCACTTTTGAGCAATTTAGACAATTAGGTAGTCTGCATTTGACTTGACAACAGCAGTTGGTAGAAATGGTGGTGTCTGATCTCTTGGGCAGACGTAACGTTTGTTTGATCTTTTTCAGCCTGATTTCAGTGGTCATGCACTCCATTTCTTGGATAAACCTGCAAAGGTGGCGGATGTAATCCGGGTAAAGTTCCAAGTTGCAGTGGCCGCCTCCTTTGATCCATAAGGGCTCATATGGATCCCTCGACATTTTCCAAAGTCCATTACCGTGTAGCCAATTGACCACATCATCCTCTGTGCCCTGCAAATTATATTAGTAGGAAGCCATTAAGTTGATGCACCGATAGCAAAGGGAAAAAAAATAGATTATCCACCTAGTGCTTCCCCTCCTCTCCTTCATACTCTACACGACCAATAAAGTATAAAATGGTATGTCCACCAAGTGTTTCCTTTCATCTCCTTCATATTCTAGCTGAACGTAAAACATGTGTGGAGAGTTTATTCCTTAGGTCATAAGTAATTAAAAGGCAAATGTGGTGAGGATTGCAAATATCAATTATTTTACACAAATGTCATGTATAGCACTGTTGGAATTTAGAATTAAGCTATCAAGCATAATATGCTCCAGTATAGTCGGGCACTTTTTCTTAAGGAACTAGATATCATCTATTCATACTTATCATGGAACACATACTCCAAAATCTAAATTAAAATTGACAAACACCTTCTCAATGTTGTTAGCCTTTTTACATGCTACAACGTTGGTTTTCAACATTGGGAAGCACTGGGGGCCTTGGCAAGTCACAATTCAGGCTGAATTAGCAGCTTTTGACGTGACAATGGTTTATCGTTTATAAGCTGTATGAAGGATTTATCCTTCATTAGCTATACATCATTTACAAAGCATGCCCTACCATATCAGTCATTTGTTGCATCACTAAGGAGCAATCAAAGTCGATTCAGTTTAGCACCTGTTAATTCCAGCCTCCTCCATCAAGTTGGATAGAAAACACCTCAAGGAATAAAACAATCAGCTTGATAACGGGCCATTTACTTAATCAGACTTAGACACTAAATTGACAACCCAATGTAAGCTGTAAACTGTTCTGGCATGTTATTAATAATCAGACAATGTAGGATTAAATGTTCTTACTATAAACAAACAACGCTGGTGTTATCTTCTGTTGAGACTTTAGAGATCTTTTTGGTATGTGCCACCTATACCAATGAATTGTGTATATCTTAATTGAATAAAATGTGTCAGGACCTAAACTATTTGAATAGATATTCGGGTAATCAACTTGGATTGAAGCAATCTGGGAATTGCTCATCTATATTTAACTACAAGCCTTCAACAACCCAAACAGGAAACTGGTGTTTCTTAGTAGGTACTCCATTGACATCAAATTTCCTTTCGAGAAAGACAGGTAGATTGTTGCTAATGCAAAACCACAGCTTCTATCTTTGATATCTTTTTTTTTTTTTGATAACCGAGAAATCCGTCTGTGACCAGTCCTTTGGACCAATCACAGCCTTCTAAACTCGGTGGATAATGGGCCCGCCCCTCTACCCTACTCCACTTAAATACCGGGCTTCGCTTTGCATGGTGTGGGACTTGAACCTGCGACCTAAGCCACGCATCCTCCACCTTTTGCCACTCGAGCTAGGCCTTGGGGGCTCTATCTTTGATAGCTTAGAAACCACTTGTTGCATAACCACCTCATCGAGGATTTATATCAGGTCCAACAAGGACTAAGCATTTATCTTTATCTTCTTTCATTTTCAAATTCCTGTATTATTGTGGTAGTATGTACAAGAAGACAGGATTCACACAAGAAAAAACAAATCAAATCACAGTTGGGGTCGGAAAACAGAGGTAGATGGGCTAATATTCAAAAGAAGCTACACAACTGCTGAAGGAGATGATGCATTAGACTAAATTCAACATAATGGGATCACCAGTTAATGCCAACTCGTCTTGCCGGTCTCACAAAAGTTCTATAGAACTTGCCCTTTATTTTAGCAGGTACCTTCGCAAAACACATCTGTAGCACTCCCTCAGTTTTAATCATCTTAAATTAGTAAAATGAGTTACATTTTCACCTATCATATCATTCGCCATTTCGCCAGGAGATATGATCTCAAATCTCTTAGGCAAATAGAAATCTACAGTGTAACGGCAGAGAATGGACAAACTTAACCACATGGCATGTGTCTAATCATAGAGAAAATGCAAGCAACTCAGCTAAAAGACTCCAAAACTCCTGTATGAAACTCTAGATCTATCAGCTTTTAAATTTTCCCAGTAATTGAATATCAAGCATCTAAAGAATCCAGTCTCAAAAACCACCTATCAAATGCCACACGTGCTTCAGACACACATTAGATGAAGCTGCAAAAACGCATAGCTCCCTGGAAGCAGTACTGCTAATGCAACTACGAATCCAAACAAAAGTTAGCTAATAACAAGAAACAGATATTTGATGATTCACATGCCCCTTTCTTATTCTGTATCATGCAAGACCTCTTCATAGTATTTTGAACCCAAGAGTGCTTTGTAACTCCTTTCGTTTTTATAGATGTGGTGTCAGGGGCAGCTTGCATGCACCTCGAAATAATGCTTCTGATATCCCCTCTTTTCAAATGGCCAATTAGATAAAACATGCCTCATTGCTCTGTTGATCCTTTATTTGTCAATAATAACAAAGGTTACTTCTGGACTACCTTGGGTGCACCTTGACTATTTCACCGGGTACTTCTTTTTTAAAAACAGTTAACTATCTATTCCACCGGGTATTTACTACCTCCCATCAACACAAATATCGAGTAGCTCTACCATTTAGTGTTGTCTTTGTTGGATTTGAACCTGGCTCTCCCATTATTTTCACCAACTTAATTGACCACCAAGCCATCCCTTTGGTGCCTAATAACCACTAGATTATACCCTTGGCTGCTTATTGCTCCACTGATCTTTTGTTTTAATAGGTTATTGCTCTACTGGTCTTAAGGGTGTGTCCGGTATGAAGGAAAATGTTTGATCCGTAAGTAAAAATTATTATCTCTAAAGCATTTGTATATAATCTAAAGAAATGCTATGGGAGGTNAGGGTGTGGGGTGGGGTGGGTGGGCATGAGGGCTATAGGGGTGGGATGAAGATGAGGTGTGTTGGAAGGTGGAGAGGACACAATCAATGTGGAATGCCACTTGTGGGACTTGTTTTTCTTTACTTCCGCTAAGTAAGTCATTTTCCTCACTTTAAGGAACGTGTTTTCCCTGGAGAAAATGTTCTCCAAAAAAATTGATCAACGGAACATGGAAAAATTGGAAAACCAGATACAACCCAAGTCATTATCAAAAGTTAGATGGGAACCATAAATAAGCAAAGAGCCCTGAGAAGAGGATCTAGGTTGTCTTAAGCTCCAAGGTTCAGCATGAGATTCTAGGAGTTGTTTTTTCATAGAATCATGAAGGGACCAGAACTGAGTAAACTCGGGACAAAAATACTTACAGCACCTTGTGCAAAAGGATGCACATTATTTGTTGATGAAACATTGAATTTAACTGTCAAACTCCATCAGTTCACTATTCCATAAAATACTATGCATTCAAAATATATATAATATGCATTTTATTTCTTAGTTGAGAGAAGTAAATATCCGACTGCCAAACAAGGTTTGGCTAGTGACATGCCATACTGACTCCACAACTAATGAGATAAAAGTATAAGATCAGACAATGTACTTTAACAATGTTGTTTAATATCATTCTTAGGTCCCCTCACTCTCCCATCCCCATCAACCAAAACAATAGCAAGGTCATTAGCAGTTCAATATTTAAATGACAAACATAAATTTCCATAACAAAACAAAATCTCCTTTCCAAACTCAAACCTTCTTAATTTATTTTTGACACTGTTACACATTATACATAGAAGCGGAGCTAGGATTTTGAGTTTATGGGTTCTGGAAAACGCAGTTTACGGGGTTATTGAAAATTAATAAAAACATACATACTAAGTGGATTTTGAACACAAATACAAGGTTTGAGTCAAAGCTACTGGGTGATGCCAAACCCATAGGTGAAGCTCTAGCTCTGCCCCAGATTATACAACAAATAGACTCTTACCATATAGAGGCAGCAACAAGGGATCCAAAAGGTTTCATGCCAAAGGGACATTTCCACAAGACATCACATATGGATATCATGCTTAAAAGGAAAAGGAAGTGATTCCTATATGTCGGGTTGTCTACATGGCAGATAGGATTCTTAAGTTGAAAAAAAATAATAGAAGTTCATTTATTAAGTTGTCTACTCTATATTAGATAATTTAATCTTGTTCAAACTTCAATCATTTTCCAATGAAAGTTCAATTTCCTTATCAAGTAAACACTGCATAAGAAATTTGAATCTAAATGTAGATGTAAAGAATAACTTACATGTATAACAAGCACAGGGCTTTTCACCTTCTGAATCTTGTTTAAATTCTGCACATGAACATAGCTGTTAGATGCTTAAGATGGTCACAAGAAATTACATAAATCAATCTATACAAGGTATTCAAATTGATCCCCTAATAGACTACTCAGGCCATTCGCAAATTAAGTGGTATAAATTTCAATATCATTATAAGATTCACATGAAGTGCAGCAAAATCAGCCCAAAACTGTTGACTGCAAGTCTGCAACTATTCTCTAACATTCCCGGGAAAGCAAATAACTTTCCCCTCTTCATAGGTCTACATCTTTAAATTATTTGGGTGCTTTATCAAATAAGATGAGGTACTTGTACGTTGTTCGGACCCTTTAAAACTGTTGATGGATGAGTGTCGGATTCTCCAAAAGTAATGTATTTTTGGAGGATCCGACATAGATGCGACATCATTTTGGGAAAGTCTGAGCAACATAACTTGTACCCATGCAGTACCAGCACTGAAGCACAAGAGTCGGTGAAAGTAATTTGGGTATCTTGAAGCAAAGGAAACAACCATAATTTATTCTTTCACGCTGAAACTAAAGATAGAGAGCATTGCCAGAGCTATCTCTGTTACGTTCCTCAATAATGCTCCAGGATTTATTTATCAGTCAAATACGACAAGTCAGTTAACTGAATAATACTTGACAAAGAAGGTAAAAGACAACAAAAAGTTAATTGTGATTTCCTTGAAGACTGTTAGTTACCTTATAAATGTCAAAGCAAAAAGTGAAGTTTGCATGGCAAAGCACACGAAGGCCAGAAAGAATGCCACTGTGCAGAACCACACCTCTCAAACGTGGTAATTTAGCCGCCAAATGTAATGTTGGGCCACTTCCAACAGATTGTCCATAGAGAATCAAATCTTCCTGGCTAATTCCATACTCTGTCTGAAGGCAGTCATACACCGCTTCTATGTCCGCATATGTATCAAATTCGCTTGGCTAGATTATGGGGAAAAAAAAAAGGGAGATGTTACTTGCCAGCAAAATTCAAAACTCGCTCCCACGTCCTTAAATTCTTGCTTAACAATTAAAGGGCATACCTTTCCTGTAGATGCTCCATAGCCAGAATAGTCATATCTGCATAGTAATTGAGACGGATTAAGAAAAGAGTTAAAATTCAGAAGGATAACTTTTTTAGAGTAGCGAACAGCCGAACAGCACAACTTATTCCGAAACTGGTCAAAGTATAATAACCTATTTATTGCAACATGAGAATGTACTGTAAAACATGAGTTGGGTATTGAACAAATTGGCAATTTCATAAACAAAAATGTTCAAGAAAATGACATTAAATCAAGGATGAAAAATGATTCCTCTTTGGTTAGTCGGGAACACACCTGTCTGATATCATGTCAAGAAATGGAACTTGAGCCTCAACCCCACGCTAGCTCATTAGGGAAGTATTGCCCAAGTCCATTTAAGGACACAACTAGCCCATTCCCCAACCAATGCGGAACTCCAACACATACAAATTAAGGCTTCATAAGATTACTGGTCACAATAAAGTCAAACTCACAAAAACAAATTTACTGCACTCTCATTGCGTCCCTAATATGCAGCAGCTCAACACGTCTGTCAAACTCACTGAAGAGGACTTGTCCTATGGACACGGTATGTATATTGGAAGAAAACACATGATAGAGCAAGATCAAAGGCAAGTCTCAGAATTAAGGGCAATGTTTTATTATTCCCTCTACAAAGTAGGGACCCATGTCTCTATCCAACCCCACAAGTGAAACCCCATTTCACTTTTACATTTCATTCTGTAGATGAATAGCTAGTGAAATCTATCACACTACATACAAGGACAAAGAAAATAAAAAACTTGTAACCGTTGGAAAAAGACTAGTGATTTGTGACAACAATGAAAATTCACAAGGCAATGCTTTTACTTTTTCCAATTCTCAGTAAAAAGAAAGAAAGATGAAAACTCACTGTCAAAACACAACAAAAGTTTACAGATCAAAAGGCACTGATGAGGAGAAAATAAATCAGAGAACCTCCAAGAAACAATAGAAGTTCAAAGGTCCATTAAACCATGAAAATTTTCACTGAAAACCATGAGATCAACATGGTAGTAACTGGCAATATGAAGGTGAAAGAACAATAAAAATTAAGTAAATCTCTACAGAAAATATGAAAAAAGCTTAAATCTTTTTTCCAGCTACAGAAAATGGGCTAAAAAGTGACCTTTACCAACCCATGAGAGAGAAATAGCAACCTAGGTACATGGCAAAAAGGGGAGAGGAGATAAAGACCCATATCTCACCCCCAAACCCCAAACACAAAGAAAATAAAAATTCTTGATTTTTTTTTACCAAGATTTACCATTTCAAGCTCAGATTTTTACAAATCACCATAAAAATCAACCTCAAAACATTAAACAGAGAAACAAGTATCTCCACACAAGATTCTTCTAACACACATGCCCTACATAAGATTCTAAAAAACCCCAAAATCTAACATCATTTTTTTTTAAATAGCAAAAGGTTGAGATAACAAAAAAATGGAAGGAAAGAGAAGCAGACCCCATAAGGTTGACTCTGAGATTAGCTTTAAGCTGAACAAACAAGTCATATAGCTGTCCCAGATCAGCAGCATTGCCATGTGAGTAAAGCACAGTAAGTTTAGCATATGGATTTTTCAAGTAAAAAGCTACAATCTTGTTGCCCCTTTTGGTGTCAACCAAGAGCACATCAAGAGAAAGATCATCAGCAGCACCAGAAATAGGCATAGAAGATGTAGTAGAAACAGCAACAAGTCTTCCATCATCCTTTTTCTTGACTTGGTATGTAGCTGGTGATGGAGGAAAAAAAGCAAATTTTGCTGCCAACTGAGATATACAACAACCCATTACGAGTTGAATGGTCTCTACAGACCCAACTCATGAATGCATGTGAGCAAAATGAACAGAAAAAGGGTAAATAGGGGTTCTTGAATTTAGTTGAAATTAAAGATTTTTATGGGGTAGGTTGAAAAAATGGTGAATTTTGTTTGGTTCTTTGAAGGGGAAAAAGGGAAAATAAGTGGGTAAAAGAGGGAAGTGAGTTTTCCAAGAGTTTGGACTGTATGTTTGGCTAAATAAATGTAAAAGATGATATCATTTTTACATATATTTTGTTGGTATTCACTACACATTAAAAAAACACAAGGAAAAAAAACAGGGTATTCTTGAAATGACTGTATGGACTGTGTGTGTGACTGTGTACTGCTATGGAAAACTGAAGAGTTTTGAGGGATTTTGGCTGAGAGAGAGGAGAGCAAGTATGTGTTGTTGTGCTTGAGACTCTGCTTTTCATTTGGAAGCACAAGAGGCAATCCAAAAAGAAAAGAAAGGTGAATTTTTTAAAGAGAAGTATTGAAATCACTCTACACTCGGCGCGGGGGCAAATTATTAGTTTTATGTTCAAATTATTATCAAGCATAAAAATATGTTTTTACTTGATTAATTGAATTTAAATACAACTCTAACCTTATAACATGAGTGAAAAACACTCCTAAATTCTCCTCAAGTTTAATAGTGTTTTCAATATTTTTCTCGATTTTTTTTATTAAGAGACTCATGCTCTTACAAGAATTTGAGACTACTTGCTATGTCATATTGCAAATTGACAGTGCATCTAAGTTTAGTTAATCAAGTACTTTTAAGATTGTCAATAGTTCAAAAATGTAACTAATAATTTGTGTCAAGTTCAAAGATATTTTCCATACTTCTCTATATTTGTAAAATATATAGTCTAATATAAAAATATATTAATAGCCTAATTTATAATATTATATTGGATTAAAGCATTATATATAAATTATAAGGTATCAACCTTATTGTACTAATAGTATATAAAAGGTGTTTATTATAACAAGCTAAATCAATAACAAACTCAAATTATGATCTATGTCGCCTGGGGGCTGGAGGGGATATTGGACCTCAGGCGGAGTAGTGTTCATCCAAATTCATTCAGATAAAAAATTACACAATATATATAAGATAATTTTATATATATATATATAGATCATGAATTTCTTGATCATAAAAGTAAAAGTCGACTAGTTATTTAACAGTTTCAGCATTAAACTTAAGATTTTAAGTTCAAATCTCATGTATTATAGTTTTATTTTTTAAATTCCCTCGATCAAAATTTTAGATTTATTTTATTATATATAGCATAAATATTTTCTTTCAATAGATATAATGCGTAATTATTATTCTTTTTGCAAAGGGTCTTTTCTTTGGGTGTGTGGGGGGGGGGGGGTATGAGCAAGTGCGGGTCAGCAAATGGGACTTAAAATTTTAATATTTTTATCATTATGAGTATTGTTTTAAATGGGATTTAAAATTAAGTTTGAAGGACTTATTAATTGAAGTGTGTCAGATTAACCAATGTGGGTTGACAATTCATACAGTCGAGCAGTAATATGGGTGGGTAGGTTATATTTTTAATTAAAAGACAATTACTGTAATATAATTTTAAACAAAATTTCATATTGTAATATGAGTAATATTTTAGAATTTCATTTGTAGAAATTAAAATTTTAATAAAGTGGTTGTTTTTAAATTATAAAAACTTAAACATGCTTAGCAATTTTTTAAATGTTTTCTAGCTGATATGGTGACAATAGTTAATTGTGTCAATGTGTAATTCATTATAAATATTATTTTTATTATATGATATTTTAAAGAAATTAATGCATAAGATCTATACATAGAACATATGAGATCAAGTGATTAGCTCAAATAAAATCATTTTTGTATTGCTATTTAATTTTTGGCTCCATTTAAATAAGTTAGGTTGAAATTGCTATACTATATCAAAATTCAAAAGTTGGAGTTTAATTTCTTAAAGACAACCATAAGATTGTTTGTTATATCTCGTGGTGAATCATCAGAAGTTTATTACAAATTTTATCAAAAAATTTGAGCGAATCATCTAAAAATTTAAGCAATTTAACTCGTGAATTTGTAATAAAACAAATTCTAATGATTAACTATTTAATAAAATTTTAATCAATAACCTCACTTTTTCAATAAAATACAACAAAAGTCTAAGTTAACAATATACTCTCTTTTTTATTTTATATGTCTTAGATTGTCTAAATCTTGAATTTTAAAAAGTAAGTACAATTTAAAACATTATGATCTAAAAAATTAAAGAAGATGCATAGTGTATCAAAATACCACTAAATCTTATAAACTTGAACGTATCATATGAAATGTAATTAAAGACTTACTAGTAATAATTTTAGAAAATATATTTTTTTCCTATAAGAAAATAAAATCAAGACAAATATATTGAATTAAAGAGAGTAATAAATTGGAAATAATGCAATAGTAAAAACACGAAAATTCAACACATTATTAGTTTAATTAAGTTCGTGAATAACACAAAAATTCAACACATTATTGGTTTAATTAACTTCATGATTCACGATGTGCTTATCTAATAAAAAAGGCTTTTTTGGTTCAATTATTTGCTGAATTATTTACATAATGTCAAAAAAAATAAAAATAGGATCTACACTAAAAATAGAAATGTTTGATCTTTCAACAACTTTGGGGAAAAGACCAGTTTTTATATTGATAAATGTCCCCAACCTATATATAGAGTACCTTAAATGGACCACAAGAAATTAATTAGGCAATGGGAATATATTTCAAGATATGAACTTAAAAATAAATAGACCCCAAGAAATTGATTAGGCAAGAGGAACTAATTAATTAGTTTAGGATATGAACCCCCAAATGTACTTGACATCCCTTGGTAGTAAAAAAATAGAAGAAAATAATTGATAGAAACAATTGGTTAATATCTTCATTCATCTTTTTTTTGTTTACCTATATTAAATGCAAATATCTATTTTTATTTGTGTAGTTTGAAAATTTAAGAGATAAGTTATTGTTTTTTATCGATTTTACTTTTATTATAATTTTAAAAAAAAATTAATTCATTTTCCAATAATGACTAATGATAATTAGGAATGATATAAAAAATCTGTCATTTTATTTACATTTTCTTTGACAGCTATGAGAAGTCAAGCACGAATGAAGAGAGTGCTACTTCTACAACTTCTTTGAATCGTCTACTATGAAATGTAAATTAGTAAATGATGTATGTATTTACAGTTGGGAATATGTTCACTCAATTTCCAGATGAACAAGAAGAAGGAGAAGGTTATAGCAATCACAATCGTTAATCGCTATATTCAACTTTCAATCACAGCTTTCTATTTGTTCACTTATGGAATAGTTCTAGTAGTTTCCAATTGCCATGTATATAGGACAACTAATTTATTATTTTCTTTTCTTTGTAGAAGTTTGTTAGGATGGTTAAGAGTTAGTCAATAACATAGTGACAAGTGTATAAATAACAGTGATAGAAGAATTTCTTTATGATGTATAAATACATGTACAAATCATCAATGAAAACATAGAGAAAATTTTCCCATTTTCGTTTGCAATTTCCTTATCGAACATGGTATCAGAGCTTTGATAGAAAGGTTCAAATTTGTTTTCTCTTCCAAAATTTTCTTCTTCTTTCTTCTTCCCAGCATCATGCCTGACACACCACCTCCTTCCTCTGTTACTCCTGGCGTTACAGCTCAAGACAGAGGACAAGAGCCTATTGATCACTCTCACCCTTTTTACCTTAATCCCTCAGATTCACCATGTATGCAACTGGTGAATTCTGTTTTCAATGGTAATTGGTATGGGGGATGGAGAAGAGGAATCCTAATAGCCTTGTCTGCTAAAAACAAGGTAGGGTTTATTGATGGCTCCATCCCCCCCTCCTCTCATACTTCTCCAGAACTGCTCAAAGTATAGACTCGATGCAATGATATGGTGATCTCTTGGATCTTAAATTCTCTTTCAAAAGACATTGCTGAGAGTGTCCTCTACTCAAGCCCTGCTATAGAGATCTAGAAGGACCTTGAAGAGAGGTTTGGACAGAGTAATGGACCTCAATTGTATCAGCTGCAAAAATAAATTAATGAATCAGTGCAAGGAAATCTTGATGTAGTTGGTTATTATACAAAGCTTAAGCGTCTCTGGGATGAGCTAGACAGTTTAGACATGGCACAACACTGTAATTGTGCATGTGTTTGTGGTGATAAGCTGAAGAACGTCAAGTCTCAACAAGATAATAGGCTTATTCAGTTTCTTATGGGTTTGAATGATGCCTAATTTGGTGCACGCAACAACCTGCTCATGTCATCCCCTTTGCCTTTTGTTAATCATGCATATTTCTTGCTTATTAGGGATGAGAAGCAAAGAGAGGTTCAAAGTTTTCACGAAACTGCAGAATCCTCTTTCGTTGCTGCAAGGAAACATCAAGGTCCTCCGAAATACAACTATGGAGGGAATAGTATTTCGAAAGCAAAGAAAACCAATTTGTTTTGCACTTACTGTAAGAAAACTAATCATGTTATAGTGGATTGTCATAGTTTAATAGGATATCCGACATATTTTAAGTTTACTAAGAACAAGAAGATTTTTCCTGGTGCTAAGAGTAATGTTGTGATTACACCAGACGTAGGCACTTCACAGTCTCTTGCTCTTGGAGACAGACCCATTGTAACGACCCAAAAAAACGAACTAGTGAAACTAGAGCCTCACATGTGAGTTTGGAGTTGAGAACTTGATGAAATGATGAGAAATGGCAGTGGCGTCCGGAAACTAGTCGTTTGAACTAGTAAGTTGTAAGGGGTCATGTCGTTGAAGTTTGGAGTGTTGTTTAAGGGCTTAAGGGGTTGATTAGCTAGTTGATTAATCACCTTTATAAGCTAGCAAGACCTTAAGCTAGGTCATGAAATCATTTAGAACCGAGACCCTCAAAACAGTCCCCTAAAAACAGTTTTTAGTTTTAAGTTAGGAGTAAGGGTCAACTTTAAATGGTCATATCTTTTAGCTCAAAATGAATTAGGTGGACCATTACCTATCCAATTAAAGGTATCTGAGTCCTTTTTCCAACGCCACCGAGTTTGCCCTTTTCCGATCTTGGAGTAAAAAGTTATGCCCAAAATAGTGAAGCACTGTCAGCAAGGACGAGCTTAGACGGGTTTAGTGGAAACTTTTGAGTGGGTCCTTATTTCTTTTCCTAAGTTGAGCCCCTTTTATTATATGCCTTTCCTAGCAATTATAAAACCCTTCTAGACCAAATTCTTCCATTTTAAGTCACTCCAATTAGAATTAAAAAGAACTCACCTCCTCTCAAATACTTTTCTCTCTACAATCCTCCATTTTAAGAAGGTCAAGAACTTGGAGCTAGGGCTTGGATTGAAGGTGGTTTCTTCATCAATTTTCTTGGGGAATCTTAACAAAGGTATGGTGACCCTTGATCCTTGATTATCTTTCCTTCAAGGAGTCCATTCAAAAGGGTTTCAAAAGTCTTCAAAGAACAAAACTTCTATTTTCTATTCTAGGTATGGGTTCATGGGTAAAATGTTTTCAAAGTCATTATATTGGTGAATTGAAGTTCTATTTATGATTTTAAGATGATTTTTATATGAAACTTCTTCAAGAACCCATGTTTTCATTAAAAGCCTAGAATTTGCTAATGAAGTGGGTTTAATGCCTATGATTTAATGTTGATGAAATTG
>NC_064291.1:49799884-49879480 GCF_019186545.1 Solanum stenotomum
CCCATGACACCCTTTCAAGAGGAGTTAATGAGCTTTCCTAAATGAACCTTGAAACGGTAGACTTAAAGTACCCTTTCACGTGTTAATAAATGTAATTTGGAGTTGGTAGGCCAATGGCACCTCTCATATGTGATAATGTCAAGGTAACGAACTATTCTATGGGAATGTAGGCTAAGCACCGAGTGGATTTGGTTAGATGGAAACTCCCCCAATGGTTAGGCATGAGTTTCAATGATCGTCTACCTTATCCCATAAACTATGTGCCCGCATAGGTAGCTAGTGGATCCATTAAGCTATATATACCGGTCTTCCTTAGGCAAGTAGACCACCTCTTTACGGTGTGGGGACTTATGACACCGGATTCCATGACAAGCTCTCATGGTCTATGTCGGTTAAATGCTTACTTCCCATCATGTGAGATTTCATTATGGTTTCTTGATAGGTTCTACAAAGTGTAGGTAGTAGTATGGGATGCTACTTATACATTGCACGAGTAGGCTTGGAGAGGGTCATAGTGAGTTTCTCTAAATCCTAATGTATGTGACACAATTGTGGCCTAAATGAGGTTATTAAAGAATGTTGGCTCTCAAATGCTTAATACGAGATGCATGCTATACTTGGGTTATATTATGAGTTATTTTCCCTTGTCATGTCTTAATTAATGATATACCTCTTATGTATGAATATTGTGCAAAGGTGAAAGAAAGGAATGATAAGTTACTTTAAGTGACCTTAATGTGGTACCTTAGTATGGATGGTGGTATGGGACGCCATCCATACATTGCACGAGGTATAGCATAAGGGTTTCTTGAGGTGAAGGTCCAAGGTAAAGGTTTTTATGTTGATATTGTTTAAAGGTGATATTATGACTTACTTGATGTTTATGCTTGTCTTGTATGTCTTTTATGCAATTGTTCATGATACTTCAAAAAGTGGCATAATGCATGGTTTCTAGCCAAAATGTCCCTTTTAAAGCATGTTTTGCATGGTCATCATACTTAGTACTTAATTGTGCTAATTCCATATTTCTCTATTTTCTACTAGTGTAGGTTCCGGAAAGTGAGTGGGTGTTGGGTTATGAAGGGTGATTAGGGCGTCATGCGGAAGCTTACAATTTACAAATCATATAGTTGATAAATCAGATAACAAAAACTTATACTAAAAAATCAAAATATTATTATATCAAAACTAATATAAAGAGAAACATTGAAACTTTAGAGAGAATAAATCTCCCCATAAACAAGACTCTTAAACGACTACATTGTGGATGTTATTGTTATGTGTTAGAAGAAAACAAACCTATATTTATAGAGTCCTAAAACCTTTCCTTACTAGAAAAGGAGTCCTAAAAGGAGAGAATAAACCAAATATGAAAGAATATTATATTTTCCTTTCAAGAAAAGTAAAAACATTTATGGTAATGTTTTGTCTTTTCTTTAAGGAAAAATAAATCTTAAATTATGGTAAGAAAATCAGGGCAAAACCCTAACAAATCTCTCCTTTTGGCTGGATTTTCTTGACAAAGCTTGATCTGTCTTCTTCATTGCATGATAATCTTGTTCTTCACAAAATCTCCATCACTGTTGCTTGTCATGGTTAAAAATAAAGTTTAAAATATATGGGTTAAAAGTGGGTTAAAAATATTTTATTTTTATTCTTAAAATTGCAGCAACAGGAATGTTGAAAATATGTTGAAACTTCTTCTCCACATGTAGCTTGACAAAAAATCTCATTATCATCAAATTTGTTGCAAATTGATTTGAAACCACTTGAACCTTTCTTCAACCTCGTTGAACCATAGGATCACTGAAACCTTAGAGAGAATAAATCTCCCCATAAACAAGACTCTTAAACGACTACATTGTGGATGTTATTGTTATGTGTTAGAAGAAAACAAATCTATATTTATAGAGTCCTAAAACCTTTCCTTACTAGAAAAGGAGTCCTAAAAGGAGAGAATAAACCAAATATGAAAGAATATTATATTTTCCTTTCAAGAAAAGTAAAAACATTTATGGTAATGTTTTGTCTTTTCTTTAAGGAAAAATAAATCTTAAATTATGGTAAGAAAATCAGGGCAAAACCCTAACAGCGGGTTCTATAGTAAGCTTGGAACTTGAAGTTCTTCCAAGATCTTGTGGTATGTCCTCATATGTCGAGGACAAGACTTTTCTATTCTAATTTTATGATAAGGTTCTTGTAATAAACTTAATAGACTTCTTTTGATTGTAAAGGGTCGTGTCCCTACTTATGTTTTGTGATTGTGTCTAAGATAGCCATGTGAGACTTAGACTTCCGCTGTGTGTTTTTAAAGTTGTTTTAATGAAGTTTGAATGTGTGGATGTAAATAAGTTTTTAATTCCGCACTATTATCATTATTGAATGCAATGAATGACTATGTGGCTTGTATAAGACCCCTTCGGGGTCGAGTACCCCTTGTTACGACTTGGGGGTGCTCCCGGGTCGTGACACCCATCACTCAAGATCAGTACCATAACCTCTGCCAGATGTACCAGAATGGACAAAAACTGCCTCAAAGTTGATCAAGCTTTTGGAGACATTGTCTCTGCCCATTGTGCCGGTATACTCAATTTTTTCATCACCAAGCCTTTCGTTTACTGTAAGCTTAATTATGTTTCCTGGATTCTTGATTCAGGAGCTTCGGCACATATGACCTCTGAAGTAAGTCTTTTGTTTAATATTAGAGATCTCCCTAAGCCCCTTTATGCTAATCTACCTAATTCTCTTAGAGTATTGGTTTACAATTAGGTTCTGCTACTATTCTCCCTGGTTTTACCATTCACAATGTTTTTTTTATCCCAAGTTTCAAGTATAATCTTCTTTCGATTCACAAATTGTGTAGTCAATTCAATCATATTTTTCACATTGTTTGGTGCTGTCATGCAAGGCCCTTCCATGAAGAGGCCAGTGGAGCTTGGTAAAATTCACCATGGTCTCTATCTTCTACAATTTGCCGCCTCCAGCAATCAAGTCATTCCTAGAGCCGTTACAAGATCCAATAAATATTTTAGTTTTTCCACTTGTAATCAATTCTCTAGTGACAAGTCTTCTAATTTTGTTTTTCCTTCTTTAGTTCATTCTAGTGATGTATCCCTATGGCACAACAGATTGGGGCATATGCTTATTTCTAATATGAAGAATATCTTTCCTTTTATTTCTGTTCATTCTCTCAAGCATCCTTGTGATATTTGTGTTAAAACTAGGCTACCTAAACTGTCTTTTCCATTAAATACTACATCTTCTAACCACATTTTTTATCTTATTCACATAGACACTTAGGGACCCTATAAGGAACAAATTTATGACGGTTTTAAGTATTTTCTAACTATTGTCGATGATTATAGTAGAGCTATTTGGACTTTTCTCTTACGTACCAAGTCTAATGCCTTCCCTATTCTTAAACAGTTTCTTGCCATGATTGAAAGACAATTTCAGGCTAAGGTGAAAATGATTAGGTCTGATAATGCACTAGAACTGGGTAGCAGTTATTCCACCTCAAATTTTCTTGTGTCACAGGATATTTTACACCAAAAAACTTGTGTTTTCACTCCTCAACAAAATGGGATTGTTGAGCGGAAACATAGGCATCTTCTTAAAACTTGTAGAGCTCTTCTTTACCAATCTAAATTGCCTATTAAATTTTAGGGCGAATGTCTTTTAACTGCTACATTCTTACTAAACAGATTTTCGTCAAAAATTCTCAAATTTCGAACACCTTATGAGATTCTTTTTGGTAAGCCACATTCATACTCTACTCTTTGAAGTTTTGGGTGTCTTTGTTATGCTTCTTCTTCGCCTATACATCGATCTAAATTAGAACCCAGATCTATCGAATGTGTTTTCTTGGGGTGTCCCTTTGGGAAGAAGGGATACAAGTTGCTTGATCTCACCTCTCAACTAGTTTTTGTCTCTAGAGATGTTGTCTTCTATGAACAATATTTTCCTTACTCATCTGTTAATCCTAATGTTTCTTCCTCTCCTGAAGCTACCTCTCCAACTTCCCTCTTTTTCCATCGTTCCCCCACTGTTTTTTGTGATTCTGATCCTATTCAATCCTTATCATCCTCTAATTCCCCTGCCCATGTTTTACCTTCTCCCACTCCACCCCTTTCGCCTTCTCTCTCCCTCTCATGTCCCTCTAGTACTTCGACGATCAGCTAGGGAACATCACGCCCCTTCTTACTTACAAGACTATGTGTGTAACTCTGTTGTTTTGACTGATCTCACCTCTCATTATTTTGCATCACCAGTCGCACCATCCACTCTCATTTTTTCTACTTTATCCCCTTCCAACCAATCTCTTTTGCACTCTATTTTTCCAGTGTTTCTGAACCAACTTCTTTTTCCCAAGCCTCCTTACACCCTGGTTGGCAAGAGGCAATATCAAAGGAGTTTGAAGCTTTGGAATCCAACAACACCAGGGAGGTTGTGGAATTACCCAAATATAAGAAAGCTTTACCATCTAAGTGGGTTTTATAAAATAAAATATCAACCAGATGGCACTATTGAGAGACTCAAAGCTCGTTTGGTTGTGCATGGTGATATTCAACGTGAAGAAATTGATTTTACAGAAACTTTTAGCCCTGTTGTTAAAATGACTACGATTCATTGTTTGTTAGCCATTGCAGTTAAAAGGAATTGGGTTTTATCCCAATTTGATGTCAACAACGCTTTCTTACATGGTGATTTGCAAGAAGAAGTATATATGAAGTTTCTGCAGTGTATGTCTCCTCCTTCTCCTGCTCATGTGTGTAAATTAAAAAAGTCCCTATATGGTTTGAGGCAAGCCTTGCACCAATGGTATGCTAGACTCACTGCCACTCTTAATTTCAAATGCTACCTTCACTCCCTCAATGACTACTCTCTGTTTTTTAAAGTTTCTGATGGTTTGATTACTCTTTTGGCGGTTTATGTCGATGATATTTTGATTACTGGTGATGACCCTACTGAATTAGCATCTCTTAAGGATTTTCTACATTGTGAGTTTTGTATCAAGGATTTGGGTAGTGCTTATTATTTCTTGGGAATGGAATTGCTCCGCGAACCTCATGGTTTAATTTTAAGTCAACGGAAATTTACCTTGGATTTGTTTGCTGAGTTTGGTTGTTCTGATTTGAAACCAGCCCCTTTTCCTATGGATCCTTATCATAAGCTTCATGTCAATGAGGGTGTTTTGATCCCTAATCCGACACTGTATCGTCGTCTCATTGGCAAATTAAACTTTATTACATATACAAGGACTGACGTTTCCTTTGGTGGCCAACATTTAAGTCAATACATGCAATCCCCTCGCCAAACTCATTTTGATGTAGCTCTTCGGGTCTTGCGGTATCTTATTACTGACCCTGGCATGGGTATTTTCCTCTCTGCCTCACCTAATTTTGATATACTTGCCTTTTGCGACTCTGATTGGGGATCTTGTGTGAATTATCAAAAATCTGTTAGTGGTTTCTTTATTACCCTCGGTGGTGCCCCCATTTCATGAAAGTCCAAAAAACAGGCTTTGATTTCTCTTTCCTCAGTTGAAGCCGAATACCGCTTTATGCGCTGTGTGGTAGCTGAAATTACTTGGTTAGTCCGGCTACTTACAGATCTTAAGGTTCCACCGCCCCTTCTTATTCCTTTCAATTCCGACAGCCAGGCAGCAATTCACATTGCCAAAAACCCGATCTTTCATGAACGCACAAAACATGTGGACATTGATTGCCACTTTGTGCGCCAACAGTTTGTTGTTGGTCTCATTTCTCTCTCTTTTGTTCCTTCTTCCGCTCAGGTCGCCGATGTTCTCACTAAGCCCCTTTCTGGGCCTCTTCATCGTTCTGCTTTAGGCAAGCTAGGGGTTGTTCCACCACCCTCCATCTTGAAGGGGGGTGTTGGGAATATGTTCACTCATTTTCCAGATGAACGAGAAGAAGGAGAAGGTTATAGCAATCACAATCGTTAATCGCTATATTCAACTTCCAATCACAACTTTCTATTTGTTCACTTATGGAATAGTTCTAGTAGTTTCCAATTGCCGTGTGTATAGGATAACTATTTTATTATTTTCTTTTCTTTGTAGAAGTTTATTAAGATGGTTAAGAGTTAGTCAATAACATAGTGACAAGTGTATAAATAGCAGTGGTAAAAGAATTTCTTTATGATGTATAAATACATGTACATATCATCAATGAAAACACAAAGACAATTTTCCCATTTTCGTTTGCAATTTCCTTATCCAACATTTACGTAGCGTATTAAATTTAATCCGAACAAATGGTAATAATTATTATGAATTGTGGTAAGAAATTGGATCCTTCCGCTTTAATTAGAGATTTCAAATTTGAGTCTTTGAGAATAAAAAAAAAATCTCATTAACAACGTTACTCTCAATATTAGGTCATGCAATGAGAAAATTTAAATGTAATTGATACTCAATATAAAAATCAAACATGAATATACGATATACCTCTTATTATTTGTTATTTCTTTTAAAATTGACTACTAAATTCTACGTATTCTAGACAAACCAAGTTATTTAGTAAAACTTACTAGTAATAAAATCAAATACATTGCGGCGGAAATATTGAAGAAAACAACGAGGGAAAATCAATAATTTTGTTTTTGACGTTAAAAGTAAAAGTAGGGGACATAATTAAAATTAAATAGTGTTTTGGTTAAAAGTCAATGAACGATATGCCCTTTGTTGTCATCCCTAACTGAATATGTTATACTTTCTTTCTTTATTTTTATTTGTCGCAACTTATTTTTTGAGAGCCCATCAATATTGGTTTTAATAACATTTTGAGATACAATTTTTATTATATTTGTGTAATTTCTTAATAGTTTATAATTTTTTTTATAAATTATTGAATTTATATAAATAATTTTAATTTTAAAAGGTTAATTAAATTCACTCTTGAAAAACAATAAGTAACAAGTATTTTTAGAAAAGAAAGAATACTACATCAGACTTTCTTGTAATCAACGTGTTAGAACTTACAAATTACTAAAATAATTTTTTTAAAATCTTATATTTTGTGTTAATAGGCAACCAAACTATCTCATTGGATTAGCTAGGTAATGTCGAAAAAGAAAAAAATATTTCTATAGTTCTATTATTATTTCTAGTTCAATTATATATCTTACCGAATATTCAAATGTCAGTATTATCGAAAATATAAATTCATACTTCGATATTTATCATGTCTATTTTACTTTTCAAAGACCTTTTAAGCATGGTCCACCTAAGAGTCCATTTGAACTTAGTATATGGAATGGATCAACTACTTTTCAACGTGAATTAATGAAAAAAATTGTATTATAAACATGTTTTTTCCACCTATTTTTCAGTAACTTAGTTCATTGAAAAAAACGAATGATGAAAAATAATTTTCACTAAAAAATACTGAAAAGCTTCTTAATTTTTCACACAAAAATATTGCTATTATTTTCTCGTTAATTCAATCAAGTTATCTTTAAAAATAGGCATAGAAGAAATTTCAAAGGGAAAATGGCGTGGTTTTTTAGTAGTGAATCGTATTGAAATCTAATTCATATAAAGTTAAGGTATTGTTTAAACATATGCTATTTAGATTTCTTAAATGGTAGTATGTTTTTTCTTTATAAACATGAAAACGTCATAAATTTTAAAAACTTTCAATTTGTTTTAAAATTGTTATACAATTATACCAAATGAACAAATCATGACTCAAAAAATAAGATATCACATTATACTGAGGCGTAACATTAATAAGTGTATGTCTTTATTACAAATACATAAATATTTGTGGTACAAACTTTTAAATACACATAATTTTATTATTTAAAAAATACTAATTAATAATTTTATATACTTGACATGAATAGAATAATTAGTGACATTAAAGTTTGATTGACAGAACACCAAATTAGATTAGACTTATCCTTCTTATCCAATGGAATAGAAAATTGTAGACCCGATCAAGTGACCCGACCCGGTTACCAAAGAAGCAGGCAAAGTGGGTTCACGGGTGGGTTTCTGCTACACCTGCACCACACAGATTCGATCGTGCAGTCTCGCATCAGTCCACCACGTGAGGAACACGTAGGCCCCCACGTGTCATGTCAAATCAGCCTCAATAATCATTTGTTTCTTTGACTTTGCCAGAATTTTCGTGATGAGTGTGGGGCCCCATTTACTTAATCACTCCAATGTGGGGTCCTTGTTCCGTTAATTTAATTTGACACGAAACTTAAGAAATAAATAAAAGAATTGAATCTTATAATCTTAAAGCAAAATTTTGTTAAGTATATCAAGATATGCTTGAATATGTCATGTGAAAAAATTGAATTAATGTGTTACCAAAAAAAGTGATTACTTTCAAAATTAATTTAAAGAAAGTCATTTTTTCTTAACGGAGAGAAGTAATAAAAATAAAATAATCTGTTGGACATGCCAGCAAACTAGAAGTTGGGTTTTTACACCTTAGATTTTGTGTACCTGAAGGTGATGAAAACTTGATGTGTCACCCTTTCATATGATGCCACGTGTAGTATTAGGTTTTGCTGTAACAATGTATAGTCAATTACTAAAATATATACATAGGAAAAAAAAATCTAAAATAATTAATCAAATTCTATACGACGAGCACTATTGAGAGAGTATGCAAAGAGGTTTTTAATTTGAGATCACTCATTTGAAAGATCATTTACTCATTAAACTCATCTCGTTCTGAATTGGAATAAAGCATCAACAAGCCTATATATAAGGAAAAAGGTTAAATATATCCTAATTTTGATGAAATGATCTAAATTAATCACCCATAAATTGAGGTCAAATGTATATTTTGTTGTTATAATATTAGTTTGAATATATTACTATTCACAAACCACATAAGCATTCCTATATGAGCTTGTTTCAAAGGAAAATGATCAAATTTGTCGTTAACTATGCCTAATAATCTGATTTTACCCTTGAACTTCAAAGTAGGGACACTTTAATGATAACATCTCTACGATTGGAGCTCAAATTAATTATCCTCCAGACTTAAGTCAATTTAAATTAAACACGAACAAGAAAAAGTTGCACTACTATATTGAATATTTGAATGGCATAAGTCAAACTTCTATCCATCAACATAATTTTATTGCCAATTCTTATAAGATCATCAATAGTGAATTCAGAGTTCCATATTAATCATCTAATGTTAAAATAAATCAAGATACGATATTTAACTTTCAAATTGTCTGCATCAAGTATTGTAGCGGTCAAAGTGATAGAGATTATAGTGATTAGAAATCAATAGTCTAATTGTCAGAGTAAATTGTAACAAAGTAAAGTTGAAAAAAATAAAAAAATGTAAATGATAGTATGAACGAAATAATCTGTAGGAAACTTTTCCGAGTTCTTTCAAGAAACTCACTGAGGTAGAGTAATGGTGGTCATCACTTGGTACATTGAAAGTGAAGCGAATCAATTGGTATATGGTGATTAATTTAGGTTGATAATGAATAATGAGCGAAAAAATGTGATCTTCACAATTCATAAAGTTTGGGGTTAAATCTGAACTACTCCAAAAGCGAATAATTTGATCATTTTTTCTTGTAAAAATGTCTCATGTGTGTGGTAACCTTCCATCGTTGATAAATAAAAATATAATTAGACTAATCTTATAATGAGAGAATATATATAATTGACAAATTTAAATTGTTTCACAAAGTTCAAGAAAATATTGAAACCTTTTTTCTGTTGGCTTATGAAGGTGATTAGGGCGTCATGCTGAAACTTACAATTGCAAATTATATGGTTGACAAATAAGACGATAAATAAAAACATACTAAAAATATATTATTATGGAAGAAAAATATATTTTCCTTTCATGAAAAGTAAAAACATTTATGGTAATGTTTTGTTTTTTCTTTTAGGAGAAAATAAACTTCAAATAGGGTAAGAAAATCAGAGCAAAACCCTAACAAATCTCCCTTTTTGGCTGAATTTTCTTGACAAAACTTGATCCGCCTTCTTCAATTGCATAATAATCTTTGTTCTTCACATAATCTTCACCACTGCTGCTTGTCATGATTAAAAATAAGGTTTAAAATATATGGGTTAAAAATAGTTTTAAAATATTTCATTTTTATTTTTAAAAATTACAGCAACAGATATGTTAAAATATGGTTGAAACTTCTTCTCCACATGTAGCTTGACAAGAATCTTCATTATCATCAAATTTGTTGCAAATTGATTTGAAACTACTTGAGTCTTTCTTCAATCTTGTTGAACCATGTGCTATGATACCACTTGTTAGGTTATGAAGAAAATTAGGGCGTTATGCGGAAGCTTACAATTGCAAATCATACGACAAATAAAAAGATACTAAAGATATATTATTAATATGGTTTGGTCAAACGACTTACATATTGAAAACTAACACTAAAAAAACATAAATATGTTTAGGAGAAAATCTCCCCATAAACAAGACTACAAGACTCTTAAACGACTACATTGTGGATATCATTGTGTTTTTAGTGTGAGAAGAGAGATCTTCAATTTATAGATCTCCTAACTTTTCCTCTAAGGAAATAATAAACCAATTATGAAAGAAAAATATATTTTTCTTTAATGAAAAGTAAAAACATTTATGATAATGTTGTCTTTTCTTTTAGGAAAAAATAAACTTCAAATAAGGTAAGAAAATCAGGGCAAATTCTAACATTTCCAACATAAAATTCACTCAAAAATAATTGTGCCCCATAGATTTTGGGAATTTTTTTTTATGTAACAAAGAGAATTTCATTGTATGAATGATATTACGAGCTTGCAACAAACATAAATACATTAATAATACTTTTTTTATTTCTAAATTTTTTTGTTGGATCAATCACTCGAGATTTTAATTTCTTTTTATCTTCATCCAAATTCAATGGAAAAAATATAATCACTTCCTATGAACTCGTTGAAACACCACAACCATTGCAAATACTTCAATATTTCTTATATTTAAAGGCTAGGTGAAGTTTCAACCATTGAACTTCAATCTAAAATCAACTTTTAACTAATGCTTATATTAAGAGAACTAAAAATGACATTAAAATTTAAAGATATTAGTACTCCTACTTAATTATAACTTATTATTAAAACATATAGACACATTTATAGATGATACACAGACACATCTCATGCTAATGTAGTATTGACAAAAAAATAAAATCAAAATCTCACATGTCACAAAGTAACTTCAACCATAATTCAAATAATCAAAGGAAATAATTGAGAAAACATTGGCAAGAATAATAATTATAGCAAAGAAGAAAGGATGATTTCATCTCTCTTTATTGAGGAAGTTTTCTAAATTCATTATAACATGAATAATTTTTCGCGACTATAATATACATACTACAAAGAATGCTAAAGTCTTTATCACGTAACATTAGCTAATTGTCAGTAGATCTAATATCGTTATAAACTTTGGGAACATTTACAAAAAAGTGTTAAACTATTTACGATAATTAATTTCCAAGATATTTTTGACGTTGTAATTGAATAGTACGCCCCTTACGGCACACCTATAATAATAAATTGATTAAATAAACATTGGCATCTGAACTTATATTAGAAAACAAAATAATAAAAGTTGTACAATTGCATTTGAATGTGATATGATTCTTTAACCTCGTGTAACTAACATTACTTTATTTGCATTTTATTTCATTAATTGAAAATAAAATAATAATTGTCCTCGTATGATGTGGATTTTATTCAGCCATACGTTGTATATAGAAGTACTTTCCATATTTCTCTAACTTTTTTTTTAAGAGGATGCACCTTGTACTTGAAATGATTTATATAATATTATTTCATGTATAAAAGAGCAACACAATTAAATGAGAAGTATATATTCCCTTTGTTCAATTGTTTTTTCTTACTTTTCAATTTAATTCCCTTAAAGATATATATCTTTTTCTTACTTTTCATTCTTATTCTGCATTTTAATAATTAAATATAACTTTTGTTAACAAAATGATATTTCTTGCTTCAATTAATTTCATTTCTTCAATCTAGCTGAAAAAAGAAACGAAACTTGATCGAATCTAACCCATACAATTTTTTTTCGATAAAAATGGACAAGAGTCAATCACAATTAATGTACATTCACTAATTTCAATCACTAATCATTCCAAAATAGAAAAAAATAATAAAGCAACATGTCATCTTGATTGATTTATTTTTAATTAATTGAAAGTGTAGGCCAAGTGTTTTTTTGTTATAACTATTTCTTCTTATCCACAAACAAAAAAACAAACACACAAAAGCAAAATCTATGCTTTTTTTGAAGACCATAATTTTTTAATTTTTAAAGATGTTATTGGAGTTCGGAAAGTGCTTGTGATCTTCCCTTCCCTTCACATAACAAACAAACACCAAAAAGAAGGGACAAGATGCAAAGTTGTTGTGTATTTATTTATTTTTATATTAAAAGTTGCAGAACATTTATTGAGCAAAACATGAAAATATTATATTTTTAAAAGTTAATTGGAGATCTCTTTTATATTTTTAAAAGTTAATTGGAGATCTCTTTTATATGCTTTTTAATGAAAAAATAAAAAAGGAACCCTTTCGAGTAGATTCTAAGGAGTTGGGACAGTTCTTACTTTCCTACTTTCTTGTCTTTAAGCATTGGCACGTGAGGGCCACCACCTCGTGACTACTTTGAACATGTTTTATTTATCTCGAGTTCAAATTTCGAGTATGAAATCATGTTTGATAAGGACTATTTTAGTAGTATTATTAAACTTTTATTATGAATTCAAATTTAATAGTACCTCAATATGAATATTGAATGACAAACGTGAAACCAAAAAAATAAATAATTATTACGATAGTCTAATACATTATAATTATTTTTGAATAGGATTATAATGTTAGTTTATTTTTGAAAATATTTTTTTGCGTTTTTATTTCTGAGATGTGGCATAGTACGTCACAGAATTGATTACCAAAAAAGGAACTTGAGTTTGGAAACAAAAAATTACAAATTTTGGGGAAAAGTTGAAAATAGTATTTAAAAAATTGAAGCTGTTTATGGACATTAATGCAAATTGATTTTTTATTTTGAATTTTTGAGAGTGATTTTAAATGAAAATAACTTTTTTCAGAGTTTTTTGAATAGTTAAATTCTGAAGAATGATAACTCTATGATCAAACAATTTTCCTCAATAAATGAAAAATATCAATAGTCAAATATATTGGCTCTTAGCTTTTAAAAATCTACCAATACATTAGAACTTTGACATTTTAATCATTTCATCAAATAATTATTCTAAAAAAGATAAAGACAGCCATTTCAGTATGAAGAATCACTAAATTAGTCAATTAGCATTTTGTGGTAATTTTATTTTCAACAGACTGTCAATAACATAATGTTATTTCTTCTTTAATTTAACCTCTTAATTATACTTTAAGAATTTGTCTACCTTAACTTATAAAAGTTTAATTATTTTTGAATTTTGAAATGGGAAGTAATGAATTTTTGGGTGCTTCGGGGGGCCAGATCCATGGGCTATAACACACGAAAAATCAAGGAAATTGAGTAATTTCTAAAAAGGGTCTGTAAATGTGGAAATGGGCGTGAAAAAAATGGTGTGAATATATATGGTGGTTCCCCAATTTATTACGGAGATCCTCATAAAGTTTGTTTAGAAAAAAAATTGGGTGCTCCGGGGCGCCAGGTCCATGGGCTATAACACATAAAAAATCAGGGATATTGGGTAATTTCTAAAAAAGGATCTGTAAATGCGGAAATGAGCGTGAAAAAAATGGTGTGAGTATATGTGGTGGTTCCCCCACTCATTACGGAGGTCCTCATAAAGCTTTTTGAGAAAAAAAATTCTTGTGCTCCGGGGAGCTAGATCCATGGGTATAACACAAAAAATCGAGGAAATTGGGTAATTTCTAAAAAAAGGCCTATAAATGCAGAAATGAGCGTGAAAAAATGGTGTGAGTATACATGGTGGTTCCCCAACTCATTACAGAGGTCCTCATAAAGTATTTTGAGAAAAAAAAATTGGGAGCTCCGAGGCGTCAGATGCATAGGCTATAACACGAAAAATCGGGAAAATAGGGTAATTTCTAAAAAAGGACCTGTAAATGCGGAAATGGACGTGAAAAAAAATGGTGTGAGTATACGTGGTGGTTCCCTAATTCATTACGGAGGTCCTCATTAACTTTTTGAGAAAAAAAATTTGGGTGCTCCGGGGCGCCAGATCCATGGGCTATAACACACGAAAAATCGGGGAAATTGGGTAATTTCGAAAAAAGGGCTTGTAAATGCGGAAATGGGTGTGAAAAAAATGGTGTGAGTATATGTGGTGGTTCCCCAACTCATTACGGAGGTCTTCATAAAGTTTTTTGAGAAAAATTTTTTGGGTGCTCCGGGGCGCCAGATCCATGGGCTAACACACGAAAAATTGGAGAAATTGGGTAGTTTCTAAAAAGGGCATGTAAATGCGAAAATGAGTGAAAAAAATGGTGGGAGCATAGTGGTGGTTCCCCAACTCATTACGGAGGTCATCATAAAGGTTTTTTAGAAAAAAATTTTGGGTGCTCCGGGGCGCCATATCCATGGCCATAACACACGAAGAATCAGGAAAATTGGGTAATTTTGAAAAAAGGGCTTGTAAATGCGGAAATGGGCGTGAAAAAAATAGTGTGAGTATACGTGGTGGTTCTCCAACTCATTACGGAGGTCATCATAAAGTATTTTAAGAAAAAAATTTCTTGTGCTTCGGGGCGCTTGATCCATGGGTATAACACACGAAAAATCGGGAAAATTGGGTAATTTCTAAAAAAGGACCTGTAAATGTAGAAATGAGTGTGAGTATACATGATGGTTCCCCAACTCATTACGGAGGTCTTCATAATTATTTTTAAAAAAAAATTGGGTGCTCCGGGGCGCCAGATCCATGTGCTATAACACACGAAAAATCAGAAATTTTGGGTAATTTATAAAAAAGGGCCGGTAAATGCGGAAATGGACGTGAAAAAATGGTGCGAGTATACGTGGTTGTTCCCCAATTCATTACGGAGGTCCTCATAAAGTTTTTTGAGAAATTTTTATTGGGTGCTTCGGGGCACCAGATCCATGGCTATAAGCTTATAAGATACGAAAAATCGGAAAATTTGGGTAAGTTCTAAAAAGGGCTTGTAAATGCGGAAATGGGCGTGAAAAAAATTGTGTGAGTATATGTGGTGGTTCCTTAACTCATTATGGAGGTCCTCATAAAGTTTTTTGAGAAAAAAAATTAGGTGCTCCGAGACGCCATATCCATAGGCTATAACACACGAAAAATTGGGAAATTTGGATAATTTCTAAAAGAAGGCATGTAAATGCCGAAATGAGCGTGAAAAAATAGTGTGAGTATACGTGGTGGTTCCTACTCACAAAAAAACAAGAAAATCGCGTAATTCAAATACATAACAATTAGTAGTCTATAACTAGTTTCACTAGATGTATTCATCCGATTGCACAAAATATGAATTGTACTAAATTAAGCGTTAATGCATTATGATGTCTTTTTGTTTTAATACGTAGGAACCAAAACTTTACGAAGAAGATTTTTTCTTTTTTTTTTTAATTACAATTGTTTCTTAACACAAATAAGGTTTAGACAAAAACTATTAAATTTTGTCAAATTCGTGATTAGAACTCTTTGATCTTCTCTGACTAGTGTGCACCATTTCAACAACATATAAGCGCTTTGTAACAATTTTTTTATTTTCCACAATTCTTTATCTAGGGATGGCAATGGGGTGGGGTGGATGCGGGGCAGGGTGGGTTTAAGGCTACGTGCGGCGGGTTGAAGTGGATTTTTTAAAAATTAATGCAGGTTGCGGGAATATGTAATTTTATGTGGGTTCAAATTTAATTTTCATTTTTTACATGTTATAAGAGTGATAGAACATTATTTATTAAGATAATTTCTATAAAACTACTAAAATATTAAAAATAGTAAATGAAAATGGTTCAATAAAAAATAATACAATTTCTTACATGTTTCGCAATTGACCTCTGATAAATAAATTTTTAAGTCGCTATCCTATTAGATTAAGGGAAAAGGGTCCGATATACCCTCAACTTTGTCATTTAGAGCTAATATACCCCTCGTTATGAAAGTTGCTCATATATACCCCTACTTATACAAATGGCTCCCATATACCCTTTTCCTCTAACGGAAATGAAAATAAATAAATTTTAGTTTATTTTTTTATTATTTTTTTAAAAAATATAATCCCATATGAGTATATTTAATCCTCCTCAAACATTTTTTTTTTTACTTTTTTTGTTTCAATGACTAATTTAGATTTATTATTTTGATGGTCAAATTTATTTATGTTTCACTTGTAAAACTTATTATAGATGACCAATTTTTTTTCTTCAAATACAAAAATTAAATTACAATATAGACAAAAAAAATAGTTTTAAATTATAATATAGCCACAAAAAAATAGTTTTTATTTTTTTTCTTTACACTAAGGAATGAAAGAAAAAAATAAAATAAGAATAAGAAACTCAAATAATTATAATCCAAGAAGTCAAAAAATAATTTATGTATGAAAAAGATTAAAATATACCTTGAACTTTGCTAGAAGAATCATATATACCCCTCAATAATTTTGAAGAAGATTAAAAGTAAAAAATATAAATTTAAAACTAATTTTTTTCACTTCCATTAAATGAAGGGTATATGTGATATCATTTTGTAACGACAGGGGTATATGTGAGCCATTTGTATAACGGTAAGGGTATATATGAGCCACTTTGATAACAAGGGGCATATCAGCTCCAAATGACAAAGTTGAGGGGTATATCAAACCCTTTTCCTTAAATTAATATAACTTAATGAAAAAAAGAATTTATTTTTAGTATCAAACTTAACTAGAAAAAGAAAATATTAAAAAAGTTATGTGGGACGGGTTCATGCAGGGCAGGTTTATGCGGGGTGGGGTGGGACGGGTGGAAAATGAAAAAAGTTGTTATGCGGGGTGGGACAAATTAAAAATTTTGCAGGTTAAGCTCAACCCACTCACCCCATACCGCACCGCCCCATTGCCATCCCAATTTGTATCATACTCAAAGTACTTATAAACTCATTAACATAATTAGCAGATAAGCTGAGCAATTCTTTTTAGAACTAGAGACCTTGATACTCTTTTGATGATTGGTACAGTACAATGTGGCAATTTCACAATACAACATGTTAAATGGATTATTAAAGCTATTGTAGCAAATGTGGCAATTTCTTCAGCTTGCAATCCAGAGTTCATTCAATGTTGCATTTTCTGTACCTAATAGATAGTTTATGTTTCTTCCAAGATCCATAGATGTTTATTAATCAGTAGCTAAGCCAAGAATCAGAAAGTTGCAACTATGTGATTCAAAAGGAACAAAAGAGATTAAATTTAAGAAAGAATAGAGAAGTATCACTTCCTTGCTAAAACTGTGGCTTTTTAAACATACTAGTTTTTCGACACGTGCATTGTACGTGATTATCAATTTAGAAAATTTAAGCGAAGATTTGAATAATAAGGTTTGCACAAAATAATATTGCAGATTCTTTTGTGAATGTTCAATGTGGATCGTCATATATATCTCTTATTCACACGAACCTATGAAAATGGCCAATGAAAATTTTTATTAATTAAATGAAATAATGTATATATTTATTTCAATATGATGAGGTTCAATCATGTAATTAGTCATATCTCACCAATATTACCTTATAGATGATATTTGTTGTGTATTTTTCTTCTCATCTAATCAGATGTGCTTTGCACGTGTATTCCACTTAATCTGTTTAGATGTCATATGAACATGTTGAGAACAAGTACATTTTATTTTTTAGAACTATTTTTGTATATTAATTTTATTTTATAAGTTATAATATAATAGATGACGTTCTTTTTGTTGACTTTCATATTTGACTTCTCGATTGATTGTGTACATAAATCAAAGATAGTTATATGACTATCCATATTTAACTGAGAAAGGTTTCCTTTTTTTTTTCTAAGAAACTAAAAATTAAAATTAATATATTCTATCTGTGAAATCATATATATAATCACCTGTTTATCTTACATCCAACAAAGATATAGTTCATATACTTGTAAACAATTTTCAATTTATTCAAACAAGCATGATTCATCCAAGGAAAAATAACAACACCTTGTTAACACATATATAAGGGCGGTATAATAATTTG
Organism: Solanum stenotomum; assembly: GCF_019186545.1. Taxonomy (NCBI): domain Eukaryota; kingdom Viridiplantae; phylum Streptophyta; class Magnoliopsida; order Solanales; family Solanaceae; genus Solanum; species Solanum stenotomum. Next base: position 49,818,125 of record NC_064291.1, read on the forward strand.
AAAATTTATTGGTCAAAAGTTAATATAAGAAACGATGAATGATAGAAATAATTAATTTACTAACTATGAGAATTCATAATATTATAACTAAAGAATGTAAAAGAGTGTGAATAACATTTGCAATAATTAGTAACAACTTATACTTACATAAATAAATAGGGCATTTAATTAATGCTGCTATTTTTATTTTTATAGTTATTAGATTTTAATTTAGTATAGGGACAAAATGAAAATGTTTACTCCACATTACTGAATATTTTATTTTGTTAATGATACATTTTAAATGATTCATTATATTCACATATTTTCACATTTGTTGTGAGTTTTTTTTTCTCAAAGAAAAGGAACTTGAGAAATTTTAAAATAATATATTTTGACGTAAGAAGATCTTGTTAACTTGATAATACATTCGTGACATATATATATAAATAGAAAATTAAAAAAACATACTTCAATTGGCGTTATTAGAAGTCTTATGAACTTTTCTTCGTCGAAAATACTGAAATATTAAGAAATAGTAAATTAGTAAAACAAAAGGAAAATGTTAACATAGTAATAACTATTTTGAAGCAAACTTCCTGACAATCTATATTACATAAGTAGTATTGATAAATAAAGTAATTCTTTTGTATTGAGCATCAAAAAAATAAATTATGACAATTCTCTAACTCTTGAGAATTTTATTAATTTTGAAAAAAGATATTCAGAAACATATATCTACATCACAAGAGAAATTGTTAACAAAAACAAATGAATTTAGACTACAATAAAAATTAAACTAATACAAATTTCAACTGACGTTATTACAAGTCATATGAACTTTCCTTCGTCGAAAATATCGAAATATTAAGAAATTGTAAATCAGTAATAAAAAGGGGAATGTTTATATAGTAATAACTATTTTGAAGCAAATTTCCTAAAAGTCTAAATCACATAAGTACCATTGATAAATAAAGTCATTCTTTTGTCTTGGGAATCAAAAAAATAAATCATGACAATTCTCTAACTTTCGAGAAGTTTAATAATTTTGAAAAAATGCATTCATAAGCATATATCTACATCACAAGAGAAATTGTTAACAAAAATAAATGAATTTAGACTACAATAAAAATTAAACTAATACATACTTCAACTGACATTATTACAAGTCATATAAACTTTTCTTCGTCGAAAAATACTTAAATATTAATAAATAGTAAATCAGCAAAATCAAAGGGCAATGTTTATATAGTAATAACTATTTTGAAGCAATCTTCTTGACAATCTAAATCACATAAGTAACATTGATAAATAAAACTATTCTTTTGTCTTGAGCATTAAAAAAAAAAAAACGTGACAAATTCTCTAACTCTTGAGAAGTTTAATAATTTTTGAATGAGATATTCAGAAGAATATATCTACATCACAAGAGAAATTGTTAAAAAAAAATAAATGAATTTAGATTACATCATGTTAACTTCATATATTGGAGCATTACATACTTATGTATATACTAAGAGAAAAATGATTATTATATCATCACACTTATTTTCCTCAAGTATTTGAGGTTAAGGAATATACCTTCTCAAGATAAAACAATTTACTTCATCAGAATAGTGGTACCTCATATTCCGCTAAACTTCGAACTCACTCAACGACAATAAATCACACGAATTTTTTTTTTAAATACAAGAAGAAGAAGAGTAGAAGATTAAAAAGAGTTGTGGTTGAAAAATTAGAGGAAACCCCTCTATTTATAGTCAACAAAGGGTAGTATGAACAAATATTTTTTATGTCTTATTTTAAAAGTCGTGACCTTTCCAAGAAGTCACAACCCTTTGAAAAAGTTACAACTTATTGAAAAAGTCACAACTCTTTGAAAAAGTAACAACTCTTTGGAAAAGTCACAACTCATCGAAAACTCACAACCCTTTGAAAAAAATCACAACTTATCAGAAAAATCACAACTCATCAAAAAAGTCACAACCTAAGTTAGGGATATTATTGTAATTTAACATTCAAGTTAGGAGTTCATGCTTTTAAGATAATATAGATATGATATTATTAATTAAAGAGGCAATATACTAATTCAGGAGATAATGAACTAATTATAAATACATGTATAGTCATTCAACATATCTGCCAAATATTTCATATTATCCATGTAAAACACAAATGATCCGGCATATAATGAAATATCTAATCTTTCATTGAGATAATTTTTAATTTCATTTGGAAATAAGAAATATAATATTGTACATGTTCAACGTCAATAATTATATAAAGTCTAAATAAGTAATATCTATTTAATTGTAATCTAGACACAAATTTGTTTATATAAGCAGAGAACATATTTAACTAAAGAGGATAAAAAAAAGAATACATTATAAAAGAACATTTAACACAATCACTTACAAATGGTCATCACTATAAGCACTTTTACATAAAATAGGACAAATAATTCATTATTTTGTTGTAATTCATACAACATGATAAAAAGATATTATTTCCTTCCAAACATTCTTTACAATTAATCAATCAATCAATCATAACGTCTTCGATCGAAATACAACAATAATGTTATTGCCCCTAATAGTTCAAGAAAGATCAATCCTTTAAACAACTATGTCTCAATCTCAAATTCGTTGGTCAGTTAAATATTGATATATGCAAGCAAAAATCAATCCTTCAACTGATACAGGAGTGGCTGTCAAGACTCAAGAGAGATGTCGATGGTAATCAAAGTTCAAAACGAAAAAAAGAAGAAGAAAAGGAGCCATGACTGCGAGTACCAGCCAAGACTGTTGGTCTTCAAACGGAAACAAATTGTAATAAACCAATTGCGTAATATGGATTGTAAGGAGGGTTTGTAAGGGGTTTAAAACCTCAATCGTAAAGATAAATAAACAATATTAGTTAAGAATCCTCTGCGAACAATAAAGTGTTCTATCTGTTTGAGAAAGGCTTTCTACTTTTAAGGAAATTCTCATTTGAACAAGACCCTCACTTACTATTCAGGTTTTCGACATGTGATGATGGCAAATTTGATGAGACCTTTCTTGTATCCTTCAATCATCAGTGGCATTGCCAGTGCAGCTTTGATTGTCTTCCATCCTGATAAAAGGTAACTCCAATAAATCAAATACGAAAAAGGGGTGCCTTAAATTTTTACTAGTAGTACACATTTTGGCACGACACAACTTACCACTGCGTAGTACTGATGTGAAGCCCTTCCATGTCAGTGCTGACTTTATGACTGCTGGCCAAAATGGAGCAACATTCTCAGACCAGTCTTCTGCCTTAATATCCTGCCAGTAGCCAAAAGATTAGCGGGAACGAAAAGAGTATGTTTGAGATAGGTTTATGACATAACTCATAGCAGTTAGTAAAATTAATTTACCTGAAGAGAATTGGATTGAAGTAACTTCATATAATCAGCAGTGGAACACCACGCCGGAAGATAGAAGGCTTTACATATCTTATTTAAAAGCTCTTTTTCCTCTGGAGTCAGAGATTCCTCTGAAGGGGAAAGGTCCCTGTGGCACCATGTGACAAGGATGATTGTGCCTCCTGGTGCTACCACTCGAGCTAATTCGCCAACAAACTAACAATAAAGGAAACAAGGTTAGGAAAAACACTACTCAACAATTAGTGACAAGTGCCACCATGTACATTTACTGAAGTTCGAATATACATAGATAAGTAAAAAAGATGTATCAGACATAATGAACCTTTTCTTTGTTTGGCATGTGTTCTCCACTCTCCATGGACCAAACCAAGTCGAATTGCCCATCTGGAAAAGGCTGATTCAAGGCGTCTGCTACTTGAAATGAAACCTGCTCATTTATATTCCAGTTAATGAACAGAGAGGCAAATTCTATGTGAAAACATCTAAAGATATCACAATACATTGTAGGAGTGGGAAGCCAACAGGGGAAAGGTTACGTTGACATACAAATGATATTGAGGAGAAAACCAGTAAACTTTCCTCTTTATTAGCTTCCTTTAGGAATCAGTCCAATTAAAATAGCGTAAAGGGAATCCAAATAACTAATGCAAAATTAAGTGTTCACACAACTAACTGAAAATATGATCATACTGTGCCATTCTAGAGAAACACTTCCTGGTGGATGCTGCAATATACAGCCATTATACGTGTAAAGATTATCACATGGCTTTATGTTCAGTACAGAATCTCATGATAAGTACGTAATAGTGATTCACTACACATCAACGAGCAGAAGTTTTGCACAATGAACGTAGCTTTAAGAACTCGCTCATTAAAACACATACTATAAACTATCCTCAGTTCTATGAATCAATAAAATACAAATAGTGTTTAACTTATTCAAGAAAACATGCTCAAGTGATTTAAGTTTCTCACATAGCGTTGTAAAGCAAATTCTAGCTCAAAAGCATATACCTTATCCCCTAATCCCTGAGCATCAGCAAGAGCTTGGGCCCTCTCTGCTTGTACAGGACTCAAAGTGATACCTTTAGCTGTAGCGCCATATTTCTTTGCAAGGTACCTAGAACTGCCACCGATGCCACATCCAACATCAACTATGGACGTTGGTTTCTTTGCTGGATCTTCTGCACATATACAATATGCTAGTAAATTAAGGTATTCATTATAAGAACAAAAAGAATGATTGATTTTAGAATACATAACTACAAAAGAAGGAAGCTTCAATAACACAGTTTCTCATCATTCATGTAGGAAAATCAATCTTACAACATGCAAGCACTACCAAGTCAGATTATTAGAAAAACTTCCCCCGCCCTGACATGAGTAACAAAAAATCCTATGAGAAGCATGATCGCCTGCCAGTGGAAGGTTATTTATATTTCCCCAATCTATGCACTAATTTACCCTGTATAAATTGCCTTTGTATAACTAGGTTCAGGACAATTATATCTTAGCCAGTCACAAGAATGACTCCATAACCTTCCTTTTCACTAATTTTCCAAACATGAAAAAATCCCGAGTTTATGCATCTGCAAATATCTATATAAATACAAATAGTTGAAATAATAAAAGAGATACAAAACAACTATTGTATACAAGTCATATGGAAAACGTTGGATTGTTAATTGCAACATGTAAGATAGCACAACAACATACCCAGTGTAATCTCACAATTGTGTTATGGGGAGGTTAGACTGTATGCAGACCTTACCCCTATCTTGTAGGGAGGTTGATTCTAAGTGACCAACATTTAAGATGGCACAAATAGCAAAAAAAGCAAAGTTTAGCTTTACGAAAGTGACAATTAACATTGCACAATCTTTAACCTAACAAATGGTGCATAGAGACATAAATATAAATGAAAGTCAAGCTACTATTAACAACACTATAGCTTGCCCCCATGCTACCACTAAAACTCAATCAAATAGGAGCTGAGGACCACAACACAGTTTCTTACACCTAATTCCATGATCATGTAGGCGGATCCAAAATGCCACCGTATTGCATAAATCCAGATTATTCGGACTCCAATGCAGATACCAGATATCAAATAGGAAACCCATAAGCTGTTACTAGCTATCAATATATTCAGAAACATAACAAAACAAAAAAATTCTTGTCTTTCTCACATAATCTGAAAAACATCATCTACACCCTTTACTCTTCAGAGTTCAGCCTTTTTGTCTTCAACATCTTGTTTCCCCATTTCTTGGACTCAAAGTCAATAGACCCTTCTTTTTCCTTGGAAAAAACTCCAACTTCTTAGCTTCTTCTATGGATAATAACAAAAGAGCTCTAAACCTAGAGGCAGATTCTATCAATACAGATTAGGGGCAGAGTTTTTTTCTTTTTTGGTTTCCCACCTAGTGTTTGGTAGTCACATTGAGTTCGATTAAATCCAAATTCACGTCGAAAATTCTCATATTAGATAAAGTGCTTCCTAACAAAGTGACTTCATAGGACTCGAACCCGAGACCTTTACTTACCACTCTACCACAACCTGTATTGGTACCAGGGCAGAGCTAGTAAAGGTTCATCATCCAAAACCTTTCAGCAGAAAATTACACTATTTATATAGGATTAAAATTATTTTTATGTATATATACAAGATGTTACCCCTTTCAACTTCAACTTTTTCATATTTTGAAACCCTAAAAATTCTCACTAGTCACTATCGCCAACAACAATAGTCTATTTCCGATAGACCCACCTTAAGTAAAAAAAATGAAAAAAGAGGTAGTAGTAATACTAATACTCTGAGAATGGAAGAATCCCATTTTTACCAGAAATAGCAGCAAAACTTAGCGCCTTTTCAATCATACGGATCTGAGCAGCACGATGATCAGAAAGTTCCACAGATGACTGAGGTTCATAATATCCATGATGCATATGGTCACCCCAAATATCTTCCCAAATCCCAGAAGACTCATCATATAAATCTGCAATTCCTTTTTTCAACTCCTGTTGATTCTGTATTCCAACTTCTACTGATGATGAAGACACAACATTCATATCAGTAACACTAGCCATTCTTCTTCTACTATTACTACTACAAGTAATGATTCTTCTCCTTGTATAATTTTGAATAATATTACTGTGAATCTGGGGTTTATGAAGAGCGAAGATAACAGAGGAGGAGGAGGATGAAGGACACGTGGAGTTCAATGATTGGATACTACAAGCGGAATAGCCTTGGCTGCCCATTATGATTTATTACTATATACTATCTATAGAAATAATTTAGGGGACAGTTGAAGCAATGAAAGAAGGAGAAACAATGAGCAAATAATTGTTTGTTTATTTATTTACTACAGCAGCAATGTTGGAGTTTCCAGAAGAAATGGAAAGAGATAACATCACATGCCAAAAAAATACGCAGGTATACGTGGAGTGTTACATATCTTTAATTTCCACTTATATTTGGATGCTAAACCGGGATACCAGATAGAGAATTCACATCCGATTAAATCTGAATCACGTATTATAAAGCATATTTTTTATATTTAAGGTTTAAATCTGAGATATTTGATTAAAGATGTACTCACTCTATTTCAATTCATGTAGTACTTTTCTAATTTTGAGATTTCAAACAAATCTATCTTTGACCTACATTTTTCATGTCTTTTAAATATTTTGAAGGGAAAAGGGTCAAAAATACCCTTAAACTATGTGAAAAGAACAAAAATATCTTTCGTTTATAGTTTGGCTCAAAAATGTATTTACCATCAATATTTTGGTTCAAAAATGTCCTTACAGTCAATACTTTGGTCCAGAAATGCCCATATAGTTACAAAATGGGTCAAAAATGCCTTTTTACGAATAAATATATTATTTTTTTCTTTTTAAACACATCTTCTTCCTAATTAAAATATTATTAAAGAACACTATTCTTGTTTTTGTTCTTCTAAAATCACTTTAACAAATAAAAATGTAGAAAAATATTATTTTTTCTTCTTAATCTCATTTTATCAATTAAAATAGAATAACTTCATGTACCCTTTCGACAAATAATATATGTCATATATATATATATATAAGATCATCGTAAATCCATCATTATTTTATATTTATATAACGATAAAAAATAATGATAATAAAATAAGAAATATTTTTTTTTCCTGAGTTGAAGTAAGATAAACATTTGCTAATTTAAAAAACATTATTAGAAAAAGAATGTGTTAAAAAGAAAATAATGATATGTTATTTGGAAAATGAGCATTTTTTGTGACCCACAAAATAACAATAAGGGCATTTTTGGACCAAAGTATTGATGACAAGGGCATTTTTGGACCAAACTACAAATGGAGGATATTTTTGTTCATTTCACATAGTTTAAAGACATTTTTGAACCAAAGTATTGACAGTAAGAATTTTTTTGAGCTAAACTATAAATTGAGGGCACTTTTTGTTTCTTTCACATAGTTTAAGGGCATTTTTTACCATTTTTCCTATTTTGAATTGTCAATTATTGTGACACATAATCACTTGTACGTAGTTTACAAATATATAAATTTCATTTCAAAAACTTTGAAGATTTCATGCGCAAATTTCTTATCAAACTTAAACTATTTGACTTTCGAAAAACTAAAAGTGTCACATAAATTGATGCAAATGAAGTATCAATTTACCAATGTACCACAACTCATATTGGTAAATAGAGAATTAAGTAGTAATTTCTACTTGTAATAAGAATAAAATATTTTTAAAATATCTATTTGATTATAAAATTTTGATTTTTTTTTTCAAATTGACCAATTTTTGGGACTTTAACTCAGTAAACTTTTAAAAAAATTCTAAGTAAAATGTATGTTCAAATAAAATTCGAATTTTTAAGTTTCAACAACTTCATAATCTATGGCAAAGCAAAACCTAAAAGATTGATCCAAAACTATCCTTGTGGTAATAATATAATTCAAAAATGTCTTTATTGTTACTTTAACTATATTTTTAGAATGCTTTTCTTTTTCTAATAAGGATTTTCTTTTCTTTTTAAACACTTATTTTTTATAATACTCTACATATTTTGTATTTTTCTAATAAAGATGCCGTTAACAATATGATTCAAGAATAGTATTTCTCATACAGTTTCTCCATAGCTTTGATTAAAAAAAAATAGAGATGTTATGTAAATAATAACTAAAATATCGTTAAATTAATATGAACTTTTTCAAAGAAAAAATTGAATTAATGTCATTACTCCCACTTTAGAAAAATAAAGTATTCGCACATTTACTTCTATTTATTCAGTTTTAACAAATTGTGAGAATACGTATTTTTTTCATCATTTCTATTTTTAACATTAATTACTTATTCTCAAAATTATCTTCAGAATTTAATACTAAATATCAATTAATAAAGATAGCATAGTAAAATAATCACAATAACAATTATTTTTTAATAAATATAGAGAAAATGGCCAAATGCCCCCTCAATGTATATCCAGATTTCCAACTACACACTTAAACTTTACGGGAGTCCTATCATCCCCCTAAACTGTTTAAAAATGAAATAATTATACCCTTAAAAAGCCATAATTAGGTCTATGGTGGCATGTGAATTTCACTCATTTGACACGTGGAAAAGTCATTAAATATATTTTTTTTCGTTTTTTATACTTCTTTACCCTTTTCTTTTATATTTTCACCCATCCCTTCCATCACCAAAGCACTTTCACCATTTTCATCATTACTAGAACACCATAAGTTCATCAAAATTGGGTCTTTGAAGAAGATATGTGAATAATGAATTGAGTCTTTGAGAAAGATAGGTGAATGATGATTGCAGAACTCGTTCAGAGATATTTGGACATTGCTCTGAAAATCTAAAAAATAAATTAAAAAAAGTGAAGGAATAGGGGAGAGAGGACGAACATGGAAGAATATTGTCATTAATGAAGGTCACCGAAGCTCTCGAGGAAGATGAGGAGGAGGAGCCTACAATGTCTTCCACATCATCATCGATAATTTCGAAGAGGAAAAGTCCGATTCACCGACAATTGATGAATTAACAAGATTGATAGTGACAATTTCTGAGATGTAGTTGATTGATTGAGATTTGAGATTGATAATTAAATGATCTATTAGTAAAAAATTGAATTTGAAGTAAACCCAGATCCCCCAAGATGCTAGTTCTTAAAAGGCAAGAAAGAATAAAATTGGTGTGCCCCATTCTGCAGTTTCTAGTGTTGCCTCCCAAATGAGGTGAAGATATGAACATTTAATCGGTCAACGAATCTGGGAGGAATGTTCAAGAATCCTTGAACTCCATGAAGAGATTAAGCACAGTATTGTCAAATGGTTGGGAGTCACAATGTGCACATCTGTAAAATGTGCACTTTTGTATACATTAAAAATTATTTGTAAGAGAATATGCACTTTGTACCCAAATAATTCATCAAGTAAATTAATATATTATATTAATTTTTTTATTTTTATTTTTAATAAAAAGTAAACCCATGTTGTTTTTTCTCAAATCAGATCTAAAGTATATTGGGGTGATATGGATATGTAAATTTATCTACAATTGATTTAGGTTGATTGATTTTGCAAGAGTTTTACGTGGATTTGAAAATTTGTTTGAAGTCAATAATGATAAAATCGATGGAGATGGTGGTGACAACAATGACTTAGAGATGGTGAAAGATGAGGAAATTTGATTTATATTGCTATGGAGAAGAAATAAGAACAAAAAATAATTTAAAATAAATATATTTATTGAAAAAGGATATTTATTTATTTATTATTATTTTTATTTTTTGGTTTCCCACCCGGTGTCCAGAGCCCACATTGGAGCTCCGACTAAATCCGAATCGCGCTCTACAAAAAAAAAAAGAAAAGGGATATTTAAAACAAAATTTTAATATTGTTTTGGCTGCTCACTCTCCCAAAGAGAGTGAAATACACTCACTTTGCCAGGTAAGCATTAAGAGAGGTAATAATTTCAGTTTTATAAAATTCAGGGGGGTAATAGAACCCCCGTAAAGTATGAGTGTGTAGTTGGGAATTGAGGGATAGTTTTTCTTATCTTATATAGAAGCCACAAGTGAGCTTTTTCATTGGTTGCACATATAATTTATTGTGGCTGCAGTTGTAGTTTAGTGACGGAGTTAGAAACTTTATTAAGGGTGTCTAAGAATAATAGTGTGGAGCTGTCAAAATAAACCAAAAACAATTGTGGTATTTGAGGTTCAAACTCAAATCTCCTTCGCTCAATGGACACTCATTATCACTGTACTAAAGGTATAGCCTTTATCAAGGATGTCTAGTTTTAAATATATATCATTTGAAAGTAAAATTTGACATATATATATGCAATATAATATTTCGACGAAAAATAACTATGCCCCTCGGCGGCACATACAACAATTGTTGTACTCAATACGTTATACGTTCACACGTGAAGTAGTGATGACACATGTAGTTTTTCGTTAATCTATGGGTATTCTCTTTGCTTGGACAGAGGACGTTTTGATTTAATTACTATTGAGTTTCATAAATATGAAAAATTTGCACTTTGTGAAAAATATATTAGTACTATATGATCTTATCAAACGAGTAGATCATAATTCATAAATAATATATGCAAATATTTATAGTAATTTATTGCATATTTTTATATCTTTTAAAAATAAATATTTGTGATTGTATGTAATTACTAATGTAAACTATGCCTTGTCAAAATCTAAGATTAAATGCGCACACAATACATGTACAATTGACATGTTTTAATCAATCAAATTTTGTCATGTCAATTTTATTTTGATTGGTCGAAAGGAGTTTGTCTTCACTACAACTCTTTCACTCTACAATGATAAGTAGGGTTTTTATATTTTAGAAAAGGGCCCAAAATGATAATAAGAAACAAAAGAGAGCTTATGTATCAAAGACTGCTAATTTTCTCTGTATAAGTCCAGATTCAACGTTGGAGTTGAAGAACAAAGTTCGTAGCATGAAATCTAAATTCATTATTTGTTATAAATATCCAAATGTTCATAGTGATTAAGTTAAATCAAGTTCAAGTCGAAGATCCAAGATCAAGTTATTTCAGTCCTTGAATCAAATCAAATTCAATTCAAATTTAACATAATTTATATTATTGTTGAATGAATCACAAGAATATCCTAAAGATTGTAACGCTTATTATAATTGAAACCATATAATACGATTATTGTGATATTTTTTTATCTTAATATTATTTTTCTCAATGTAAATTTTATTATTTAATTAAATCAAATGCCAGAATGCTTAAACTAAATATTATTTTGTCCCAACCTACTATATGTAATTGTAATCATTTAAAATTTATTAAATATAAATTTATAAAATGATTCGAATTATATTAAATTCATGAATATATTAGTCCAAATAAATAGTATGGATTAATATAATTGGGCTAATTATTCAAGTCCAATAAATATGAATTTAATTAAAATAAAAATTAATTGATTTGGGCTATAGATGAGCCCAATTTGCTAAGTCCAATGTCATCTTATCCTAGAGGCCCATTCTTTTGGTGCCACATGGCAAATGACGTGGCATGCCAAGTCAAACAAATAAGCCAATAGGATCATGACATGTGTCAAAGATGACAAGCCCGCATGACATGTCACTTAAATCTGATTGGTCGAAGGGAATCATATTCCAATCGCAACTCCTCTATTCTAAAACTATAAATAGGGGTCCTCATAACTCAGAATAGAAGAAGAAAATTCTAAACAAGAAGCTAGAGAAAATCTGTGGTACAAACGCCATAAAATTCGTATAAAGCTACAAGTTTAAGAATTCAAGCATTTAAGTTCAAGAACGATCAAGATCAAGACTATCAGGTTCAAGAACAAGCTCGAAGCCCTTGAATTCAAGCAAAAATCAAGATCAAGATAAAGTTCAAAGTTCAAATTCATCAAAGATTCAAGATCAAGCTTTAAAACCCTTGAATTATATTTGAAAAGGCGAATTCAGAGGAATCATAGAGATTGTAACACTCGCACTTTGAAATAATAAATACGATTGTTGCTATAATTTTCCGTTCTTGATTATTATTTTCTCGACGCAAATTTTATTGTCTACAGTAATAAAATGAAATTATAATTTTGCAATAACTTAATCCGCGGAACCAAAACCGTCCTTATTGACCGTTAGTGTATGTATAACAAGTATCAAGTGAAAATGAAATTTTCTCCGTCCCTATCATTTCTAGTCCCACACAATCACGACAATATAAACCCAAAAGTATTGAATTGATTGATTGATGCTTTTTTAAAGCAAATTCAAGTTCTTAGATTAGTCTTTATCGATTTTGTATATAACAGTATAATGATTAATATAATTTTGAATTAATTGAAAATTTTAAAATTTTACCAAGATAACACCTTCCGCAAAACAAAAATACAACTCATCTTCTTTGCATTTCATGATTCACCCAACACAAGAAATAAAGCATTCTTTATATAAGTGTAGTAGTTCCTCTATCTAGTATAAATAAATGCCAAGAAAATAGATAGTTATTTGAAGTGTAATGGGGTAATTAGAAGATATAATACGGAGAACATGTCATAGTGGAAATATGAGTTACGAAAATAATCACATTATTTTCTTCACTTTATGTCCATTAATTATCACGATTTTAATATTTAAATATAAATATCTACCCCCAAAAAAATATGGCTTATGGCAGTAAAGATGGGGAAACTTCAAACAATGGTCATCCAAAATAATTTTGAGAAATTGACATAAATAACAATTAATCAAAATAATAGTTAACAAATGTATATTTTTCATATCGTAATGTATATTATACAAAAATATACATTTTGATCATTTGTGTCCACAAATTCTGTTGTCCTTGGTCCAAATGGGCTTTTGGGCTGCTCTTTACCATTTTTTATGATTGGGCCACTAGCCCAATTAACAGAGAGCATGTAGATATAGTATTTAGCGGGTGTTTGGATTGACCTAAAAGTTAGTCAAGCCTACTTTTAAGTCAGTTTTTGACTTCTTGAAGTATTTGACAAATATAAAATTAACTTAAAATAAGTCAAAATGACTTAAAATAAGTTAGGAAGTGTTTGACAGGGTTAAAAATAACTTAAAATAAGTTGGAAATGACTTGACATAAGTTAAAAACAAAAAATAGGCTTTCCCTTACTTGATATTTTTTTACTTAAAAGTCATTTAAGTTTGGCTTTTTATTTTTAACTTAAAAACTATACTTTTTTTAAGTCAATCCAAACGGACTCTTAGCATTTACATAAGGATGTTGTAGAACAATTACATTTTATAAACTTTATAGTAGCTTTTATTTCACTTTTTTATTATTTGCTTCTTCCATGTTACGGTTAACATTGCTATAGGATAATATATAATATAATAAGTTGAAAGACAAATTGAAAGTACCAAGTATTAATTATAACTTATAGGGCTTTGTTTGATGAGTTTTGTAAAACTAGTCGTCCATGAAATGTCACATAATCTTGCAACTTATTGTGGCCATTATATCTCATGAATTTTAATTGAGGGAAGTGCACATAATAATAATAATACAATACATACATATACATTGTAGCGACGTGTCCTATATGTAACTTTAGCAACAAACCAAATTTGTTTGGATGGTGAAAATTAGAATTTTATTGAATAACTTAAATAAGTGGATTTTAATTTTGAATATGATTTTGTGAGAAATTTGTTTTTTAAAAGTTAAAAATAGTCCAAGAAATGTTATTTACAAAAAGTTAACGGATATTTTGATAGGTTTTGAGCAAGAACTGCACTTCTATTCAAGATAAGTACATTTAAACATATTGCATTTGTGCATATAAGTGCATAAAAGTCTATATAAGGTATTTATATACTCATATACACTATTATATTAAAAGTAACTAGTTTACTATGATATTTCTCAGTTTTGTTTATTTTCTTTATGTTTGTATTCAATCTTTGAATATTTGATACATATTCAATGAAATTTACCAATAAATTTAAATAAAATATGGATGTATTAAACCTAAAAGAAAAAAATTACTTATTTCAATTTCGAATCTAACTTTTTGAGAAATTTTAAATTGGTGTTTTTAGAGTTAGAAATAGTTCAATTTACAAAATTTAATGGATATTTGGATTGGTTTTGAGCAAAAAACTGCACTTTTATTTTTTTTTAAAAAGGGTACATTTTATGTGTATAAAAGTGTATATAAGATATTTAAATACCCCTATACACTACTATACAAAAAGTAACTAGTTGACTGTGATATTTCTTAGTTTTTATTTATTTTCTTTTATGTTTATATTGAATCTTTGAATATTTAATACACAATCAATGAAATTTACCAATAAATTTAGAGAACATATTGGCGTATTGAAATTTGAAAGAAAAAACGTTATGGCACATGCCCAACACTAAAGCTAGGGTATGGGTATATCACAAATAGAACATGAAAATTTATTTCACTATAAAGAATGATACATACATATAATATATACTTTTGAATTTCTTTGCAAAAGGACATTTGTAGTACAACTAGATTCAAGTAAACTTCAAACCATTATTATTTCCTTGTTTTGTCTATTAATTTTTGGTCTGTGGAGATTTAATTTAATTTATGATACTGTCACCTTCTTGATCATGGAACTGTTTGAATCCAATTTTGTCCATTTCTAAATTATAAATGCTAAGGTATCTTACCACTGGATTTGCTTCCTTGTCATGATTTATGTGTCCCTACAAGCCAGACCACCTAATATTACTAGTGTATATTCAATTGTGAAAACAACTTTTATTATTATCGTGATCGTGAATTATGATAGAATGAATTGAATCTTTTTTTATACTTAATCAGATATCTCGAGTTGAAGTCTTTGATTGACGTATCTCAAATGTATCTTCTAGCTAGATCATTATTTATTTTATCCCATTTTTAAAAGTACTTGTACATATATAGTCTTTGAGAAATTACCTTTTCATACCACGTAACGTTGAGTTTGACTTTAATGTTTGTTCAACGACTTGGAGTGTGCTTTTCCTGGATCTTATACACGCGATACAAATTCAGATTAGCTGGGATGCGATATACCACATTTATGAAAATAAGGTGGAACAGTTTTCATTTAATACTGTCTGCATAAATTATTGCATTGTATTGGTGTCCAAAGGATCAATGAGGACCCCCACCTATTCTATAGTACTGTTCAAGCAAATATGCTTATCATATAGTTTACTTATCAAATAATCCACTGATATTAATGTTAATTTTGTTTTAACTTTGGAAAATTATATATAAAAAACTTGATCAGTTGAGTCCAAATTGACTTCAAAATTACTAAATTTAAGCAATCGAGGTCTTTTTTTCTTAAACTATTTTTTAATTAAAAAAAACAAAATTGTATATTCTAAGCAATTATTGTATGTTTGGTTATTTCACATATCTGAGTAATTATTGTCTGCAATTTTTAAGTAAAAATTGAGAAGTTCGATGTCTCTTTTGACTTTGTCATAGTGGTCTTCTCTGTCTCATTATTCATCATTTTAATTCCAAACTTAAACTAAATACGTGCCATCGTATTAAAATATTTTTTAAATTTATGATCTTAAACAAATTACGTAAAATATTAAAATTAAAATTATTTAAATATAAAAAGTGACATGCTTTATCCAACAAACTTAAAAAGAACGAAATAAGTGCACGTATAAGTTAAAATAAAAAAGTATATTAACAACAACCACATAATGTCTGCATTTTGAAAAAAAAAAAAGTAAATAAAACACAAATAATGTTAAGATGTTACGTATAATTAACTAACACATGATGCTACTCGTAGCCCTATTGAATTTGTCAAAGGGCCATAAAAAATAGAAATAAATTGTAAATAGCGCTATAAACAACTTTTTTTTTAATCTAGTCTATATGTCTAACAAATGCTTTAAGTATGTATTATGCCATGGACTTTTCACAATGTATACTATACAACATTTAATTTTAATTTTAACTAATTAATAGTATATGATGGTATTGATATATATAGTTATGCTTTAAATGAAATGCCGATTTCTGGAATGAGATCTCTCAATAAAGCCAAAATAATTGGTTATAAAGTTGGAAAAAACATAATTGAGAAAGAAAATAGAACAATGAGTATATACATATATGGATAATTTAATTGAGAAAGTAAATAGAAGTACTAATTTGAGAATAATAAATATGTGACCTTACTAGAGGGTACTGGTACTGTATTGTTCAACGTGGGCTTTGAATGCACAAAGCAATGCAAGGGGCCCATTTGATATTGACAAATTTGGACTTATATTGGACTTTTGCTAATTTATGTGCCCTATTGAATTTGTCAAAGGGCCATAAAAAATGGAAATAAATTGTAAATAGCGCTATTAACGCCCAAATTTGCAAAGCAAAAAGAGTGAGATATACTTACGAATTCAGCACAAATTAATAGTTTTATTTTCGAATTATTGACATTTGACAGCCTTAAAAATACTAACTGAATACACCCTTGATCTTGCAATAAGAGTGAAATACATCCCTAAATTCTCGTCAGGTTTAAGGGTATTTTCAACATTTCTTTCGGCTTATAATTAAAAGTCGCATACTTCTACAAGAATTTGAAACCACTTTTTATGTTATGATGTATATCAGAGGTGTATCTAAGTTTAGTTAGTCAAGTATATGAGTGTTTTTAAGGCTGCCAATAGTTTGAGGACGAACTAATAATTTGCGCCAAGTTCAGGAATATTTTCAATACTTCTCTCGTTACAAAATATAGTTGTATTTTCATCTTAAATTGTAGTGGATCATAATGGAATACATTGTATCCGAATGTATATAATATCTCTATAGTAAAATAATTTACATTCACACACATAATAAAAAAATAAATAATAATAATAAAAATAATAGTGAAACATATTGTATCCACTTGTATCTATATAATATCTTTATTTAACTGTATTTGCACGAATAATAAATATATTCATGCATGTCTGCTACTTTCTTTGTCTCAATTTATGTAACACGTTTTGTTTTTTTTTTAAAATCAAACAATATAAATTACTAGAAATCATTAAGGAAACACAATATAAACTTATAAATGGAACAATTATCCACCCAAATCACGAATAAACACTTGACTATTTTATTATTAGATTAATGATTTCAATTAGTTATTTTATTAGATTCTTGTATTAATTTAGGTACAACTACACAATTGACAAAAATTTAGAGCTAGATTCTTCATCTAAACCGAGTGTTGAACAACGGATATGCGTTGTACATGGTCTATAATTATACATAAAAAAAATTAGCTCAATATTATTTAAATTCTTTTAGCTAGATGTTATCTTAATGATGTGAAAAATATGAGAGAAGAGAAAAATACTAAAAAGTTATATTTAAAAGAGCAAATTTATCATATCACCCCTATATTTTGCTTGTGCTCTTGGCTCTGCTAGGATCAAGGGTATATTTAAATAGTAGATTAATGCTGACTTTATATATACAATGTGATTTTCAGATGAAGAAATTTTAGATACCCCTTTCACTTCTCTAGCTCTATTCATATGACCATCACTATTAGCATTTATAATCACCACCATCAAAACATCATTATCATGATAACTATCAATGACTATCGACAATTATTTCATTAACCATATGCATCAATATATATCGCCAACCACCATTATCATCGTCACTATTTTTAATTATTATTGACATCCACCACAATATAATTAGCCGCTAACTACCAATTTCTAAGCAATATAAACAACCATGCATCACCGTAAACAACTATGGTCAACCACATCATAAATAACTACTACACACAACCCCGCATCAAGCTACACCACCACTTCATATGGCACCAACAATCACCATTGTTAGCCACATCACCATCACCAACCACTATATAATCTTTAAAAAATATTCCATTGATAGATAGATTATTAGGAATAGCATTTTATTTGAATATATATATATATATATATATATTTAATTAAGACAAATTCTATACACACATATGTTGAATACTAACTTCTCTTATTATTTAATATATTCAAATCGTAATATAACATCTTAAAATGTGTGTTCATATTCTAATGTCTTAATATTAATACTTATCATAATATTTAAATTAAAATATGCTTTTCAATTTTATTAAATTTAATGTTTTGAAAAATATGTTAGATGATAAGTAATATTTAATAGCAAGGGTAAAATAGACACACAAGATAAATTATCTCTTGATTTTCTGAATTGGACATTGTTGCCGACATGTTGGATAACTAATATTAGTATAGTGAATAACTATTGTTGGGCAGAAAGACTATAGTGGTTGGTAATGAAAATGAAATTCAGAAACTTTTCAAT
The DNA here is from genome assembly GCF_019186545.1 of Solanum stenotomum. Taxonomy (NCBI): domain Eukaryota; kingdom Viridiplantae; phylum Streptophyta; class Magnoliopsida; order Solanales; family Solanaceae; genus Solanum; species Solanum stenotomum. The sequence continues at coordinate 49,836,943 of NC_064291.1, forward strand.
CGAGAAATTTTTTTTCCAAAACATTTAATTTTGATATTAATACAGAATTAACTAAAGATGAGAAAAGAAAGGATAATAATACTTTCTTTGTCTTAAAAAGAATATCAGGTGTTCAAAAATCAATATCAATTCACCTTTTCAGTCTGAATTTACCGATTGATTTCTTTGATTAAAAAATAATAATTAGAGATTGATTTCATGAATTTTGATGTTTGTTTTATTTTGCTTATAATTTATTTTAGTACTTTTCTTTCTTCAATATTTTTATCATAACTTTTAAATTTTGTATTTCTTTCAAATTTATTATGAAAAATGATATTAAAAAGTATATCGAAACACCAAGTTCTCTACCTCGCAAAAGTAGGCATAAGATCTGTGTACACCTCACTCTCTCCAACTTGTTGTATGTTATTGTTTTTATCATTTATTTCTTGAATTTTGAAATATAATTAATATAATTATATACCATGATTTCACCAAAGTATAGTTTGTAGTTTGTACTCCCTCATTTTTTTTTAGAACGAATGAATTTCACTACAAACCATATTAATGTTACTATTCCTTCTGTTCTTTTTTAGTTGTTATAATTTCTTTTTTAGAGTCAAACGGTAAGAATTTTGACTAAATATTTCACGATGTATTTTCATTATATTCACATGCAAATAATTACTACAATTTATATTACTTTTGGTAAAATTTTTGAATATCTCAATTTTAGTTTAAAAATATCAAATTAATCTAATCTAATTTAATTTTAATTAGTGAAATTGACTTTTGAAAAGCACAACATAACAACTAAAAACGAGGGAGTAACACACGACATATATATATATATATATAACATATATTTTTAAGGTACTATTTCTCTTGTACTACATTTTATAATGAGATTTAAGCATGTAACAATCAATTAAATTCTGCCTAAGACCTATCGATTAATTTAATCTAAAAATTATGTTGACCAATATACTCAATTAAATTCTATTTTTTTTTTAAAAAAAAAACTAAAACCAGGACGGTATCACCCACGCGCGCGTATACTGACCCGAAGCGTTTCAACTCTGCGAAAAAGGTTTGACTTTTTTTAGCTGAAACGGTTCTTTATCCAATTAAAACATGCCACATGTAGACTTTTTCTAGCTGACTCACAGATCAATAGGCGTTGGATCTGTTTCTTTCTTTTTTTCAACCCCCCTAGTTAATGCTCGCATTTAACCCCCTCACCACACTCCCCTAACACCCCCTACCCCCCTCCCCTTAATTTTATTTTATTTTTAAATAAATTAAATAAATTTTTACTATACATTGACTGAAAAGAGAAGAAAACTAGAAAGAGTTTTGGGGGAGAAGAGAAGAAGAAGAAAGGTACTAACAATTTATTATTATTTGTAATATTTATTTATTTATTTTTCTTCTTCACTCATACATTTCATTAATTACATAGGAAATTAATTAATTTTTGTGTATTCAATTCTCTCTAACAACATTTTTTGCTTTTAATATTTTTTGGTATTGGGAATTTAATACTTTGGTTTGTGCTTTAATGGGGGATTTTTGAATACTATAGAACTAGCTGACCCTTCCTCTATCTTTTTTCAAGTGTGGAGTCAAATACTTTTATAATTTAGTAGTCTTCTTGTCTAACTTTATATGTAAAAAAAATAACTCCTTTCTATCTTTGTTTATTTTGTGATCTAATGGATTTTTACTCTCTTTAGCTTCAATGGTGAGTTTAATAAACTTTTCTTTATATTTCATGTGTGATATATGGTTTTGTTTGTTCTAACTTTTTTTTTCCTACTTTTTTTGGCAGGTTTGACTTGGGAGAGGAAGACATATAACCTAACCCTAGTCTGAAAAAATTACAAAAAAATTTCTACTTTTTTTTTTGAAAATTCAAAGTGAAAAAGATGTTTGGTGATTGTCAACTATTTTCATCCATGGGGATGGGAGGAAATAATAATAATAATGTTTCTTCCGATACACTCTACTCTTCCTCGATCCAAAACCCTAATTTTAACTTCATGAATATGGGAGGAAATAACTTGCCTTTCAACATTTTTTCTCCTAATATCATTCCAGTAAGTATTTTTTTTTCTATATTTAATTTATCCTTAATTTGCATGCATGTTTTTTTATATTTTTTTAAAATTTTTCTTTAGAAGGAAGAAAATGGATTATTCAAAAGCAAGGAAGAAATGGATAGTGGTTCAGGAAGTGAACATATTGAAGGAATGTCTGGAAATGAACTCGAACCCGAACAACAACAACAGCAACAACAAGCGGGAAAGAAGAAACGTTATCATAGACACACTGTTCGTCAGATCCAAGAAATGGAAGCGTAAGTTAGCAAAAAAAAATTTATGTTTGATTTTCAAGATCTTGATTAAGTAATTAACAATTATCTGAGACTTTACTTGTGGAATTATACTCTTCATGATGTGAAATTTTAGGTTATTTAAGGAATGTCCACATCCAGATGACAAGCAAAGGCTTAAATTAAGCCAAGACCTTGGCCTTAAACCACGTCAAGTCAAATTCTGGTTTCAAAATCGAAGAACTCAAATGAAGGTGCGCATGTTAGCATCCCTACCACCCCACAACCCGATTTACTTATTTACACTGTCAGTATATATATGTTGACGCGGCAAAGAGGAAAACCACACATAAATGTTCTTTTTTTTTCTTGTCATTCCAGCTGTTAAAATTAAACTTTTAATTTTCGTGCATGGGGGGGTGGGGGGGATGCACAATTTTCCATAAGTTGTGTGTGTTATTTACATAGGTTAAATTTTGGCAAAGTCCAAACATCACTAATATTATGAAAGCTGTAGAGAGAGTGACTACATTTACTATGGGGGTTGCTTTCATTTTCAATTCTATGGCCATTGCCTTCCATTAATATGCGCCTGGCCCTAGTTGTTGAGTGTGCAGTCAACCCCCTTTTTTCTCTGCAACATTGAGCTTCCATGAGGAGACACTATCTTTAATGCACCCCATTTAGGGTTATGGACATGAAAAATGTGAAAGAGAGACTTTTTACCATGTATATTTTTACTTGTTCAGTATTGATTTGATACAACTCTTAAGAGTGATAAATCGGATGGTATTTTTACTTAAGACATTGGGAAAAGATAAATTATCTCATGGTTTTCAAATAGAATAAGTAAAAATGGACTTCTGTTTTTAATATAGCGGACAAATAAAAGTGGACTGAAGAAGTATTGTATTTATCTAAGTATTAAATTAATTATGAATGATGTTAAAATTAGATCTAGAGCAATTCTATGGGTTTAACTAGACACATTTTTTTTTGCCAAATTATGTATATATAAGAAGAAGAGAGAAATTAGTGGTGGATAGCTTCACAAATCCGCTAATTTTATATTATTTAGCTATAAATTAGCAACTGAATTAATTTCATAGCTACCTCATATATTTGGAATCTTTACATAAATAGTCTGGTGAACCTATTATTTACTCTTCCTAGCTAATATACATACATTAAGATACATGGTTATACACATATCATACATATATTATACATCTGGAGCTATTTAAATTAATTCTTCTATTTTTTTACTGTGAAAACCCGTTAAAAATGTGTACATATATGTAATAATATCATGCTCATTTTGAACTAATTGATTCTAAATATTGAATTCGCATCTAAACTTTAAAATGTGCCTTTATAAAGTTTAGGGATAAGATTCATCGTAGTGCTAATCAATAATTAATTATTGTTTAATGATGTAGGCTCAACAAGACCGATCAGATAATGTGATACTTAGAGCTGAGAATGACAATTTAAAGAATGAGAATTATCGACTGCAAGCAGCTCTACGCAGTATTATGTGCCCTACTTGTGGAGGTCCTGCCATGCTTGGAGAAATGGGATATGATGAACAACAACTCCGCCTCGAAAATGCCCGTCTCAAAGAAGAGGTAATTTTGTTTTTCTAGCATTCCTTCTGCATTTAAGTTATATACACTGACAATATTATTAGTTTTTTTTTTTTTTGCGCATTTATAGTGCTTAGCTAGACAAATCGTATACTTTGCCAAGAATTCATATAGTCATATGACCTAAAAGAGGAACAATTTATTAGATCACTACTTCTTTGCATCATCATACTTGCGTTTCAACGTATCAGACTCTGATATTCATTGGATTGATGTACAGTTTGAGCGAGTATGTTGCCTTGTATCTCAATACAATGGCCGCGGACCAATGCAAGGACTAGGAGCACCAAATCCACTTCTTCCACCATCATTGGAACTGGATATGTCCATTAATAATTTCTCAAGTAAATTTGAGGACCAGCCAAACTGCGGGGATATGGTTCCTGTTCCATTACTCATGCCTGATCAAAACAACTCTCAATTCTCCGGTGGTCCAATGATCTTGGAAGAAGAAAAATCTCTTGCTATGGAACTCGCTCTTTCATCTATGGATGAATTAGTCAAGATGTGCACAAGCTCTGACCCGCTCTGGATTAGGGCTTCTAATGATTCTGGAAAAGAAGTGCTTAATGTTGAAGAATATTCTAGAATGTTCCCATGGCCTGTTGGAGTCAAGCAGAATGGCAATGAGCTTAAAATTGAAGCAACTCGTAGCAGCGCTGTTGTTATTATGAATAGTATCACTCTCGTTGATGCCTTCTTGGATACAGTAAGTTATATACACTGACAATATAGAAAATGTTTTAGCTAATTTGTTATTATGTTTACTATGTTACTAATAATACTATCATTTTAGCATTTTATTTTGGGATCTTTACACATATAGTTGGTCGGATTCATTGTTTACTTTCCGAACCAATATACATAGATTACATTAATTATGCATGGTTATACATATATTCTATATGAAGTATACTTATATTAGACATTTGTCAGCTATTTTAAGTTTATGCGGTTAAATGGGCAGTAATTTGGATTAATTTTTTTATTTTTTTCCAGAATAAATGTATAGAGCTTTTTCCATCTATCATTTCTAGAGCCAAAACAATTCAAGTTGTAACTTCAGGAGTTTCTGGACATGCCAGTGGTTCTCTTCAATTGGTAAGAAAAAAAATAAAACTCTTCATCATTTGTCATGTGTATATATTATTAAGGTGACATTTTTTCTGGACGGACTAAAAAGGAAAGGGTGTCACATAAAATGGGACGGAGTGAGTAATTTTTTGTTTGTTTTGTTTTCAGATGTTTATGGAAATGCAAGTTTTGACACCCTTAGTGTCAACAAGAGAATGTTATTTCCTGCGTTATTGCCAACAAAATGTGGAAGAAGGGAGTTGGGCAATTGTTGATTTTCCACTTGATAGTCTTCACAACAATTTCCCACCACCTTTCCCTTATTTCAAGAGAAGGCCTTCTGGATGCATCATTCAAGACATGCCCAATGGATACTCCAGGGTAAGTCTTCCTGGTCTGAAACGAATTCAGAATTTGAAATTTATGAGTTATAATTAAATGTTACATAAATTTGTAAGGAGTTTAGCTGATTGAATCCCTAAAACCTAGAAAGTTTGGCATTACTTGAAAAAACAACATAATGCAATTTTCACATATTATTTGTCTATTTCATTAATGTTTTATCTTAGGAAAAGAATATATACTAAAAATAAATTATACTATTAAAGGATTTCTACTATACATCCACCCCCTAATCTTTGTGTTACCTTCTTGCTATTGTCACATTAATGGTGATATATTATTGTTGTGAACCAAGCTGACTCTGTAAGAGACTATGGGTCAGAAATGGTAAATAAGACTGATTCATTTAATATTATCTAGCTGAGTAAAATGTTTGAAGAGTTATGCTATTGTGAAGTCTCTCATCCCCTTTCTTTGCGTTCTGTTTAACTATCGTTAGCAACTATTGTCAATATAATCTAGATTTCTAATTAAGTTGTTACAACCATGACCCAAAATGAAAATTATTGAAGTAAAATGAAAAATTGAAGTTAATTTCTTTTAAAAAATTTAGGTTACATGGGTTGAACATGCTGAGGTGGAGGAAAATCCAGTGAATCAAATATTTAATCACTTTGTTACAAGTGGAGTGGCATTTGGAGCACAAAGATGGTTATCAATCTTGCAAAGACAATGTGAAAGGCTTGCTAGTCTTATGGCTAGAAATATATCTGACCTTGGAGGTACTTGATTATCTATATGATCAATCATAAATTGATTATTTCTTTGCCTTTTTATTGAAATAAGTTTTGTTTTTAATTTGTGCGCAGTGATACCATCTCCAGAAGCGCGAAAGAGCTTGATGAATTTGGCACAAAGGATGATCAAGACATTTTGTATGAACATTAGTACTTGTTGTGGACAATCATGGACAGCTCTTTCTGATTCTCCTGATGATACTGTTAGAATCACTACTAGAAAAGTTACGGAACCAGGACAACCTAATGGACTAATTCTTAGCGCGGTTTCAACTTCTTGGCTTCCATATAATCATTTCCAGGTCTTTGATCTCTTGAGAGATGAACGTCGAAGAGCTCAGGTAATTATTTTCATTTTTTAAAGAAAAATAATCGATTTTTCGCCTAAATTGAGTTGATTTGAATTGTACTATGTTTAATGTTGTAGTTGGATGTACTTTCAAATGGGAACTCATTACATGAAGTGGCTCATATTGCAAATGGTTCACATCCAGGGAATTGCATCTCTCTTCTTCGAATTAATGTAAGTCAATGCACTAAATTGAGAAATTATATATGTGCTAAGAATGATCCAATTGAATCTTCTGAAGCTGATATGTAATATCTCAAGGGCTTAGAAGAGACTCATTTATGCTAATCAAATTAATATTAGTGCAATGTCGCGCTCTATAACATACTTCATCTCTTCTACTAATCATATTACAAGTTTTTGTTAAATTTCAAAATCCCTAAGTAATAATTTATCATATGATCATGTATATTAATTGACCAAATTCCTACAGGTGGCTAGCAATTCATCCCAAAGTGTAGAGCTAATGCTACAAGAGAGTTGCACGGATGATTCAGGCAGCCTGGTGGTCTACACTACTGTAGACGTGGACGCGATCCAGCTAGCCATGAACGGGGAGGATCCATCGTGCATCCCTCTTCTTCCCTTAGGGTTTGTCATAACACCAATCAATAACGGACAAGCCAATATTAACAATTGTGACAACAACGTCTCAAGTACTGAGGCTAATTCATCTCAATCTTCCGAAAAGAGGCAGAACTTGTCGTCAGTTCAAGAGTATTCAGGAGGTTGCCTACTCACCGTTGGATTACAAGTCCTTGCCAGCACGATCCCAAGTGCAAAGCTCAATCTCTCTAGCGTCACTGCTATTAACCATCATTTATGCAACACCGTACAACAAATCAATGCTGCACTTGTTGCTTTTTACCCCGACACAGAGGTAACTGCACCATCATCATCACCACCACCACAACAACCAGAGTCGTCCAAGCAAGTGGACGAAAACTCAAATTCCTAATTACCCAAAACCTCCCTCTAACAAAACTTTTTTTTTGTAAGGGGAGGTTATGAGTAATTTGTGAAAAATGAGAAGCGAGGGTAAGGGGTAGGACTGCTACAGTACTATTTTGGCATAGTAGGGAAGTGGGTCCCATGCAAATGAAGGTTTTAATAGCCTGTACATTTTGCATGGGTGGACCCCTAGTAAATAAATGACAAGATCAGAAAGTGGTTGTTAGGTAGGTGGGAAAATCCAGTGAAATGATTGTTTATGTGTGTGTGTGTTTTTAATATTTTGTTGTGATTATGATATTTGGGAAGTCAAGAACGAACCAGGTGGCAGATGAAAATGAAAATCGTTAGTGAATGGTGAGAAAATTATCTCTACGAATTAAAAAAAGACTATGGTTCGGGTATTGACTTCTTTTGTTTTATGTCCCTCTACTCCCTCCTACTAGTGATTAATTTTTTGTGTTGTTGATCAGAACAATTACAATTTGCAGTTGTTTCTGCAATTGACACAAATTGTAGTAAGGTTTAATTACTAATTAGTACTTGTTTTATAGCTACATATCCTTTATTTTGGTCGAAATTTGCATACATTCTTGTTTTGGTTATAGTTTTTCTGCCTTTTGCTTTTCAAGAGTCTTCTTCATAATCAGTTTTTTTGTTTTTAATTGGTATTTAGAGAATCTTTTCTACTATCTTGACATGAAAGAAATGACTCTAAGCTTGCATAATATAAAAGTTACTCAAAACTGTTTTTTTTAGACTGTTTTGGAAACAAGGAAGCTTTCTACAATTTGAAATAATTTACTTGAACTTTCCATTTTACTTTTTGAGATGTTTTAATAGCCATACAAATGTGATGACATCTTTAAAATCGTAAATTTTAAATTTTTGGTTATTCATACAAATGTTATGACATGCATGTTGTGATCATGATTAAGTTCCAAAACTTTTAATTTCTTTTAATCATTCTATATGTCTAGTTAAATATGTTTCACTAAATTGAAATGGGGGAGCGTAATAGATATCACCTAAAAAAATGAAATTTAGCTACAAAATTTCTTGTTAAATTGCTCGTAGTTATGATAATACATCGCTAAAACAAAATTTGTAGTTTAGCTACATAATTTGTCCATCGCGAGTTTGTGATCTTAGTGTATATTGAAAATATATTTGTATTTATTGAAAGACATAAGTTTGAACTCTCAAGTTGAAAGTCAAATTTCAAATTGAACTTTTCTTTTTTCATTTTTGGTCATTCATGGAGGAGTTAATATTTGAGATACTAAAGTGAGAGAAAACATTTAATTGAGAGGATGGACGGAGAAGTACAAATTTATTAGTCACATATGTCTATATTAATTAATTAGTCAAGCTATCTGTATATTTAATACCAAAAATTAAAGTTGGGATCCTTGTCTCTGATGAGTGTAAACACGAGATATATTATGTGATTACATTTGGTATTTATAAGCTTTCAAATTTTTATATTAATATGCCTCAAGATAAATATCATTGAATTCCTGTCACTTTCATGTTGAAATTAGTATCATATCCCTTTTGCATATTTGTCTGGTCCAAAATTTTGCTGGACAAATTGAGACGTTTGTTAAATGACAATTTTATAAGTGAAAAAGAAAGGGCAAATTAATTGGGTATATATAGGTCCATATATATAGGAAAAATTACCTAAATACACAACTTATTTTATCATATGATTTATAATTTCCTACCATTTAAAAAAATTACAAAAATTCATACTCTCTCCTATACTTGGATACATGTATCGGTCAGATACATCACTTTACGCGATCAGTCGAATACATCACTGATATATATGTAGTTAACAAAAGGCAAACAATGTGAAGGCTGATTAAATGTTCCTTCATCCATTTAACTTTTATGTCTATTTATATATGTAGCTCTTAGAAAACTATCCTTCTGGACAACTTTAGACTTGGGTGTAATGTTTTTCTCATATGTTACCAAGTCTTATAGACACAATTTTACTGTCTTCTAACGTTTGTAATAACTTACAGAGTTTTAGATAGTGGCGTAACGATTTCTCACAACTTTTATATATGTAAATACAACGTTATTAGTGTGGCTACATTCACATCCAAACTATATGCAGAATATGAAAATGATGACAGAGATGAGTTGCCAAACGATTTAGTAATCGGAAATAATCATATTACTTCCAAGATTTCGTAATGAACTCAAATCCAGTGATGACTCTGATCTAACCAATTTCTCAACTATATTAATAAGGCTAAAGTTCAATTACAATTTCACGAGGTCAATGCAACAACTCAAAAGGCAAAAGCCCAAACGGAAATACAGAAATATTGAAAGTAGGAACAACGATCGAATGAAGAAGGAGACGAGGAACTAGAGCCGGATGAGAGATACTGCCAAAGCATGATCATATTACGCATAAACTATTCTTCCTAACTATATGTCCTTTTAAACTTGTTGCTATTGGGCCTGGATCCCAAATCAATCTTTTCTTCTTAGCTATATGTCCTTTTAAACTTGTTGTTAATTGGGCTTGGATCCCAAATCAACCTTTGTGAAGGTCTTCTGGTTCTATTTCTCAGCCCAATAGTTAATTGACCGTTTTCATGTACAACCTGGTTCTGTGAAGAAAATGTTGAATTCTTCAGGAAGAAATACGATTTTTTGAGATAATACCTGTTAGTTAGTTGAGTGACCATCCGAGAAATCAATTCTTATCATTTGTGTAAAACAAATACTCATTTTCTCTGTTCGATTGTGCTCCGTGCTTCATGTTATTCTCTTCACTCTCTTCAGAATCAGTGCTCGAATTCTTCTCAACGAGCTCTTGAAACATGGATGATCGAAGCAAAAGGCTTAGAGCAGTAGGTGACGATGATTTCCTGCAATAACTTAAGGGCATTTTTCTTTCAATAGGTTCCTGGCTACGCGGTATAGCATACAGTTTTTCAGTATTGGTGTTGGTTGTGAAATGGTTGTGGTTAAACGAGTATGAAGAGTCGTGTAACGGGCTAGTCATATCATTAGTGTTACTAGTTTGTATAGGCTGATCTTCTGATGCTAAATCTTGAAATTGCATTACAGAATTGGCATCTGGTTTTAACCATCTAATGTATGTGTTCATGTCAAAGTTTGTCATCGCGTTAGTTCCCCTGTATTCAATTGCTGCAATATCATAAGCTCGAGCTGCCTCTTCTTGAGTATCTATTGAAAACAAATAATAAAAAATGTTTCGAGTTAGAACCAATTTGAATGTGTTCTTGATTTGATCAGAACTTTGAAAGAAATTAGTTAAAGGGTGCGAAAAACACTTACTATAAGTACCTAAGTATAGATATTTGTTACCAAAAACTCGTCCTATTCTTGCTTCCCATCTATTATTGTGATGATGCCTGAATGAAATTCGATGAATTTTTCGTTACAATTATGAGCATATACGTACTAAAAGACCCGAATAACATTGTCTGATCGATTATAATGTGTTAATTTACCTCGCAACTCCTCTATACTTGGATACTCCGCGGGCAAAACCACTGCTTCTTCTGTTGAAAAAACAGAACAAATTTCGTTAATTGAAAAGATTACTTGATTTTGAGGTGTAAATTCTAGTGTAATGTGTACCTTCTTAAAGAGGCTAAATGTTCTTCCTTTGTCATATTTTGCATGATCTCAATTTCTTTCTCATAATCAGATATCTACAAATTAAGAAAGTGTTAGAACAATATGCTTCTATCAAATGGCATAATCGATCAGTTGAAGTGTGTGACCATCTCATCTTACAGCTTAGTACATACCGGAAAATTGGTGAAAGTTGTTGTGCCCCAATACTTGATTGCAGCCAAATCATAAGCTCTTGCTGCTGATTCTTCTTCGTCGTAAGCTCCTGCTCATTTTTGTACATAACGTAAATAAGAAGCTGCAAATATGACTCGAAATTTTGGAGTTTTTTTAGCACAAGTTATTAGGCCTCACCAAGATAGACTTGTTTTCCCTTCTTTTTCTGAGTTACATTCCATGAAGCCTTATCCCATAAATGAGCCTCGTATCGCCCTGTCCATCGATGCCTGAAAATCCAATACGTTTATCAAATTTTAGCTTTCAAAAACATGTAATTGTACTTCCTCTGTTAGTCTGTTTGTCTGATTTTGACTCGACACAGAGAATTTAAGAAAGTAAACTGACTTATGAATCTTAAGGTCTTAAACTACAAATACGTTGAACGTACCAAAATGTGTAGAAAGTTAGAATTAAAGAGTTGTCAAAAATGGAAAGAGACGTTATTTTTTAAACGAGATAATTGAATACCTACTAACACCTCTGAATCTTGAACTTCTCTTGACAGTACGAGTTTGTACAATACTACTACTTTGATCAACTTTTGATGAATCCAATTTTTGGCCATTGTTGTTGTTATCATGCACTATAACTGCAGCTACCGGAGATTTTCGTCGTCTTTTAACACATTTATTATTAACTGGAATATCATAATCCACCATACATAAACTTCTTCTATTTCCAGGGCTCAACTTCTCACATTTAACACTAATTGCATTCATCATCTCTATTGTATTGTAAAATTTAGAGCTTTCTAATTTCTTTAATTTGATGCTTTGTTACACTACAGATTAATTATCTATGTTGTATATTTATATATCTACAAATAGTTTTGTCTTGTACTTAATTAGATGTCGATGATTTCGATATCTGGAAAATGTAATTATATTACCAATTTCTCTGTCTCCACGTACAAAGTTTTATTTACATTATTTTACCTTTTTTTCAGACACAAGACTTACTAGTAGATTAAACTAATTTTTGTGTTTCAATTTATGTGGTATCTTTCGGATTCCAAGAGACTACCAAACAAAATATTGATAGCATATTTCATGTCTTTTAAATATTTTAAATTATAAATTAATATGACTTATATTACTTTTACGTAGTATTTAAATATGTAAATTTTATTTCCAAAAACTTAAAGGTTCTAGTCCTAAATTCACAATCAAAAAACAAGAAGTTGATTCCTGAAATTCTAAACTAAAGCGTCACGTAGATTGGGACAGAGTCTGCTTGTTAATTCTATAGTAATATTCCCAAAATGAGTATTTGTCTCACTTTTGAGATAATTCTCTTGTATTTAACTAAATAAGGAAATACCCTTATATTATAAAATTTCCCTACTTTATTTTGCTAGACATTTTATTGTGGATAATAAAGAAAATGTCACAAAAAAAAAAAAAGAATAAACCAAAAGTATGTGATCCTTCTATGGATGAATTCAAAGCAAACAAATAATAATTCATAAGAAGTTAAAAAATAAGTCATCGTCTTTTGTCTTTGCATTATAGCTATGTTTTTGTTTTCTCTAATAAATCCGTTTTAAGACTTTGTCTTATATTAGTAAATCGACAAATTATTAAATTGTTATTTACGTACCTTTCGTTTTTTAGTTGTTTCATAGGGTTCTCCGTAATATTGAAGATCCACTAATTGGCTATTTTTGTCTTTGAGCTGTTTGAGTTGTGACATTTGAAGCATTAAAATTTATCAATCGTTATTTATTATGAATTGAAACTTATAATATTCAAATCGAAACTACAATTACAATAATTTTTATTACTAAGATAAAAATATTTGATTTGGTATAAATATTAGATATGAATAAGTATTATCATCATTAAGATCGGGTGAAAAAAATATAAAATTTGCTTAGATCATCTAATAATTTTTATTTTTTATTAATTATTTGCAAGAGGTAACAAAATAACCTAAAGTATGTATAGCCCAAACTAATAACACTAAAGATACAATGCTCCTCATTTAACCCCAATTATTTCACCACCATCACAACATCATATTCTGTGTAATTCTATAAGTGAATCGGAGTTTGGAGAAGGTAAATATACACGGACATTTTTTTAAGCAAATTTTGGCAGGCCTTTCATTAATATCAAATCAGGAGTAAACAATTACAAGCTCATTTGGGTCTAATACCCAAATCCAATAAAACAATACACATAAATCAAGTCAGCCCATTTGGTCATCCTACTCCTTATAATCCCTGACTGTTAGCGTTTTCTAATTCTGCATTTTTCCTTTCCTTTCCCGGAAATTTACTCACCTTAGCTGTGGCTCAATCCTCCCCCTTCCCATTGCCTCCTTAATGGTGATATTTGTATGTATGGGGTCTGACTTTTATCACTGTTTAGTATTCTTCTTCCATCAGGTTCAAGACTATTAAAATCCTCATATCTGCATGTAACTTTCTCTATTGCCTTGTTTGCTAAGTAGTCCGCAAGTTGATTTTCCTCCGTCATTATATGATGGAATGTATGTTGTATGTCTTTCAATATTGTCTTAATTTCTTCCACCAGATCTGTGATTGTAGCCCATTTTCCTTCTAGCAGTTTGCACATTAATTAGTTTGTAACTTGTAACTACAAAACTCTTAAGTTCGACGCCATATATATATATATATATATATATATGGGCGGCTCAATGCCTTTAAAAATGAGGCATCCCTCTTATACCAACAAATTTGAGGGCCTATTTTTCTTTTAGTAATAATAAAATTATTATAAGTATTTTTGAATAAAAAAATAAATTATATTGTGTCTTTCTTTTAGTTTGTTTCGAAACATTAAAGAATGTTTCTTTTTTTTTATCAAGTTCTAAATTTAACTTCCACGTAATATATTTAAGACCACAAGATTAAAAAATATTTTGATATATAATATCCACGCTGTGCATATAGCTTCCCAAAAGCGGTCACAAGTGTGGAAGTTTCTTTTTCATGATGTGGTCATAGCCTGGAAGTTTCTTTTCATGATGCGGTCACAACGTGGAAGTTTCTAAAGAGACTAAAGTTGGATGTGTGACGTTAAACTATGATGAAATTTCGAATTTACTACCAGGTTGTCCTGCATTAAAAACTATGAAATTATATGATGTTACAGGTTTAGGTTGCTAGGAAATTAATTCTTCAAAATTCCAGAAATTGATTTTGAAAAATCAGACCAATGATATCTATGATCCTACTTTGGAAATTCCCCGTATCTTGAGCATTTAGAGATTTCTGGAAATATTCTTGATTAGACTTGTCGATATGTCCTCTGTGTCCTCTTTATTTAATGCTAACCTTACTTTCTATATTTCATGTATCAAAAGCATACCACATAAATGTGGTAATATTGTTGGTGTTTATGGCTACAACAATTGCAAGAGTATCATAAAACTTTTAGGACTCTGGTGCAACATAATATTGAAAAGTTGAGATCAGGGCGTGGGCACATGTAAGTCAAATGTCGTCGAAAAAAAATATTGTATATACAAGTAAAATGATATACGAAGTGAATAAATGACATATTTTGGACACCTTTGATGTAATAGGTTATTGTAGCCTAATGATTTTAGATGCCTTTAATTGGTTTTATACACCTTGAATGGGCTAATGCGCATTTGGGATCTTGATTCACAAATATTTTATTTAACTCAAATGTCTTTAAATTTTCTTGTTTGTATTTGTTGGACTGTTGGTCTAAACTTGACACTGTAAATGATATAGATAAAATATTAAACCTTAGTGCACTGCATAGCTATGGTGTACGTAACTTTTGTAATTCAGCACACTTGCAACTCTTTATGGTATACCAAATGTTATGATAGTTTTGTTTCTCATGAAATTGTTGTTCGTTGAGATTTACTTGCAACTCTTGTTTGCTGGACCTATAAACATGAGCGAATCTACAAACCATCTTTTTAATGATAATTAGCATCATAAAACATTGCTTTTGTTACTTTGCTTTATTAATAATATTAGGATCGATATTTGGGAAGCAGGGGTCCCTTTTTGGGTCTGTTTTTGTGGAGGGAAAAAGTCCACATTGTTTACCTCAAATATAAATATTTACTTCGTTTCAATTTATTTGATTTTAGTTTAACTCGGTAGGAAGTTTAGGAGCATATATACTTTTAAAGAATTATGTAAGTTAGAAACTAAATGGAAATATGCAAAATGGCTATTAGAAGGAACTAGGAGGTGTTCTTTTTGATGGAGCATTTGACTAAACTTCTATCCAGAATTTGAGTCATACAATGTTGTTGGACTGTTGTGTGATGAAGCAAACTAATCAAGAGTTATATATGTCCTAGTGAACTTGAATCTTCTTAATTAAAGAGAGCGAGATATTAATCTAAATATTTATTTATTCATTTTATTTTCAACTATAAATTTTGTGATTATGCAGGTTGATAGAAATTAAACGTATTGTTCTAATTCTTTTAAATTTGCATTTATCCAGTTTAGCCTCTTTATGAAGGGACATATACCTAACTAGTAATTAACATCCACCAGATTTTCCATCTCAAAGCAGAGAGATCATAATTTGGACAATTATCAATGGCATGTTCTACCACTGAACTATAATCAAGGGCATGTTCTACCACCGAGCTAGTAGTCCATCGTTAGAGGTCTGCTATGCCTAAAGCGACAAATGTGGTATCAGGTTAATCATATCATTAGTGTTACTGATTTGTATAGGCTGATCTTCTGATGTTAAATCTTGAAATTGCATTAGAGAATCGACATCAGGTTTTACTATTTGTTTTCAATTGATAAAATACATTTTTTACTTATCTCCTAGTTTGTGCGTCTTGACTTTATTATGTACTTGTGTAACGGTAAGACTCCAAGTTCGGCGTTATATATATCCACTTATGTAGGACACATGTTGATATATTGAGAAAAAGTTGTACAATGTTGAGATTTTTGATATATTGCTCATGTGATCATGAATTTTTATTTCTAGTAACTAGTTACTATTTTAAACATATCCTAGTGGCATACTATTCAAGAAAAAGTTAGTGAATGATCTTCACCAATGAATTATGCACATAATAATTTTTTTCACTTTAAAATTTTATTATTAAGGTTAAAATGTTGACAATGTCTTAAATCATTGTTACAAAATTTGTCCTCCTGTAGTTCAAGTGCTTGTGAATTGCCTGAATCTTTCTTGAACTGTTCTTTGTTGATAACATTACATTTGAAAAGTTATTTCTTTCGTGATGAAGACTAAAGCTACGGTGTGCGACGTTAAACAATGTTGAGATTTTGAACTTACTATCAGGTTGTCTAGCATCAGAAACTATGGAATTATATTAGGTCGCCTGGAAATTAATTCTTTAAAATTCAAGAAACTGAGTTTGAAAAATTAGACCTATGATATCTATGACCCTTCCTTGAAAAATTGTCGCATTTAGAGATTTCAGGAAATCTTTTTAATTCACGTGTAGGCTTGTCGATGTATCCTCCTGATTAATGCTAAGCTTATTCTACTTTTCATGTATCAAACGCTATAGCTATCAAGACTATCATCAAAGTTTTAGGGTTCTTGTCCAAAATTATCTTAAAAATTGAGATAGCAACTGAGTTAACAATCGGATGTTGGTTCACAACAAGGCAGCTCAACCCTAAAGCCACTAAGCCACAAAAGCAGTGGCTATAGGTCCAAAAGATGAGGGTCTCCAAAGAAACAAAAAAAACCCCAAATTCAGTTATGAAAACATACGCACAAAAAAAAAAAAAATTGACCAAGAGGCAAAAATTAAACGAAGAACCAAAAGCACAAGCAGAAGATAAAGGAAATAGATACATAAAAGAGAACACAGATCTGATGAAGGCCATGGTAAGAAGCATGTGATTAACACTGAAGAAACATAATACCCTAAGTAGAATATAAAAAAAAATATTATGTATTTATTGTTACTATTAATTAAAATTTTAGTAATAGTTTGTTGATAATTTCTTACTAATTATTATGCACATATATCTTTATTTTATTTTAAAACACTTTTAGAATATTTTAATAGTTTATGTAACAATTAATTTTATTGAAAAAGTTTTCAAAACTATAATCAATAAAAGAGATTTAAATATTTGTGTTGTTATATAACATACAATAATTTATATATATTTATTCTCTTCTTACAAAATATTACAAGAAATATTATACTGTCAATTGAAAAACAGAAAACATCCTATAATTTTTTCTTTGCCCTTCAAGTTGATCCCCAAAAGAGTTTTTTAATACAAATCGCAGTGATAAAACCCTACCTAAGCAGTTAAATTTCTCCTTCTTATCCTTCGAGCTCTAGATTTAAACCAAATAATAATTTTTACTCTAAACAAGTCAAATGAGGAATCATCTTTAGGTTTAGGCTAAGCCTTAGTATGATTTCAATTGAGAAGTAGAACTTAATCAAACATGTATGATGCATATTTTTCAAATGTCACACAAATGCAGAAGACATGGATGAGATCCAAAAATTGTAGGAGAGGGAAAGAAGCATACATATTTCTTCCTAGCGGAATATTAGAAAGTCAATAAACAAAAAAAAAAAAAACATTCTGCATAAACATACAATAACAGGTTACATCATACATGGAAAAATATGCTTATAGATCCAAAAAAATAAATAAAAAATACAAATGAAACAGGTTATAAAGAATACTTGGACCAAAATTTCTATACAAACTAACAACCAACCAACGATGTTGGTTTCTTCAAATGTATTTAAAACTTACAACCATGATTTCTACCTAAGGTAGGAGCGGCGATTTCCCTCTCAACGTGGAGAGGACTTTGTGAGCAGTATAACAAATTCGATTATCATGGACAAATAATTTCGTCATTTATAAATCATATTTCGTCACTAAAAATTTTGTGAGACGAAAAATAATTCGTCAATCACTCGTCACTAAATGTGTGTCGCTAAACGATTTAGTGTTGTGTCTCGTAAAAAGTATATTTTTTTGTATAGTTAATAGTATGCTTTGTCACTAAAAAGGTTATTAGTACCAACACAATTATATTGTCGCTAATTATCCCACATTATGCTTTCTTGGGGACTTGAACTCACAACCTTAAGGCTGGAAGTGAAGAGTGCTTACCATCCGATCAACTCTCTCTTGTCTCTCATTTTTATTTTATTTTTAACTTCATTCACTTCTTTCAAATTTAACTTATGTAGAAATAATATATTATATGATTATTTATACACATACACAAATGCATGAAATTTACCACCCACAATTCATTCAAATGTATAGTATATTTTAATTAAAGCGTATATTTTTTAAAATATCTTTAAATATATTCAGTACGATTCAGTCATTTTATTTATTTATTTTAATAAATTTTAAAAATTATTCAGTTATATAAAATTAAACTTTTTGATTTTATTTAAAAAATTGAATAATCGGTTCAATTCGATCAGTAAATCAATTGCTTTGAAAAAAACATCGATACCCACAACTATAGTACTTCATCATAATATACTTGAAATCCTAGTCGGTTCATTTCTTTCATTTGTGCTTTGATTTTTTAGTTTATTTCAATTTTCACACTGATGAAAAAATTTAATAGAAATTCATGAAATAATTCACACCTTTGCAAAGTCTAAGTTTGTAAGTCGATGTTATCTCTATATAGTTGCTCTACGTAAGTTTGTGGAATTACTATTAAATATGTACATATTTTTAGACAGACAAATAGATCCACTTTGTTTATGCAGTTTACAATCACAAATCAATAGACACGCACAAAAATTAGCACCAAGACTTGAGATTTTTTTTTTATCGTCTTTATTGATGAAAGTGTATCAAATAAAAAATAAAAGTGCTAAACCAACAAATATTAGCGATCTAGTGGTAGAACCGTATCCCACTCACAGTACTTATAACCTGGATTATATTTTTCAAATGATGCATTTTATAATTGCGTAATTTAAGAAAATTGATGAATTGAACTTTTTCATTTTTACAAAATAGACCAAATTAGTTGGTTTTAATATTTTCCCTCGCCAATTAACGAATGGACTCTGTCTATTTCTTATGAAGCACTTGTATTATTCTTTTTCTAAGTTGTCACTTGTAATTATGAACAATTGTTGCCAAAAAAATTATATTTAGCTATGAATTTTGTTCGTAGCAAATAGTTGAATTATTCACTACAAATTTTAAGTCGTCGCTATTTAACACCTTACATATTTTGTGACAATTTTTTTGTTGTCACTAAATCACAAATTGATTAGAGACAATAAATCTTTGTCACCAATTATTTATATTATTAGTGACGAAAATAAATGTCATAATTAATTCTAAATTTTTATAGCTAAAACTTATAATATTTAACTACAAACTCTAATTTGTCGATATTGTAAAACATATTTTTTGAGACGAAAATTTTTGGTCCCCAAAAAGTAATTAATTTCAAGACAAAAAATAATTTGTCACGAATTAGATACATCACTAGTGACAAAATAACGGAGTCCGGAGCCAAAGGGTGAAAAAAATTGCCAAAAATTCCAAAAGGGCGCATCAAATATTTTTTTAACGAAAAGGGCAAAATCGCTCCTAACGGAACGATTTCTTTCTGATAAAATTGACGCTGTTACATAAAAATCGCTGTCCCAGTAACGATTTTATCAAAAAAAAATTTAAACATTGCTGCCCCTGCAGCATTTTTCTCAAAAAAAAAACTTTTTAAAATTTAAATCACTGCTATAGCAGCGATTTTCTTAATTTTTTTTTTGTTAAATCGCTTGCAAGGCAGCAATAACATTAATTGTTTTATTTTTTTTTGCATTTTAAATATATTGCTGCCTTGAAAAACGCAGCAATTTAAAAAAAAATCAGTAATTTTTTTTCTTATGTGGAAGGCAATTGAGCAGAGTTAGTGCGTTTTCTTCACTTTGGGTGTAGATTGCAAGCTTTGTCTCCCTCAGATTCCGCCATTAGAGTTGCAGTAATTTGAGCTCTGTAGGTTGTGCTGTTTAGTTGTTTATGAAGTTTTTCGGTTAGGCGGGAAGATTCCTTTATTTTCCCAAAAAAATTGACAATATCGTTACCACAACAGTGATTCTAAAGAAAAAAGAAAAAAAAATTGGACGAAATCGCTGTTGGGGCAGCAATTTTTTTGTTTTTTAATGGAGTAACGACGTCAATTTTGTCAGAAGAAAATCGCCCCGTCGGAGCGATTTTGCCCTTTTGGTTAAAAAAAAAATTGATGTACCATTTTGAAATTTTCGACAATATTGTTTGCTCTTTTGGCTCCGGACTCCAAAAGAATGTGTCAATCATAACTTTTAATTCGTGACTAATAGTACTTAATAAATGACGCCAATTCATTTTTTGGTGGGAAATTTTAGTGGACAAAATTTTGCAACGATTTTTTATGTTTCATCACTAAAAACATGTGTGTCATATATTTAATCACGAAAAGTAATTTTTGTCACAAAAAGTGAATAATTTTGTAGCTATATATCATATTTGTTGTAGTGGAGTGATATTTCAATTCTTGAGAAACTGAAAAAGGACAAACACAAGAGTAGTCTTAGACAACTAATGAAGATGCTAATGTCGAGATCAAGTTCTCATATACTTGCGTTCTCTTTTAGAAACAACTAGCTAAGAAGGAGAGGGACGAGGAGGGAGAGGAGCGTTAAAATCATCAATTAAATGAATAGATATAAAAAGACAAAAAAATGTTCAGAAAGTTATGAGATTTTCTGTCAGGTATATGTTTAATAAAGTCTCAAGGCTCCTAAAAGTCCAGCCAATCCATTCAAATCAAAGTTTATAATACACAATTCTAGTGTTAGATAACCCCGATTGCTTCTAAATCACACGTGTTTGTTCTTACCAAAACCAAACCCCGCGAAGGGATTGACTATGCCATCTAGGCGTTGTGAAATTGCTCATATATAGGACTTATCTACACAATAAACTTTTTAAAAAAGACTAATTCAGCGAAAAACTAAATTTGATATTACTTGTAATACTATACTCATACAACAATGACACCACTGAATCCATGATCTATACAGAGCTAAATGCTAAAAATATATATTATAATTGATTATAATTTAATAGTTAATTTTTCTTTTTTCATATTAGGTGGTGTAGTTCAGTACTTAAACTATGAATTTTTATGCTCTTCTTAACATGTATAGCAAACTTATACGCTTTTTAAGTAATCTTACATTAAAAAAATAGATGAAGGGGAAACATGTATCTTACATTGATGAACTTACTGCTGGATTTTTGTATATGCTGGAGAAAAATAACAGTCAATGTTCTGAACTTTTATGGTGTTTATCAGTAGGTTGTTTTAGCATAAAACATACTATGAGGACGTGATAACTTACTTTATGATAAATAAGAGATATCAAATGGATGAACTTCATACATAACAATACGGTCAATGTCTTTTCCTTCTTTTGTGCACTATTTGTTTCATCACTAGTGGATCCACTCATGACCCATTAGAATGAAATGATCCACATTTAGTTAGTTAAAGTATAAATATATACCTTTAAGGAGAAAATACATACTATCTATCTATGTTGCTCGGACATTTTAAAAATGTCGACGGGTGTATGTTGGATCCTTCAAAATTAGTGCAGTTTTGGAGGATCCAACACGGGCGGAATCGGAACAACATAGCTATCTATTAGGTATTAGCACTTCACTAGTGTTATATATTATATTGTTCAACTATGAGCTTTTGTTTCGATCAGTAGGCTTCCTTTCTCATGACTTATGGACTTTGTTTATTTTAGCTAGACACCTTTTGAGATTGCAGAATAACAATTATCTTGACATATATCATGAAAGGTGGAGATTTTTTTTTAAAAGAATACCTCTCAATTTAGTTTGGTTGTATGTTTCCAAGGTAATTGGTCAGTCAACTTTTCCATTTTCTTGATTTTTTACAAGAAGTTTATTATTCTTTGCATTCTAGTATTGCTAAATTTTGTTAGAGAAATTGAAGCACATTGCAATTATGGTATGAAACATTTGTTGTCTATTCATTCCTCTGTTAAATTTATTATGCAAATTTTCGCTTGTTATGATACTTGTGTACTTGCTGAATATGGCAATTGATTATGGTACTTGTTTTCTTGTAGTTGATTATGGAACTTGTGTGCTTGTTGAAATTTTAACCAGTAATGAAGAAGTGCTGCTGAAATTTTCTCGTACCTAGAATGTTATTTGTGACCAAAAAGTGTTGCTGAAATTTTGTTATTGTAATTAGGAGTTTCCCACAACAAAACATCACATTTCTACTTATATAACTAGACTAGATCTTTCTCTCTTTATTGAATAGTAACTTATGCTTTTTGATAGCTAATCTAAGATCATTCTTAGTAGCTAGTATGGTCTGTCCAACTAATTTTATTTTTCGTCTGCTCAAAGAGTTCCCCTGTACAGTCTACACATTCATATTAGAGCTTAGACAATAGTTTTCATGTGAAAGGTTATCTAATGCCTTTTCTTTAACTCGTATCTTTGTTGAATCAGATCTATTGACAACTTTTTGAAATAGTATATTGTTCCTCTGTGCTCTTGCATTAGCTAGGAACTGTGCACAGAAGCTTATACTAGTAGGTAAAAGAAATTTGAGCCTTTGATTTCCTTCGATAGAGAGCAGTCACAAGATTGAAATTATTGATTGGCATTATACGCTTCTGCAATTCAATATTTGTAGATCAATCTTCTTTAACTTGTAAAATAAGATGCTGAAAAGGTTCATCAACCTCAAAAGTTGACAGTTGCTGCAACAAAACAATACATATCCTCTTGAGAGATCAAATAAAACTTGTCATATTTTAGATACTTCTAGCCAGAAGTTGAAAATAGAGCATGGAGACGGATAAATTATTATATGAGGTGAAGAAATAAAAGCTCCAAAAATGACATTAAATTCTTCTTTGGGACAACATTTGTGCAATATCACCAGAACTAGAGATTAATTGTTGCTTCATCCAACATCAGTTTTGAAAAACTTCTAACCAACTTCATCACGAATTCGTCTTAAGTCTCTTTCTCTTTTCCTTTTTGTACAATTTATGAAATTTCAATTTGATCACGATATGGTGTATGCCTCATTGTTATTTTATCGGTAAAGTGCAGACAAATTTTATGAATTTGGTTTGTTTTTAAAGGTAATTAAGTAGTTACTTAGTGTACATATATTGGATGTATTGGTGTGATGTTTAACAATTTTTTCAGTTGATTTGTGTAGTCTTTTCTAAATGAAAGTTTTAACACTTTGACAAGTTTCTGAGGACATACCAATTGACTTATTATTATGCTAGGAGTGTTGGAAAAACTCATATTACAATTTCGAGATATTAACAGGATAGCTTTTTTGCGATGAGCTTTGTATACAATATTGTGATAATATAGATTACATCGTTGATGTATGGTGCTAGATGTTAATTATTTTTTGTAATTAAATTTTTCTACATATATGAAAGAATAATCACCTCTATAGTGTCCTCTTCTTACCTTTCTACTTGCGAATTGTATATGATTTAGGGACAAGTAACTCACTTTTAGAGACTAGACTTTCAGCCATTAAAATATCTTTTTAGGAGCAGAAAAATGTAGTCCCTAAATTACTTTTAGGACCAGAAGAAAGTGGCCGCAATTGGTTAGGGACCAGATTTTAAAGGTTACCATCTTCAATTATGCACCAGAAATGTGCTCCCAAAAAAATATTTTAAGGACCAGTTTTATTTTGGTCGCAAAAACTACTTAGGACCAGCTATTGGATGAGTCCGGAACCAAAAGAGCAACAAAATTTTTTGAAAATTCCAAAAGGACAACTAAATTATTTATGAAACCAAAAGGGCAACAATTTGTAACGGCATCTAAATCAAGTTTTCAAAAATGAGGCGCAAAATCCGATGAGCCTTACAAGGCGCAACGCAGTCAGCTCCTTGCTGGCGATTTTTTATTTTTAAAAAAAAACCATTTTATTTTTTTGGGCAACAATTAGTTATTCTTTTATCCGTTTTATTTTATTGGGCAAAAAAAAGTAAACATGAACCATGCATGTTTTTAGAGAGAATTACCATACAAATAATTAATATTTATAATTACTGCTCCTGTTATTTCTCCTTCCAATTTATTTTAATTCGTTGTCTTTTTCAATTTTATAATTTGTCCTTTCAGTTTATGTTCAATATCTTAGAATAGTGTCTTTGACATTTTCAAGAAAGAACCATCACTACTCCATATCATATAAATGCTGTTTGGAATCAAATTAACACTGTAATTTCGCGTGATTTATTTTTTTATCACTTTATCTAATAATTTTTTACTACTAATTGAAATATTTTATTTTTGATTACTAATAAATCATGCGAAAGTAGAGTATTGATTTGATTCCAAACACCATTATATGATATGGAGTAGTGATGGTTCTTTCTTGAAAATGTCAAAGACACTATTCTAACATATTGAACATAAACTGAAAGATATAATTACATACATTTACCATTTAGGATAAATTACATATATACACACCTTTATTTTTCATAATTTTCATTATTCCCTACCATTTCAAAATATTTCCAAAATCCCTTATTTTTCCCTAATTCTCAAATCAACCGGATACATAATACCTACCATAACCCACGTTTTCCTTCCTTTTTTTTCACTCCTTTAATCTCTCCCTAATTTCTCTCCACAAAATTTTATCAGTTATAATTTTCATATCAATTTGATTTTCAAAAGAATTCTCTCTCTAGTCAATCAAATTCAAACTACTCAATAGGTGAGATTCCATGATCGTCTTGTTCAATTTTATTTTATTTTCTTCTTTATTTCCTGATGCATACGGAAAATTTAAAAAATTCAAAACAAGGAAAACAAACAAGAGCCGGAAATTACCTCTTTCTCTAAGTCGTAAGACATGGCAAAGAGTATCCAAGTATCCCTATATCAATGATTCTCCACATGTAAGTATCCCTGCATATTCGCCTCCACATAGTGCAAAACTTTATGTGCAGATTTCATATCTCTATTGGCATTTCGTGGCCTCTTCAATATGTAATCCCATATATCTTCTGACAGTTCAATCAATGGCGGCAGAATTTTCTTACGATTTTTTATATTTGATATGGTCTATGGTGTGTTGGGTCGAAATAAGCCGATACATTATTTTTATCATGTGGTATGGTATATGATTTGTTGGAGCAAAAAAATGATACATTGTTATCGATACATTATCATCTTGTTTTGTAGCTTGCTTTAAATCTTCTGAATTATACATAAAATCCTAATTTTGATTTTTTTTGTTTTTCAATATATTGCAATTAATGTATCAAATTATATAGTAGAAATTATTTTATGGGATGTAATTTGCATAACAGTGTATGCTATTATAAAATAGTTTAAACATGATACTTAAATAACATATAATGAATATATGACGTTTCATTTAGTATCAGATACAATATCATCAAGTGGTATTGAGTATCATCAGTTACTATTTTTATCATTATGTATCAACTAAACAGTAAGATAATTTGTAGTTACTATAATGTATCATGTAATTAACATTTTTGGTTATATTTTAGTTCAAATTTAATTCATTTTTATAATGTATCTACGGAATGTTTGTAGTGGCCTTTGCCAAATTCTTTCATACCAATGTACCATAATTACACACGCATCGTCAATGATATATATATTAAAAAAATGAAGAAGTATTTCACATGTTTCTGATACTCTAGAATTACCACACAATGATACACAGATCTAAAAATCTAACACATATGATGCAACCTTTTTTTTTTTAGCAAACATGGAGTAGAAGATTAATTACTTCAAAATGTGTCAAGACTAACAAGATGGACAATATTATAGTCAGAATGCCATAAAAAAAAGTACTGAGCTAAGGAAAATTTCTCTTGACCAAGTCATTCTTTAAAAACCTAGTTTAAAATATATCATAACTTAAAAGCACCTCTAGCAAGTATCAAGCCAAGACCATCATATCCTTATCTTTAACCCTAAAAGAGCATCCTTCAGTAAGTTTTGCGCGGCCACCAGTTGGCTGGCAATTGGGGCATGTAACCACGATTTGCGAGTGGCTGAAAATTGTTGTTATTTGGAAGCAGCCTTGACATTTGACATCCAGAAAAGTAGAATTAGGTGATTGGACCAAACACATAAGCTTGTGTTTTTGCTTCTCAACCTCAGCAGGAGGGTGAAGCAAGTCAGTGTCATTTGAAATCTTTGGAATACACATATTGTCTTGAAGCTTTTGTACGATAACAAATGTTGCAAGTTGCTCCAAGAAAAAAAACCTAAGCTTTGTTCCTTCTTTTTTATGATGCAACCTATTTATGTGTAAAGTAGTAACTAACGTTGTATCATGAATAATATCACGACTTATGTATCAAAAATAAAAAATACTAATTCACAATACAAAACAACTAATCCAATACCTTTTTTTACTAGATCTTTGTACCTTGAAATTGAAGTTGTTCTTTACTTTATATTTCACTATTACAAAGATGAGCGCCGCTTTATTTAGCGAGTACCCTTTTTCTCAACTTCGACACGTACAATTCTACCGGATGTAGCATCAAAATAATGTATCTCTCCAGCCATCTTGTATGTTGTTTCAATGGCGGATTTGAGATTCAGTTCAGTTGTAATGGCGGATTTGAGATTTACAAAAGAAACTGTTTGTCCAACAACTATTCCAGCACTATTACATCGTTCATAACTCAGATCGCTCACCCAAAATTCTGAAAATCTAAAAAAAATCGATATAGTCATCATGCATCATGGATCGTCTATTTTGGATCTGTTATGATTTGGGATAGATGGAGGAGAAGAAAATTTGAATTTTGAATTCTCTAAATCTGTTAGGGATTGAAATAGATTGATATCAATCTCGTTTGCGTGATTTGTGGACTGATAATTAATTTTATATTTAGATTCTTTTTTAAGCGCAACAATCAAGTTATTTAATGTATCGGACGCTATGTATCCGGTTGAATATAATGTATCCGGATGCTACAATTTTTAAGGGATTTTTGTAAAATAGAAAAGAGTAGGGATAAAATGTAATATATGTTTTACACTATGGGATTTATGTAAGATACTACATTTAGGGAGTTGGACCCGTGCTTAGCACAGGCAATACTTATCTAGTCATCTAATATCAAACTAAGGGCCCGTTTGGCCATGCGATATGGTATCATGATATGGAATCATGAGATGAAATTGAAGTTTTGTTTGGACATGCGATATGAAATTTTTATGTTGTATATTTTCTCATAATCATAAAAATCTTATAAGTTCTAAAACTATTAAAATAGCCCCAATTGTTTATTCAATCTTATTATGACTAATTACTCTTCTTTTGAATTTGCCTTTATGGTATGAAGTTTAGGAGCCTATTGATTTCTATAAACAACTTATGCAACTTAGAAACTAAACGGAAATATGCAAAATGACTATTAGAAAAAAAAAAAGAACCAGAAATTCAAGCCTCGATTTGAATATTTATTTATTCATTTTATTTTCAACTGTAATTTATTGTGATTATGTAGTTTAATAGAAACGTATTGCTCCAATTCTTTAAAATTTGCATATATCTGATTATGAGGAAAAAAATTGAGATGATGCAGAAATGTGCTCCAATTTAGCCTCTCTGAGAAGGGACTTATACCTAACAATCACCAGATTTTTCATCTCAAAGCACAGGGATCTTTTTTATAAGCAGATGAGTGGTCAAAAGTGTTTTTTTCCTACCCCTTCCCCTTGCATCAGCCATCAACCAAACACATGTTTAAATTTCATCAAAATTTGATTTTGCCTAATATATTTAAGAATTTATGGTCCAACGCTAACTAAATAAATGAAATACAGAAGTTGTGGAGAGGTTATATTTTTGGCAATTATCAATGTCATGTTCTACCACTGAGCTATATCATTCAAGGGCAACGGAACCAGGAGGTGCTGGTTCTGTTTCCGGTCCGTCAGATTTTTAAATTTAAATTTAAATTTTCAAACTTTTAAAGGGTGAAATTTAAACTTTTATAGTTTTAAAGTTTGAAATTTGAATTTAAATTTTCAAACTTTTAAAGGGTGAAATTTATAGTTTTATAGTTTTAAAGTTTTAATTTAAATTTTCAAACTTTTTGTCACACCCCAAATCCGGATGTGATGGCACGTGTCCATTTCCCACCGGACACGTCAACCTAACCCAACCACGACGTTAGAGAAGTAGAAATACGAGAATAAAAGTTAATAAATAAGCGGAAGACTTTAATTAAGACTCAACACTACCCAGAATTTGGTTGTCACATGTACAAACCTCTAAATACAGAATTCGAATAAAAATATACAAGTCTCAGAGTATAGTTCTCGAATAGAACAAAACTGAAAGTAAAGATAACTCAAGGGCACGTCTGGAATGAACCGCTACCTCTCGAGTATGTCCCGAAGCTCAATCTGCTAAAGAAACTACTAAGCCGAATCTGAGAGAGAGCTGTCAACCTACACAATTGTGTAGAAGCAAGGGTGAGTACCGAAAACCACAGGTACTCGCAAGTAACTCTAAACTAAGCAAAACTAGCAGCTACAAACAACTCCTTTCAATCCCAACCGAACCACCGAAACTTCAATCTAGCAGCAAACCAACCAACCTATACTAAACAGATCATATTCAACAGCCAGAACCAACAGTATATCCTCATCAACCTCAGATCAACAAATAAGAGCAAGTAGATCAAATTCCACATAAGAAGGGTAAACCGATACAATCCACACATCACAGACAAAGATAAGGCAAATGCGATGCAAAATGCAATAATGATGTCATGTAGTCGTGATGCATGTCTGTCCTACGATACACATCTGTTGACGTAATCAGTCCGCGCTGAATACTCAAATCAGAACCCATGGGGGCCACACATGGACCATGTATCACCGCCGGAACCAGATCCCATCGGCATCCAAATCGCTAGCCGGAGCTAGTCCATCTCATATATCTCTAGCCGGAGCTAGTCTCAACTGTGTCTCATATCCATCCATCCTCATATCAGTGTCTCAGAACTCATGCAACAGATAGTTCACACATGGGATGAATAATGAATATGCACATGTCATCAATCACAATCATATCACGATCACATCATAGTATTACACATCATCTGTCTCAATCACAACCATATCACGACCACATCATAGTATTACACATCATCTGTCTCAATCACAACCATATCACGACCACATCATAGTATTACACATCATCTGTCTCAATCACAACCATATCACGACCACATCATAGTATTACACATCATCTGTCTCAATCACAACCATATCACGACCACATCATAGTATTACACATCATCTGTCTCAATCACAACCATATCACGACCACATCATAGTATTACACATCATCTGTCTCAATCACAACCATATCACGACCACATCATAGTATTACACATCATCTGTCTCAATCACAACCATATCACGACCACATCATAGTATTACACATCATCTGTCTCAATCACAACCATATCACGACCACATCATAGTATTACACATCATCTGTCTCAATCACAACCATATCACGACCACATCATAGTATTACACATCATCTGTCTCAATCACAACCATATCACGACCACATCATAGTATTACACATCATCTGTCTCAATCACAACCATATCACGACCACATCATAGTATTACACATCATCTGTCTCAATCACAACCATATCACGACCACATCATAGTATTACACATCATCTGTCTCAATCACAACCATATCACGACCACATCATAGTATTACACATCATCTGTCTCAATCACAACCATATCACGACCACATCATAGTATTACACATCATCTGTCTCAATCACAACCATATCACGACCACATCATAGTATTACACATCATCTGTCTCAATCACAACCATATCACGACCACATCATAGTATTACACATCATCTGTCTCAATCACAACCATATCACGACCACATCATAGTATTACACATCATCTGTCTCAATCACAACCATATCACGACCACATCATAGTATTACACATCATCTGTCTCAATCACAACCATATCACGACCACATCATAGTATTACACATCACCTGTCTCAATCACAACCATATCACGACCACATCATAGTATTACACATCATCTGTCTCAACATCAATGTCTGTATCAATCATAGCCTACTCATGCTCTTCTATCCCCTCAATATCAGTTATCACATGACTTATTCAACAAATTCAAGTCACATATAACACATTTAGCTCGTTTTATTCCCCATCTTTCATTTACAACAATTTCAATCAACAAATAAAACCCATCCTCAATCCCCATTACTCCCCAACACAATTAGGAAAGTAGTCATGCGTAGTCTAAGAGTTTTACAAAGTTTGGAAGCCACTTGCCTTAAAACGAACTCCAAAAGTTACTTGACTTGAGCCTTTCCTTTCCGAGTATAATCCGGATCACGATAATCTATTCAAACAATTATTCACAATCACAATTCGAGTCCAATGACACCAAAATCAAGAAATTTAGGGAAAAAGGGCAAAACGGTCCAAAAGTCTCATACCGGAAAACGATACCCAAATCTGGAAATTTTTTATGTAAAATGATCCTTAAAGTATTTGGAAGCTAATGGTGAAAACCAATTTGAAAACAAAGTTGAAATCAATTCACAAACTCAATTTGAAGGAAAATTCGCGTTCTTGAAGAAGCCTAAAATATTCGGATCCGAAACCCCGACTCGAAAATGAAATATCTCTTGAAAAACATCTTACCCATTCTTAGATAAGTTCAAATATGAAATTTCATCAAAAACGGAGTTAAGATCGACCTTGAAATTCTCAATTTATCAAACTTTAACTTTACCGGGAAAGTCCAAATTGTACGCGATTAATATGATCAAAATAATTGATGAATCAATAATTTTATGTTAAAATCAGTTTACCCATAACATAAGGATCGTAAATATACCTTTTTCATCAAAAAGGGAGTCCAAATCGATAAAACCCCAATTTTTCCCAAGAGGTTTTCGGATAGGGAAAAAAAACCAGATAAAGAAATTATGAGAAAATGTCGAATTGAAGATTGAATACTAACCCTCATATTAATTCAAGAAGAAAACCGTAAGAATCACTCCATTCCGATCTCTAGAACTCCCGATATGCTCAAAATACCAAATGAACACAGTCTGAGATTTTTATAACAGTACATGGCTGTTATGCACCAGAAAAACAGCAGTTAATCTTTCACTAAAAAGGCCGTAATTTCCTCATACGATAGTGAAATGACCCGATTCTTGTTTGTAAATATCTTAAATAATGATACGGACCTGCTCGTTCAATCGGAGCTCAATTTCATGCTCGTTTGCCCAGTCAAATGTCATTTCTACTCGGTAAACAATTATTTCTTATTTGTGATAAAAGTCCAAACTCGGGTTAGCGAAAATGCACCAAAATTTGCAGATAAGTCCTATAATTCATGCTCAAAATTTCAGAACCTTCGGAATAATTTTTCGACCTTTAAAACTAATAATGACCCCTTTAGTTGCCAAAATTTGCTGAAATAGTGTCAAAACATCCAAGAAGCTTAAAAGCTCACCCAAAACTCATTTGGCACTTCCCGAACACAAACCAAATATGCTACTAGCTTGAAAATGACATTTCGGACGCAATGAAATCGTCGGAATTTGAATTTGAGGTCTCCTTGACCCGCTATCCGATAAGGCGTCAAGAAACTAATTTTAGGCTCAAAAACTCGAAACGCACTCGGGGCCTCTAAAAATTCAACCAAGACTCATTCTAGACTTAGAATCACCCCTTGAATCCAACGGCACCCTCGGAATTCCATTTCGAGCAACGGAACCTCGTTTGCTGACCAAAGTCAACTCTTAATCAAAATTTCACAATTTTTGCAACTTAGGACCTCAAATCTTCGTTTTAACTCCAAATTCGACTCCGTAAATTCTCATAGACCCGTTTTGACATTCTAAAATTGGTGGAATCGACGAAAATCCGATTCGAGTCTCGAAACTCCAAATGACTCGAAATAGCACTTTTAACCAAATTTTAACTCTTAAAAACTCAACTTTCCAAAAACTCAACTTTTCATCAATTTTCCTTCAAACCAACTTCGAAAATACAACAATTAGGACTCGGGGCAACTATCGGGAGGGGTAAAATGGTCATTTTATGAAAATTTCCAAAAATGACCTTTAGGGTCATTACACTTTTAAAGGGTGAAATTTAAACTTTTATAGTTTTAAAGTTTGAATTTAAATTTTCAAACTTTTAAAGGGTGAAATTTAAACTTTTATAGTTTTAAAGTTTGAATTTAAATTTTCAAACTTTTAAAGGATGAAATTTAAACTTTTATAGTTTTAAAGTTTGAATTTAAATTTCAAACTTTTTAAGTGTGAAATTTAAACTTTTATAGTTTTAAAGTATGAATTTTATTATTTAAATTTTCAAACTTTAAAAGTGTGAAATTTAAATTTCTATACTTTTAAAGTTTGAAAGTTTGTATTTAAAACTTTAAAAATAAATTTTAACTTTAAAATTATAAAAGTTTTAATATTATTTGATTATGTTTCTAATTTTTTAATTTTAATATTTTTTTGTTTTTTTAAAATTATATCCGTTGGGACCCGGTATTCGGTCCGGTCCGGTCCCGATCCGTTACCGGTCCAGGACGGGTATGCCATATTTTTTCTAGAATTACCGG
The DNA here is from genome assembly GCF_019186545.1 of Solanum stenotomum. Lineage (NCBI taxonomy): Eukaryota > Viridiplantae > Streptophyta > Magnoliopsida > Solanales > Solanaceae > Solanum > Solanum stenotomum. The sequence goes on from NC_064291.1 coordinate 49,870,036, forward strand.
TTCCGGTCCATCCCGGTTCCGGTGCGGTTCCGGCTCATAGAGACCGGTTTCGATTTGTCCCGGGACGGTCGTCCCGGTTCCGATTCCGTTGCCAGCCATAAGCATTACCAAACAAACTCTAAAAGGTAGAACGACTAATATTTATTCCTTAATAGGTTACTTATGTTTTTTTTCTCGTATAAATATTACAAAAATTAAATTGTCATTTTCTTTTTCGTTACTTATTTTTGCCGTATTACATAAACCAAAACCAGGCGACGGTGAGGCGAGGCGACGGGTGGTTGAGCGAAGATAGCGGTAGGGGCGGCAGCGAAGATTGTGGTAGTAGCAACATGATAAATCCCCCATTGTTGAAGAGAGAGAAATTGAGTGTTACCGAAATCGAAACCCTAGATCGGATCAGTCAATTCCCGGACGCACTCTTTGTTCAAATTCTCTCTCTTTTGACGACAAAGGATGCATTCACAACATGCCTTCTCGCTAAAATGTGGCACTTTCTTTGGACTTTTGTTTATAACTTAATTTTTCACTCAGGAATCCTACAGAGTTTTTTATGAACCCAGGGATGAGGATTGTAGCCTGAAAATTGAAAAGTTTGTAGCCCTTGTTAACCATGTATTAAATGGTTTCGTTTCTTCCATAATAATAAAATTTGAACTCGACGGCACACAATTACTTTTTAATTATACCTCTCAAATTAAACGATGGCTTAGTTTTGCTGTTGAAAGGNTTCTTAATTTTTTAATCTTAATATTTTTTTTGTTTTTTTAAATTATATCCGTTGGGACCTCGGTTTTCGGTCCCGATCCGTTACCGGTCCGGGATGGATATGCCATATTTTTTCTGGAATTACCGGTTCCAGTCCGATCGTCCCGGTTCCGATTCCGTTTCCAGCCATAAGCAGTACCAAACAAACTCTAAAAGGTAGAACTACTAATATTTATTCCTTAATATGTTACTTATGTTTTTTTCTCATATAAATATTACAAAAATTAAATTGTCATTATCTTTTTCGTTACTTATTTTTGCCGTATTACATAAACCAAAACCAAGCGACGGTGAGGCGAGGCGATGGGTGGTTGAGCGAAGATAGCAGTAGTAGCAACATGATAAATCCTCCATTGTTGAAGAGATAGAAATTGAGTGTTACCGAAATCGAAATCCTAGATCGGATCAGTCAATTGCCGGACGCACTCCTTGTTCAAATTCTCTCTCTTTTGCCAACAAAGGATGCATTCACAACATGCATTCTCTCTAAAAGGTGGCACTTTCTTTGGACTTTTGTTTATAACTTAATTTTCACTCAGGAACCCTACCGAGTTTTTTATGAACCTAGGGATGAGAATTGTTGTCTGACAATTGAAAAGTTTGTATCCCTTGTTAACCATGTATTAAATGGTTTCGTTTCTTCCATAATAACAAAATTTGAACTCGACAACACACAAATTTTTAATTTGACCTCTCAAATTAAACGATGGCTTAGTTTTGCTGTTGAAAGGGAAGTGAAACATGTTGTATTCTTGTCCTCCTACACACATGCTTGTGTATTGCCTGAATCTTTTTGCAACTGTTCGTCGTTGATAACATTATATCTGAGATAGTGTTGCTTTAATGATGCGGTTATAGTCTAGAAGTTTCTAAAGAGCCTAAAGCTGGAGAGTATGATCTTAAAAGATGATGAAATTTTGAACTTACTGTCAGGTTGTCCTGCATTGGAAACTATGGAATTAGATGATGCTGGGGGTTTTCATCGCCTAAAAATTAATTCTTCAAAATTAAAGAGACTTAATTTGAAAAATCATAGGTTACCGCATGATATCAACGATCGTTCCCTTGAGATTTATGCCCCGTATCTGGAGCATTTGGAAATTTCAGGGGATCTTGGGGATCTTCAGTGTAGGCTCGTTGACGTGTCCTCCTTGGTTAAAGCTAAGGTTACTTTCTACATTTCATGTATCAAACACATCCAACATGAACGTAAGGAGTTTATTAGTGTTGATGACTACCGTTGTCATGACTATCATCAAAGTTTTAGCGTTCTTGCCCGAGATTATCTCCAAAAGTTGGGTTGTGCAACTCAGCTAACGATCGGATCTTGGTTCACAGAGGTTAATTTTTTAACTCCTTAAATATAATTGCTTGTATTTTTTGGATGGTTGGTCTAAACTTGACAATGTAAATGATATTAGATTAAATATTAAACCTCATTAGTGCAATGATGTAGATAACACATTTGGTGCTGTCAAGTTATTGAAATTACCTTACCTTTTGTAAGAATATTTCTTGATATCTGACATTAATTTTTAGCAGAGTTGCAGAGTGTAAACATTTTACAATTTAGAACCTTTTGGATGAATTTCACTAAAGCAAGTTGACTAATTACAAAAACGTGTGGACAGTTGTGTCTTTATACAATACTTTTGTCGCATTTCAAAATTAGGTATTTCTTTTTTGCAAAAGGTCTATCTAGAAACGAGTATTTGTTTATATTGATGTTGCTTTAGAGTGTTTAGACAGTTAGATTTTGTCCCAAGATTTTTTAATTCTTTTTTTTTGTAGTTGCCTTCTCCACTCGTACTAGTTTCACTGATATTACTGCACCAGGTCCCATACATGTTGCAGTTCAATGGATTGCTGGTTCAAGAGTTGATATGCAAATATCTAACACTAGAATTGTGTATAGAAAACTTTGATTTGAATGGAGTAGCTGGACTTTTGGGAGCCTTGCCTCATGTGGAGACTTTAAACATATACCTGACAGAAAATCTTGTAACTTTCTGAAACTTTTTCTGGTCTTTTTGTATCTATTCATTTAACTGATGATTTTAACGCCTCCGTCCCCATCCCTCTCCTTGTTAGCTAGTTGTTTCTAAAGGAGAACGCAAATATATCTTTAATTATTCATAAGAAGCTTTGCTTTTTTTCATTGTAAGGCTACACTTCGGTATGGATATTTTGTTGCTTTCTTTGTGGCATATGTTCTCTGAAAGAAGATGAATTTTGCGCTATAACTCTTTACTTTGGTTACCCTATGCCATTGATAGGAACAATCAGTATTATCATTTTCCAAGTGTCGTTATGATTAGTTGGTTCTGAAACTTTTTAGTACAGGACACTAATACTGTGAAATAATCAATTTCCGTAAGGCTGACTTGCATTTGGTTGGTCCTGATTAGTGTCTTTGTTTCCAGCTTGATAATTACTTTTGCGACTTTGAGGAAAACAATACCGATCTGCAGAGTTGGATTTCAAGCATTGTGTTTCCCAAACTCAAGAATATTGCGATTGTCAACTACATCCTGGTGTGTTTAAACAGGCAATAAAGAAAATGGGGCTTTCGCAGACTTGTTAAACTTTCACAACTTCTGTTAAAGAATGCAACGATTTTGAAGAAGTTTCTTATCATATCAAATAGTAGAATGTGCAAGAAATGTTTAACAAACTGTTGGTTCAATTTTTTCTTTGGATTGCTTGACAAGTTGTATCGCTCAGGATCCTCCGCCAATGCCAAAATTATCTTTAAGGATCAAGGTTTCCGGGACTAGACTACATATTGATTAGCTTCTGCGATAATGACTAATTACTCTTCTTTTGAATTTGTCTTTATGGTATACCAAATGTTATGGTAGTTTTCTTTCTCGTGAAATTGTTGTTCGTTGCATTTTAGATATTGTGCATGTTGAGATTTACTGGCAACTCTTGTTTGTTGGATCTATAAACATATTGTGCATGTTGAGATTTTCATGCAACTCTTGTTTGTTGGACTTATAAACATGTGTCAATCTGCAAACCATCTTTTTAATGATAATTATCATATTATGAAACATTGTTTTTTTTATACCTTACTTTGTCAATAGCGTTAAAATCTATATCTAGAGAGTAGGGGTCCCTCTTTGGGCCTTTATTTTTTTTATGGAGGAAAGAGGTCTACATTGTTTACCTCAAATAATAAATACTTACTGGTTTCAATTTGTTTGGTCATAATTTGACTTGGTATGAAGTTTAGGAGCCTATTGATTTCTATAAACAACTTATGCAACTTAGAAATTAAACGGAAATATGCAAAATGACTATTAGAAAAGAAAAAGAGAACCAAAAATTCAAGCCTCGTTTGAATATTTATTTATTCATTTTATTTTCAATTGTAATTTATTGTGATTATGTAGTTTAATAGAAACGTATTGCTCCAAATCTTTTAAATATGCATATATCTGATTATGAGGAAAAAAATTGAGATGATGCAGAAATGTGCTCCAATTTAGCCTCTCTAAGAAGGGACTTATACCTAACAATCACCAGATTTTTCATCTCAAAGCAGAGGGATCTTTTTTATAAGCAGAAGAGTTGCCAAAAGAGTTTTTTTCATACCACTTCCCCTTGCATCACTCATCAACTAAACACATGTTTAAATTTCATCAAAATTTGATTTTGCCAAATATATTTCAGAATTTATGGTCCAACGCTAAATAAATTGATGAAATACAGAAGTTGTGGAGAGGTTATAATTTGGGCAATTATCAATGCCATGTTCTACCACTGAGCTATATCATTCAAGGGCAACGAAACCAGGAGGTGCCGGTTCCGGTTCCGGTCCGTTACCGATTCCGTCTCGATTCCGATATGTACTGGTTTGCTCTGGACTGTAGCGGGTCCGGGATGGGTAACGGGACAGAAATCGGGATTTACCGGTTAGTCCCGGTTTCGATTACTCCCGGTTCCTGTCCCGGTCCGGTGCGATCCGTTAGATTTTTAAATTTGAATTTAAATTTTCAAACTTTTAAAGGGTGAAATTTAAACTTTTGTAGTTTTAAAGTTTGAAATTTGAATTTAAATTTTCAAACTTTTAAAGGGTGAAATTTATAGTTTTAAAGTTTTAATTTAAATTTTCAAACATTTAAAGGGTGAAATATAAACTTTTACAGTTTTAAAGTTTGAATTTAAATTTTCAAATTTTTATAGGGAGAAATTTAAACTTTTATAGTTTTAAAGTTTGAATTTAAATTTTCAAACTTTTAATGGGTGAAATTTAAGCTTTTATAGTTTTAAAGTATGAATTTTATTATTTAAATTTTCAAACTTTAAAAGTATGAAATTTAAATTTCTATACTTTTAAAGTTTGAAAGTTTGTATTTAAAACTTTAAAAGTATAAATTTTAACTTTAAAAATATAAAAGTTTTAATATTATTTGATTATGTTCTTAATTTTTTAATCTTAATATTTTTTTTGTTTTTTTAAATTATATCCGTTGGGACCTCGGTTTTCGGTCCCGATCCGTTACCGGTCCGGGATGGATATGCCATATTTTTTCTGGAATTACCGGTTCCAGTCCGATCGTCCCGGTTCCGATTCCGTTTCCAGCCATAAGCAGTACCAAACAAACTCTAAAAGGTAGAACTACTAATATTTATTCCTTAATATGTTACTTATGTTTTTTTCTCATATAAATATTACAAAAATTAAATTGTCATTATCTTTTTCGTTACTTATTTTTGCCGTATTACATAAACCAAAACCAAGCGACGGTGAGGCGAGGCGATGGGTGGTTGAGCGAAGATAGCAGTAGTAGCAACATGATAAATCCTCCATTGTTGAAGAGATAGAAATTGAGTGTTACCGAAATCGAAATCCTAGATCGGATCAGTCAATTGCCGGACGCACTCCTTGTTCAAATTCTCTCTCTTTTGCCAACAAAGGATGCATTCACAACATGCATTCTCTCTAAAAGGTGGCACTTTCTTTGGACTTTTGTTTATAACTTAATTTTCACTCAGGAACCCTACCGAGTTTTTTATGAACCTAGGGATGAGAATTGTTGTCTGACAATTGAAAAGTTTGTATCCCTTGTTAACCATGTATTAAATGGTTTCGTTTCTTCCATAATAACAAAATTTGAACTCGACAACACACAAATTTTTAATTTGACCTCTCAAATTAAACGATGGCTTAGTTTTGCTGTTGAAAGGGAAGTGAAACATGTTGTATTCTTGTCCTCCTACACACATGCTTGTGTATTGCCTGAATCTTTTTGCAACTGTTCGTCGTTGATAACATTATATCTGAGATAGTGTTGCTTTAATGATGCGGTTATAGTCTAGAAGTTTCTAAAGAGCCTAAAGCTGGAGAGTATGATCTTAAAAGATGATGAAATTTTGAACTTACTGTCAGGTTGTCCTGCATTGGAAACTATGGAATTAGATGATGCTGGGGGTTTTCATCGCCTAAAAATTAATTCTTCAAAATTAAAGAGACTTAATTTGAAAAATCATAGGTTACCGCATGATATCAACGATCGTTCCCTTGAGATTTATGCCCCGTATCTGGAGCATTTGGAAATTTCAGGGGATCTTGGGGATCTTCAGTGTAGGCTCGTTGACGTGTCCTCCTTGGTTAAAGCTAAGGTTACTTTCTACATTTCATGTATCAAACACATCCAACATGAACGTAAGGAGTTTATTAGTGTTGATGACTACCGTTGTCATGACTATCATCAAAGTTTTAGCGTTCTTGCCCGAGATTATCTCCAAAAGTTGGGTTGTGCAACTGAGCTAACGATCGGATCTTGGTTCACAGAGGTTAATTTTTTAACTCCTTAAATATAATTGCTTGTATTTTTTGGATGGTTGGTCTAAACTTGACAATGTAAATGATATTAGATTAAATATTAAACCTCATTAGTGCAATGATGTAGATAACACATTTGGTGCTGTCAAGTTATTGAAATTACCTTACCTTTTGTAAGAATATTTCTTGATATCTGACATTAATTTTTAGCAGAGTTGCAGAGTGTAAACATTTTACAATTTAGAACCTTTTGGATGAATTTCACTAAAGCAAGTTGACTAATTACAAAAACGTGTGGACAGTTGTGTCTTTATACAATCCTTTTGTCGCATTTCAAAATTAGGTATTTCTTTTTTGCAAAAGGTCTATCTAGAAACGAGTATTTGTTTATATTGATGTTGCTTTAGAGTGTTTAGACAGTTAGATTTTGTCCCAAGATTTTTTAATTCTTTTTTTTTGTAGTTGCTTTCTCCATTCGTTACTAGTTTCACTGAGATTACTCCACCAGGTCCCATGCATGTTGCAGTTCAATGGATTGCTGGTTCCAGAGTTGAAATGCAAATATCTAATACTAGAATTGTGTATAGAAAACTTTGATTTGAATGGAGTAGCTGGACTTTTGGGAGCCTTGCCTCATGTGGAGACTTTAAACATATACCTGACAGAAAATCTTGTAACTTTCTGAAACTTTTTCTTGTTTTTTTGTATCTATTCATTTAACTGATGATTTTAACGCCTCCGTCCCCGTCCCTCTCCTTGTTAGCTAGTTGTTTCTAAAGGAGAACGTAAATATATCTTTAATTATCAATGAGAAGCTTTGGTTTTGTCATTGTAAGGCTACACTTCGGTATGGATATTTTGTTGCTTTCTTTGTGGCATATGTTCTCTGAAAGAAGATGAATTTTGCGCTATAACTCTTTACTTTGGTTACCCTATGCCATTGATAGGAACAATCAGTATTATCATTTTCCAAGTGTCGTTATGATTAGTTGGTTCTGAAACTTTTTAGTACAGGACACTAATACTGTGAAATAATCAATTTCCATAAGGCTGACTTGCATTTGGTTGGTCCTGATTAGTGTCTTTATTTCCAGCTTTATAATTACTTTTGCGACTTTGAGGAAAACAATACTGATCTGCAGAGTTGGATTTCAAGCATTGTGTTTCCCAACCTCAAGAAATTGCGATTGTCAACTACATCCTGGTGTGTTTAAACAAGCAAAAAAGAAAACGGGGCTTTCGCAGACTTGTTAAACTTTCACAACTTCTGTTAAAGAATGCAACCATTTTGAAGAAGTTTCTTAACATATCAAAGAGTAGAAGGTGCAAGAAATGTAAGAAATGTTTAACAAACTGTTGATTCAATTTTTTCTTTGGATTGCTTGACAAGTTGTATCCCTCAGGATCCTCCGCCAATGCCAAAATTATCTTCAAGGATCAAGGTTTCCGGGACTAGACTACATATTGATTAGCTTCAGGGATCATGACTAATTACTCTTCTTTTGAATTTGTTTTTATGGTATACCAAATGTTGTGGTAGTTTTCTTTCTCGTGAAATTGTTGTTCGTTGCATTTTAGATATTGTGCATGTTGAGATTTACTTGCAACTCTTGTTTGTTGGACCTATAAACATATTGTGCATGTTGAGATTTTCTTGCAACTCTTGTTTGTTGGACCTATAAACATGTGTCAATCTGCAAACCATCTTTCTAATGATAATTAGCATATTATGAAACGGTATTTTTTTTATAGCTTGCTTTATTAATAGCATTAAAATCCATATCTAGAGAGTAGGGGTCCCTCTATGGGCCTTTTTTTTTTATGGAGGAAAGAGGTCTACATTGTTTACCTCAAATAATAAATACTTACTGGTTTCAATTTGTTTGGTCATAATTTGACTTGGTATGAAGTTTAGGAGCCTATTGATTTCTATAAACAACTTATGCAACTTAGAAACTAAACGAAAATATGCAAAATGACTATTAGAAAAAAAAAAACCAAAAATTCAAGCCTCGATTTGAATATTTATTTATTCATTTTATTTTCAACTCTAATTTATTGTGATTATGTAGTTTAATAGAAATGTATTGCTCCAATTCTTTTAAATTTGCATATATCTGATTATGAGGAAAAAAATTGAGATGATGCAGAAATGTGCTCCAATTTAGCCTCTCTAAGAAGGGACTTATACCTAACAATCACCAGATTTTTCATCTCAAAGCAGAGGGATCTTTTTTATAAGCAGAAGAGTTGCCAAAAGAGTTTTTTTCATACCACTTCCCCTTGCATCAGTCATCAACCAAACACATGTTTAAATTTCATCAAAATTTGATTTTGCCAAATATATTTAAGAATTTATGGTCCAACGCTAACTAAATAGATGAAATACAGAAGTTGTGGAGAGGTTATAATTTGGGCAATTATCAATGTCATGTTCTACCACTAAGCTATATCATTCAAGGGCAACGGAACCAGGAGGTGCCGGTTCCGGTTCCGGTTCCGGTTCCGGTCCATTACCGGTTCCATCTCGATTCCGGTATGTACCGGTTTGCTTTGGACTGTAGCGGGTCCGGGAGGGGTAACGGGACCGAAACCGAGATTTACCGATTAGTCCTGGTTTCGGTTAGTCCCGGTCACGGTCCGATCCGGTTCGTCAAATTTTTAAATTTAAATTTAAATTTTCCAATTTTTAAAGGGTAAAATTTAAACTTTTATAGTTTTAACGTTTGATATTTGAATTTAAATTTTCAAACTTTTAAAGGGTGAAGTTTATAGTTTTATAGTTTTAAAGTTTTAATTTAAATTTTCAAACTTTTAAAGGGTGAAATTTAAAGTTTTATAGTTTTAAAGTTTGTATTTAAATTTTCAAACTTTTAAAGGGTG
>NC_064291.1:49973130-50053436 GCF_019186545.1 Solanum stenotomum
TTTTCCCTTTTTTTTTATCAATTCCATGCTCGTGAAAAAAAAAACAAGAAATGACACTACTTAGGATATTTGGGCCTACAATACATGGCAGTCCAATCAAATATTTCTTTGTGTTCGTTTTACTTTATATGACGTAATTTACTTTAATTAAAATGAATCTTACAAATTTATTAATATTATTTATATAATTACTAAATTTTGTCACTGGACGTAAAATGAGTAGTTCAAGTTTTTTAAAAATAAAATAATAATAATAAAAATAGTATCATTCTTTTAGAGTACTTGTAAGGTACATGAAAATTGTGATAACTTTTGTTCAAAATATAGCTCCAAAAAATACATTTTGCAAGAATTTAAAAATTCAGTACGCAAATCCAATATGTATGATCCATTTATCCATGTAGAAGTCGTTCTAGTTTCCAAGTTCAGGTCGCGTCTCTTATAGGCCTTGGCCCTTGGGTTCATGTAGCTTCGCAAAATCAAGTCCCTCAATTTTTTTCCGTTTTTTATATGTTAACATGTCAACTTTCAATAACTAAGTTATATTGATTGACCTTAGTAGAGAGAAGATCGATATTGAGAAAGCGGAAAATAGTATGGAGAAACACCGTTAAAGGAGGATTTTGAAGCCTCATGTGCATCTTGTGTCCAATAAATATTGTAATACACTTGGTGATAGTGGTTTAAGTGAATAAATTATATCATTGAAATTATGCAAATTAAATTCGTAAATTACTAGTTTCGCTAACATATAATCGTAATCATATTTATATTTTAAAAAAATAAAAAATAAAGCAAGATTGAATGTTCGACAGTAGTTTAAATTAACTGGAGCTATATGTATTTTCATCAAACTAAGGGGAGCTATATGTAAATTCTCAAAAAAAGCCTATATTTCTTATCTGCTCCATTTTTCACAGAAGAAACAGAGAAGCAAACATGGCTTCTTCTTCTTCTTCAGTGGCTCTCAGTTTTCTCTACCAAAACCCCATTAAAGCTTCACTCTCAATTCCAAAAGCTTTTTCTCCTTACTCAAAACTCACATTCCCATCTATTTCGAGCTTTTATTCTGCAATTCCCCGTTTGGATTACAGCAATTTCAAAAAAATCAATCCATGCCTTCATTGCAGCAATCTTCCTACTGCTTCCACAAATAACACTCAGTATGAGGTAATTTTTGTTTTTCATTAAGTACATGAATACTTTAATCATAGACCCATTTGGCTGCTACGCAAAATTCATCTTCTTTTGGGGAAAACTGTATTTACTTTTTTGCCACTGCCATATGCAACTTATCATTACGTTCAATCAAATAACAGATTGATTTAGTGATTAATTTTCGTATATTTTGATAAATGTTTTAAGTAGTACCAAACACATCCTTAAGTCTAATTGGAGTTATTGTTAACATGTATCTTTATCAGGGAAGAAATTAAGGAACAACAAAATGAACGTTTACGTGCAAATTCGAGCTACCCAAAAGATGCATATTATATGTGAAAATTGCATTGATGCATATTATGTATTGTTTCATAATGTGTGTTTGTGTTGTATTGTATAGTAGTGTGTTCTTTAATGAATACAACGTTTGGATTGATGGTATGGTTCTCCGTCGTTACATAATGTCACACATTTATAATTTGAATGGTAAACCTACAAAAAGTTGTAGGCTACGGTGTAGAGCTACTATGAAAATGAAAATGTAGGGTACATGATAAAATAGAATTATTTGTAAATAATAAATAAAGACAAAATGAGAAGAAAATAAGATATGGGATCACACCAAATCGATCATTACACAAAATGGGTTATTTAGTCGTGTTACCTAACGATATGGATTTAAACAATACAATATAATAGAATTTAAGTAACAATCAAAACAAACATTGTACTTAACTAACAATACAATACAATACAATGGGTAACAACCATCCAAACAAGGTGTAAGTCTACATGGTAACCTGTAAAGCATGAAATTTATCACAACATATTTTGTTCTTTGTATTTGGTAGTAAAATCTACCTCCACGAGGTAGGGGTGATGTCTGCGTACACTCTACCTTAACCCAAACCTCACCTGTGGGATTTTACTGTGTATGTTGTTGTATTTGGTAGTAAATTTTTAAAATAGTATCAACTACCTGTAAACTTTGCTGTTATTCAGAATGAGTTTACTTCTCTTTACCAACCAAATTATGAAACTTATTGCAGTTTTCAGATGGCTCCTCTGAGGTGGAGTTAAGATTAGAACTTGGGCAGGGAGATGTAACTCCTAAGGATATATATGTAGATGCAAATGAGAGCTCATTAACAATTAGAGTACAGCAATCTGGAATCGTTCGGACTCTCATGGAAACCAGTACTCTGTATGAGAAAATAAAGCCTGCAGAGACAATATGGTAAATGAAAGCACAATTTTTAGTGAATTTGTTATATCCTTGTGCAACGTTTGCTGAAATAAAACTTGTCATGTAGGTACATAGATGAAGATCAATTAGTAATTAGCTTGAAGAAGCAAAACTCCGAGTTGAAATGGCCTGACATTGTGGAGTCTTGGGAGTCCCTAAGTGCTGGAATTACACAACTCCTTAGAGGAACATCAATATACTTAGTTGGGGAATCAACTGAAATCAACCAGAGGATTGCTCGAGAACTGGCTGTTGGACTAGGGTATGTTCCTCACTTTCATGAGTAAATGATAATGCTGCATGCAGTGATGGAGCTACAGTATTCTTATATGTCATATATTAGTCCTCTTTCACCGAACCTAGGTGAAAAGAGATGAATGGATCATGATAAATAGCCTGAATGGTGGTTTTCCAACATCATTTTTTTTTCACTTGACAAAAGAGATGGATTAGTTACAATTTTCCTTCTTCCACATTCATGATCGCCTTTTACATTACATTACTGCAATTTCCTTTTTCCCCTGCACCCTCGGGATTCTTGCTTGCTCCTTTAGTCAAGATCTTCTAAAAAATGTGTTCAACTCTTATGGTGGTTAGGTACACTCCACTTTGTACAAAGGAGCTGCTAGAAGCATATGCCAAGCAATCAATTGAATCGTGTGAGTTACATCCATTTTTCTTTTCACAGAAGAAGATAATTATCGTTAAACAATAAGTTTTACAAGGAAGAACAATAGAAAAAGAAGTGTTTACAAGGAAGATCTGAATTTTCATAACTGCACAATGATAAAGCAGATAACTAAGGCAAGAGATAAAGCAAATATTGGATTTTGAACATTGTGTGAATGATGCTCACTGGAACAATTTATTTACTTTCTCACACATCTAAATGCATAGTAGCTCTTTGTTTGGCTTCACTTAAAAATTTCTTCTTTCCTATTTTTTTTATTTATTCAATTGTTCTCTAACCAATTCCAGGGGTTAATGAGGAGGGGTCTGATGCTGTAGCAGAAGCAGAAAGAGCTATACTAGAGAGTCTGAGTAGGTATTTACATTGTCTTGCATATCTTACTCATTTCACTTGGTACTGGAAGTAGAATGTATTTATATTTGATTCTTGTTTTAGCCAAGCCCGTGCTGTTATTGCAACCTTGGGAGGGAAGAAAGGCGCTGCTGGAAGAGTAAACCAATGGAGGCATCTTTTTGCTGGATTCACCGTCTGGCTTTCCCTTTCTCAAGCCACAGGTTAGGAAACTAAGCTCTCTCTCCCCTTCATTTGGATATACAGTATGTTTTACTAGCCTATCTGTTGTTACATTGCTCTTTTTTTTTTGAGACAGTACATTGCTCTTTTTTTTCCGTCCATGTATTTCCAATCCCCTTCCTTAGATAGTCGAGCAGTTACAGAATACATAGTTATTACAACTTTTTTCTTTTTTGAGCAAGGAATGGAGAACTTAAGTGTACATCATAAATCAGCTGACAAACTGCTCTTCTTGCATGTGGCATTATAAATTGATATTTGTAGTGAATGCTTCTCTGAATTGACTCCAGGGAAGTGGTAAAATTCCTTAGTTGACAGGCCAATATAGGTATGTACATGTGGACCATAAATAATGTGAAAAAGAAAAATTACAAAAACTAATCACCCTCTGGGAATATTAATTTTAGCAGAAAAAGTAGTATATTTTCTTTATTTGATTCTTTTTGCGTCTTTGAATTGCTATAAACATTTCTCTACTGTTGATACTATATAACTTACAGAGAGAAAGAGATGAGAAATGGACATGAAAATAGGAACTGAGGTAGAAACAAGGTTCTCCTGATTCTTAGTGCTTCTGTGAACCCCTATGTGAATCATACTTAGTAGACAACTATAGGAAGAATCTTAAAATTGGCATCTTAGAATTTTGCACTTTTAAAGTTAGAATCACTGGCTAACACCTGATCAAGTGCGGATAATTGATCATTAAACTGAGAGCAACTGGAGTAAGCAAGGAGGACGAGAAGGAGGTCATCAAAAGTATAACGGAGCTTCAACTTTCAAGTCCATGTTGAAATTGTAGGAACATGACATCACCTCTCTTGCAACAGGGGGACCAGACTGGGGGAATAGCAAACAGTATCCTTTGAAGGACCCCATACATACAGTACAACCCATTAAGAATACTTTTCTTTGTTGTGCTGAAACAGTTCACAACTACCTAGTGCACCGCCAAATTATAATGGTCGTTGTCATATTTCTTAAGCTTGTCGTTGTCTTTGCTAATATCAATTTCAGATGAAGAATCTGCAAAAGAGGAGGCAAAAAGGAATATGCAAGATAGTGGTCGAGGTTACTCTAACGCGGAAGTGGTAGTCAAGCTCGGAGGTTGGGATCCTAACTATTCAAAAGCAGTAGCTCAGGCTGTGCTTAGTGCCCTTAAGCGCTTAATATTGGCAGATAAAGACCTTCCAGGTACACTAAGTCTCATGATCATGCTTTGTTCTATTCTTAGTTATTCACAAATGAACTTTGAGTTTGTTGTGGATATAAAATGAGCCCCTTTCCCTTGACATGAACCAGAAGTCTACACAAGCTTGTCATGTGTTCTTTACTGTTATTTTTTTCTGTTCTGAAGGGAAAAAGAGTTTATACATAAGGTTGGGCTGCCGAGGTGATTGGCCAGACATCAAACCCCCAGGCTGGGATCCATCAACTAGCCTTGATGCATCTTCTCCGCGGTCATAGCAGAATCACAGTTTATGCATTTAAATGTAACTATTTCTCTACCCCTTTGGCTCTTGTATCAATGTATCATAATTAGAAAGTTTCTTCTTGACGATATCAAGTTGGATATTCTCAACCTGCTCTTTCTATATTAAGGGGAAACAAAGACTAAGGCCTTGGCCTGCGTGGACAAGACTGATTGATTGTCCAGAAAGTTTCCATTGAGCCCCAAAGGCCATCCGGTTAGTCCAATTTTGTTATGGAAAATAGTGAATTTGTATGCTGTGAATAATTAAATGTTGCTTATATTCATTCTTTATTCTAATACAGTAACACCTCATTCTACTGGCATCGTTTGTCTAATAATTTTATGACTGCTATAGTGAGGTGTTCTTACATATGTATAATATTATGAGCACACATTTAAATACAATTTTCCTCCTGGACACTTGAACTTAAAAATTATGTGGGTGAGATTAAACTTGATTATCATAAATATTTGAATATTTTATTTTTCTGCAAAATATTTGATAGTTGTTATTAAGGAGTAATTTTTCAATAGTGAAATATTATTATAATTTATAACGAGGTTTGAAAATATCTTTGTATGTAGTAGTGTCTTTCTGATATCTTCTTGGTGCATACCAACAACCCATAAGGTAACCATCCACACCATAAGGCATTGAGATTAATTGACTAACGACCCATAAGTTAACCGTCAACACCACAAATTATGGAACGACGATATAATTTAAACACAACAGAGCCACTTCTCGATTGTTACATAGTTCTCTTGATAAAAAATTCCCAATGTAGAGTACGGTAATTTAGAAGAACGAAACAAAAATCCTTTTAAACACAATTAAGAGTATAATACATATTCCGGAAGCTGCCTGTCATTTTCAATTTTCAAGAGATTTGGCCTGAGAATACACACATCATGTATCTCAAGATTTAAGAGTTTCTAGGAGGCAAGTGAATTATAGAAACATGATAATGCAAGTAAAGTAACCTCATTGAGGGAAACTCACAAAAGGACAAATTTCACCCCTCAGCTTCAAAGTGATTACAGTACAATGCATAAGCTTTAGTTAACATACAATGACACCGATGTTTGCTACAGTTTTATTCTCTTCAAGGCCAGGGTGGGGTGGGACCGGAGTTGGTCGCATGTCACCCAACCTAAAACCAATTTAAGCTCCAGTAACTTCTGCTGTGCACCAATTATTGCCATCACAGATAGGAGAGAAATGGAAGTCGCATATATAGAAGAAAAGAAGGGGCAAGTCTCGACATAACTGCATCTAATCACAAAATGTTCAAAGAAACTAAAGCTACATAACACCAAGAACAAAAGAAAAGAGATAGAGAGAAGAGGATGACGCTTGATTGGTAAAAGTGGACCCTTGGCCACCAAGCAGGCAAACCACCTTTCTGGTACAGCCTCAACAATTACTCTCCCCACTCGGCACATTCATAAAGCATGGAGATGCGGAAGGCGGCTGCAAACACAAAGGACAAACATTTAAAACCTCAAAAAACCATTCTATACAATTCATTCAGTAGCCTGCATATACCAACTGCACATCCATATAATTGCCAAGAGTAGAATATTTAAATCCCACCACATAAAAGAGGCAAAAGAGACTACAGAGTACATAGCAACAAAGGGAAGACCCAAAAAGATGTACTAATAAGATGTGTAAAGACCTATACCAACCAAATTAATAAAATAAACCCAAGAAGATGTAAACCAAGAGAAGTCACGTCGTGGAACGAGACCTCACAAATTTCACCCGTACGTCTGAGAAATTCAAAGATCCAGGTGTAAATCACATTTACACTCTGTTAGTTACAAAAATATGCAGTACCTCGTATTTCAGGTCAAATAAATGGTATACTTAAGAGCCAAAATTGCACTTGCCCCTCAATTCCTAATCTAGTTTTTGATTTAATGGAATACAAATTCATCATATACCATAAAAACAAATCCAGTCAATTCTTGAATAAAACACTGATATAATGAATTCATCGAAAGCTTTGATCAATCCTTCGAGACTATTCCATCATTCCCTACACATCCACGATTCAAGAGGAACAAAGTTGTACTTTACAAGTCATAATTATTTGTTACGAAATAGTCACTCAACTTTGTCTAAATATCACTAGAAGTCACTAAACAATGTTTTGTAATAAAAAATTCATTCAACTTTACTCAAGTATCATAGAAAATGTCTTATTTGTTTCCCTCTAAGTGACTCCATGATATTCAGGCAAATTTTAGCTTCTCTCCTCAGTAAACAGACTTTTTTATTAAAAATATAGTTTAGTGATTTCTGTGATATTTAGGTAAAGTTACCAACTTCTTCATTATAAAAATATTTTTGTGACTTGGGTACAATAAAGTAAAAGCTGAGTGTATCAATGATATTAACCCAAAAGCCGCTTCTAAAAATATACCAGTTGACATGCATGTCCTACATAAATGAATAACATTAAGACATCTATGTAATCTAGCATTTAGATTCTAAATTATCTTTAAGGTTTTTGAAATGACCAGATTCTTGTTCTGATGTTAGGATAATCTCATCCATTAACATTTAGTGGATCATTTACTAATATAGGGAATGAATTTC
This sequence comes from Solanum stenotomum, assembly GCF_019186545.1. Classification (NCBI taxonomy): domain Eukaryota; kingdom Viridiplantae; phylum Streptophyta; class Magnoliopsida; order Solanales; family Solanaceae; genus Solanum; species Solanum stenotomum. The sequence continues at coordinate 49,980,884 of NC_064291.1, forward strand.
ATCATGCCTATACTGTAATCCTCCCCTCTACTTGTGTAAGCATTCTTATGATGATGATAGTACATCACTATAAAATTCACTCCCTGGAAAGAAAGTAAAAGATAATGGAGAAAATCTGAAAATACCGCCACTACAAGGGCATTCAAAAATTTAGCAACCACCACCAACATAAACAACCAGATTGACTGTATATTGACAACAGTAAGGTTTCAATACACTTTAAACTAGAGGATAGATTCTTGGACCAAAAAGGAAATACAAAACAAAAGGATACATATGCCACCTAAACTTTTTAAGAAAAACATGCTACCCAAACTAAGAGTAAACCAATTTTTTTTCCTACTTTGCTTAAACCAAAATCAATATATCAATTCGAGACAAGTGCAGTTGTCAACAAACATCCCATCGGAAGTACAAAACTACCAAATCATACATGGATCGGAGCACAGTACCTTACACTGGAGATTGGTTATGGTAGACTTCAATAACTGATCACCCACTATCAACCTCAGCCTTCTAATGAAATCGTTCCGGGAAATTTTCTTGCTCTAAGAAGAAAACAAAGGAGAGAGGTTCAGGGCGCAGGAAGAAAGTCAAAAAGGAAATTATTAGACACAACCGTCAACACAACATACCCTGAACAAGTCATAATGTGCATGAACCAATTTCAAATCTTTTGGAGACACTTTAGCTGAAATAGCTCCGAATAACATAGAGAAAGGCATCCAGGGGGATTTAGGGGATTTATTTGTACCCACACCAACACCACGGGATTGCTGTATGTTTCTTACAAATTGACAATTCCCCTAATAGCATAAAACAGGAGATGTTAAAACAAGGATATTAACTTATTGAGAAGACTTGGGCTAAAAATCCAAAGAAATTTCCATACTTCTTTGCAAGTGAACGATAAATTATTAAATGAAAGAAAAAAAAATCGAGCAAAATGAAATAACTTTTCCCCCAAAATTGCTAACACTAGAAGAAGGCAGAGGCTAAAAATAAAAATATATCTTTTGAGTTTTGACTAGGTTATTTCTTAACTAACAGAACAGTTCCAATTAGAAAACAAGCAAAACTGCCTTGCCACCTAATAGTTTCTACATGTAGATGTGCTATGTAAAGCAATTGCATTGACAATCTCATTACCGTGCCAACAGCAACACAAGTCACATGCCAAAAAGAAAGAAATTTATCACCCAGTTTGCTTCCTATGGTGTCAAGATATCATCACACTGAATGCTCCTTTAGCTAAAACTTGAGAACAGTCCCTCACGGGAAACTACACACACCCTTTTGCTTAGACTCGGAAGAATCAACTAAAAGAAGAGATCATTCTCTTTCTTCCAATAGTAAGATTACCGTAAGCGTAGAGATCAAGTGCAACAATGCTTCACATCAAAACAGTTTTGCTGACAAAATGATCAAAATTTTAGAATTCACACATCCTCTGAGAAGCTAACTTTAATCCACCTCTTACAAGTTCGCCAAGGTCTGTCAATGAATGAACATTCATATATAGCCAAAAATATGTGCTGATACAAAGCCTTCAAACCTCATATTGCAAATTCTTGTGCGGACCCGCAGCAAAAAATACAATCTCAAGTCATAGATCAGTTTTCTGAAGACGAGAGCACAGAAGGTACCCACTGGAGCAATCAACTTGTGCCAAGAGAAGCACTTCATGTTACCCCATATTGATGTAGTAAGGAAAATAGAACTCGCGTTAGTTATCTTCCCCTCAAAACAATTTTTGTTAACGTCTATCATATTAGCAAAACAATAACAAAGACCATTTATATTTACTTAATTTTTAATGCTCGCTGTTCTTTTTTTTGGGGCGGGGAATCGGGTGGAATGAGGGGAAAGTCGAATGAAGGATTACCAATTCTGTAGGCAATTTATTCAAGTCCAACTGCTCCTCAGAACCCTGAGAAGTAACTCTGGAGACATCAAGCCGACTTTCTTCCTTTATTGGAGCCCCTGGAAATAAAATACAAACTCAGAGCCACTTCTGAAAATAGATGGTAAAAACAACACAACCAAAATTAAAATGTATTTGAACATGAAGATTACTCAATCAGTAAGCCAACGTCATTGAGTGGTAATAAAGTAATTTGAAAAGTATAATTACTGAATGGCACATTAAATCGGCATAAATGTTCTTTTTACGCCTTGGATAAATAAATCAATATGTTATGCTGTAAAATATGTGGAACATCTTTATCTATCTACTTCAAAAATACCTTTGAGCAGTGTATTATGATTGCAAGTTTCTCTCTTTTAATCATTGATAAGCTAGTCTTACTCTAGAACCTTCTCCAAAATGATATAAAAGTTCTTATGTATTAAAATAAGGTATCGTGGAACTAAATAGCTAGTGCCATCGTGTTTAACGCCCTCCAAAAGCCCATAAAATATCAATGATGTAAGCCAAAATCCCACAAACTTCTTAACAATGGACTATCAAGCCCAATTATCTAAAAAAGACTCCAAACAAATTAATCTATGGTTTCCAAGTAACGCTCCATTAAATGCAGCCTTCAGCAGTTGCGAATACATTTTGAAAATCTAAAAAAGGAAATCAAACAAAATATAATAACGATGACCCTCAGATCATAAATAGTTTAGATCAAGATACTTCAATGTGAGGCACTAGAAATAGAACAATCACATAACAAGGCTAAGAAACGTGTCATTGTCACAGTGACCCGAATCCTCAACATTACATGTGCGGAAAGTGACAACACAACCTGACAATTGTTAAGAAAGTTACAAAGTTATTTACTTCACAAATAACAAAACAATAGTGTTGCACATCATAATAATCATTACAAGTATTCAAAACAAGAGCCAACTTCTGTGTTCAAAACTTTTCTCAGGCAGCAATATCTCAAAATCCTATCTTTAAATAGTAGGAAAAGTAGTAACACAAGACATGATCGCCAAAGCAGTGCACATCCAAATCTTTTGTATTAGTTGATCAAGCATAGTAATTTTATTTTTAAAGCAAGTTTTTTTTAAAAGGGAAGTAGGTCCCTGGATGTAGAATTAACAGATAATATTTGACTGATTTCACAGATAAAACGTGAACTAAAAACTCTGTTACTTTGGAAGTCTGAAGTACTGCAATATTAAAAATAACAAAGAGGAAATGCTGTAGTTTCTCTTTAAGGGAAGATGAGACATACTCAGGGTAATCAGCAATCAACACACTATTTAACTTCATACTAATCATGATATTCTGACATTTAAATGTAAGGAAAACGAGATAAATAAGACACCTTCTGCTCCTGAAGACATCCTGAAGCTCACAACATATTCGGGATATATGTGTGTGTTCATATTCATGTTCCAAACAGTATAGTAAGTAGGACTCTCCAGATCATCAACACCACTATCATATTTCTCATTGCTTGGATAAGATTGCTCAGAGCCAAAATGCAAAAGTTCTTCATTGCCCAAAATGACACGACAAAGAACCATGTAACGGATGCCATTTTCGTCAATATCACAGCTAGCGGCACTGATGAAGAGACAAAAAAAAAGTGAAACTGAAGTTAGATCCTCCTGAAAGATAAGATCAGTGGAATACAGAGGACAATTTTTTTTTATTTTTTTTTTGACAATTATTGTTTCTTTTGTTTTTTCTTTTTTTTTATGGGGGAGGGGCGATGTTTTCATTAAATATCAGGAGATGATATCATAATCACAACCAAATGTGTTCAGAACACAGCATTGTGTTCTTTAAGATATTCTTTCCCCTTTTTATTTCCTGAACACCCCCTGCAGTTATAGGAGGAGCGCAGTAAAAAAATTGGAACTGCATAATCACAATGATCAATGATCTCCATTAAGCAACTGGATAAATTAAAAACCATTCTAAGATCATGATATTGGAACTCCAAACAATAATGAGATCATCAATAAAAATGATTTCTCATTACAAAGTATTACCCAACCTTTTAGAGGCACAGTCCTGGGCAATGAGGTGCACTCCGACGCCAAGATTAGTCTTCTGTCCACATGCCCCATGCATAAGGCCATAGTTCATAATTGTAGATACTACCTCTTTGGAAGCGGCAAGCCAAGCATACCGAACATTGGAGTTCCCACGATACTTTTGGGTTATCTCAACCTGCTTCTCAAACAGTTCCAAGCGATTTCTCATATATACACTTAAGCATTGACTAATTTTGACTATATCCACCATACAGATGGTATTCATTCCCTTAACAAACATAGTTTTAACAGATTCTGCATCCACCAACTTAAGTGTATCCTCTAATATAGGAGACAGACTTTCCTGATCCTGTTGATTTTCTGCCACATATGATTTTTGATCAACAGCAAATTGTTGATTTTCTTTTAAAGGATCAACTTTAATCCTTTTAACACGGACATTTGACTCTTCCACACCTTCATCCACTTTGCAATTATTTGGTCCATTAAAATCTATTTCAAGATGCAACTTGATGTTAGTTGCCCTATCCGGCTCAGCAGCACTGAATTCTTCAGTTCTCTGCGATTGGATTTCAAAGTTGTCATGCATTTTACAACTGACGAGACATAAATCAGGGAAGAAACAGCCACCTGCTTCGTCTATCCAGGCGATGGGTTTCTCTAATCCAGTAACCAAATTTACCTGAACCATATATAGAATATCAAGTATTACATGAAAGCCACCAAAGTTCACCTCAATCACAGCCTTCTTTGCACGAAAATCTTCTTTGACTATAAGAACAATATCTTGAGGGAAATCATTCCATTCACCATTCTGATGATATAAAACACGTTGTGGCAGTCCACTTTTAATGAAATTTGAGTAGTTCTTAAGTGTCGATTTCCTGAGATGTGATCTGCAATTAGATTCACCTTCTACAGTCCTTTTCCTCTTACCAAGCTTGCTATAAAATGAGCTACAATTTGGTTGAAATGATAGCTCCTCCAGCTTCTCAGTGCCAGCTCCAACTATACGTGCCACGTACTGAGATGCTACTTTACTTTTTGAGTCGACGTCAGCTGTCCTACGGTCATTATCTAACACTTCAACCCAGTTTGACTCCATTTATCTACAGGCAACTACTATTTACAAATTTCTAACAAAAAGACTAAATCCTAAACTAGTATAGCACAGGTCTGTCATAACGAATTTCTGAGAAGCCGCATCATGAAGAACGAAATGCAAAACCTGACAGGAGAAAAAAGGCAATTAGAAAGCCATTCATTCGAAATAAAATGGATAAGGATCTCTTCATATGAGCAGCATGATACTCGCATAAAAGAACACGTCATAGTTAAAAATTACATAGCTAAGGTAATCTAACACTAACTGAACACTGAGTCCATCAATAGAAGTAAATTTCATGTTTTTTGGTGTGCGAAACAAAAGCAAATATTTTTCACACTTCTTTGTGAAAGAAAAAGTAAATTTCATGCCTAAACGCATATAACTATGTGCCAAATTTATTTACTTCCTGCAAGTGTGAACATCTCTCCCTAAAATCAGTAAATTGTTCCGACGCCTATGGAACTTTGAGAAACCTACCAAATTCTGCAATGAGTGACCATCTCGGCAGAAGCATGTTGTCTCCATAATGTTGATGTCAAGTCAACAAATTTCCCTTTGTACAAAGGTAACTTACGAGCTAATTTAATTCACCTCCTCTGAAAACATAATTTTTGTTAGCGTTGAAAGACAAAAAGATGCACATAAAAATGCTGAAACTTAAATTTCCAGATAAAAGGAAATAAATAAAGAAAAAAGGAATTAAGGTCTATCATTATCTTTCTAGCAAGAAAATCAAGATTAGCATTACACTTAAATCTCTTACTTGCACTTAAAACTTCAGCTAATATTCAACCGTGAACAAACACCAGAGAAACAACCACGTGAACTTTTTGTGTTTTTCACCTTTTTATTTTCAAAACCGTCTTGAATTAACTTATAATTCAGCAAACATGTAACCCCCACAAAATATATACATACATACATATTATGATTTAGCACTTCTCAACAAATATCATTTTTTATTATTCTATTGGGTGTACAATTGGGCAGTAAAAAACTTTTTTGTACTCTTGGGCGCAGATCCTCCTATATATATATATATATATATATTGAGAATAAACAAGAAAAGGACTTCTTCTTGATTATTGGCGCCTCACGCCCAACCATTCAAGATAACGCTCATATCCTCTGTATTTCAGAGGCGGTTGGCACAGAGTTAGCTGAGTGTATATATAGGTGTCTCTTGTCTGTTGGTAACACCACGATGGGAGACTATGAGGGACAAAGATTCTAATCCAAATGGCTAGGTAATTTCTTCACATGCCGCCTCCTTGACTTGACAGTTACTGAGGATGTACTTATTACCATGTGGAATTGTCAAGGTGCCGATGTCGCCAATTTACACACAAGCTTTCTTGGCTATACAAAGTTAGCATTGTTCTCATATTTCAATTCTTCAATATAAACATTCCCGCAAATTCACCATATGGTCACGCAACCCTTTAATTAGTCAGATGCCTCTCCTTGTTTTCTCAACAACTCGGACACACAATACGCATGTCTAATTAAGAAGTGAATCAAATTAAGTATTCCACTCAAGTGTAAAAATATAACCCTCATTTAATTTAATCTTTTCTTCGTATATATAAAACCTCAATAAACTTACCTGGAAAATGAAAAAAAAAAAACTTGCTACTTCAATAATTTATCATACCGCACCGCAAATAACCAGCAAAAGTCTAATAATTTTTCATGATTTATGTAACAAGAAAAAACAATTTTTTTTTCTCTTAGCACAATTTTTCAAGATTTTATAACTAGAAAAAACTTCAAAAAATACTCACAAAATAGAAACAAATCGGAAAAAAAAAATTATCACAAATTAATTCCAGAAAAATGAATTCCAAGCCGATCTACCCTGGAAACCTTCGGATTTAGCAAACTCACTTCCAAAACAACGCAAATCGAAACAAATCAGTCCAGATCCAAGCAGTGAACCAAAAAAAAAAAAAACTTGTTTTACCCTGCTTTAACATATACCTTTCATAGATCAAACGCCGTCGTCTTTATCTTTGTGGTCGTCTCGGAGAAAGAATCAAAGGATACAGAGAGATAACTGAGGAACGAACGATCAAACAAAGCAGCGGAGATCACGAGACGACGGCGTTGATACGGAGATGGAATTCACTGGATAGCTTGTGAAATTCATCAGCTAAATTATTATAATTAATAATAAAGAAAACATCTATAGTTTCTGAGGAAAATTCAACACTTTGAATTGTAAGTTACTTGGGCGCAAAGAAAGAAAATAAATAAAATTATATTTTTGAGCGAAAAAGATAGGAAAGAGAGATAGGTCGGCAACATTACCTTGTAGCTTCCATTAGTGAAGGTATTATCTATGTAAAGGGGTAGTGTGAAGGCAAACGATGTCGTTTAGTTCTCTAAAATACGTAAACGACGTCGTTGTATTTGTTTTGTCCGTTGTGTATACTTTTTGACCTTTTGTTCGACTATTGAAAAAGTTGTTTTCATTTGAGCCTCTTTGATTTAAGGGTGTATTTGTTTTTTCAATATTTTTTATATTTAATTAGTTACATAAAAATATTTTTTTTTTAAAAAAAGAATTATTAATGTTTTGTTGATGGTGTCCATTCATTCTTTATTTCATTCTCATAGCCTTCATTTCCACTGTCGGGCAGAAAACCCTAGTTTCATTTATGAGCATACTAGAAAGTAATGGCACGGGCCTAATATTATTATGTAATATTTCTTTTATTTTTGTTAAATTTATTTTTACGTGAAATTGAAGAAAAAATTTTGATGAATCTATCGGTGTCAACTGTAAAATGTTAATTTTCTATATTTGATGAGCTAAAATTTTTGCAACATATTTCCTCTAGAAATTTTTTTTTTTTCTTTTGAAATGAGGAAATGATTTGTATAATAAATATCATAACTTGATATCAATTAAAAGTTGGATTACAAGTAAGTAGCGTAAGAAAACCTTGCATATTAATCGTTTCGTTTGTTGATATTTTAAGGAACTAATAAGTTTTACAAGATAGTTATGTACACTTATTTTACATAATAACAAAATGTGATACATTGTATAGACAGTTAATTGAGATGCAAATTGAGTTGTTTTGATCTTTGATCAAAAGATTAAGACCTGATACATATGAGAGAAGAAGAAAAAATATTATTCATAAATTACAAGATTGGAAAAAGAATCAAATCACAATTGCTTGAAATAGGAGGTATGTACATACATGAAAGCAAGTGTACAATTACTTCAATATAATGACTTAAGAACCAAGTGCAAGGCTGATAAGGCTAGGTAGATAGCTATTGTTTCCGAAGTCGGCCAAAGCAGAGACAAATTGATAAACACAAATACAAGTAAAGTTGTCGATCGAGTTTATTCTTTAAGTTCACAAAGAAAACACAAGCACAAATCTTCTTGTGGTTCATCTAGGAAAATGACCACAGACTGGCACTACTCTGACTTGAAGTTCTTTCATAATTCAGCTTTTTATTGGTAAACTAAGAAGTGATTGACTATACAGAGAACTATCTCCAAACTACCTCCAATGCATCGATTAATAAATGAAAAGGACAAACGTAGTTGTTTTACACAATTCAAGTAGCTCATATATCATAATACTCTGAAAAACTATATGAGCTCTAAGGCAGTATATTGATCACAATAATCAAACTACTTTCACTGCTAGTAATATAAGTAAATGCAACAAACTATCAACCACAACTATACAAAGGCCAAGATATATATATATATATATATATAAATATGGTCCAGCAAAATCTATAAAATGGAAAAAAAATTGTACTATAATGGAATAGTCTAGTTTTGTGACTTCAATTGTGGCTTAGGATTTATGGTCTTTTATCATAGTTTTGTGCTCTTTTAACCAAAGATATTTTGAGGAATAGATTATAATGCCCAAAGTAAAGACACCCTGCACATACCAAGAATCACTTCAAATGATACATTCAAGAGTTCAAAAAAAAAAACTTGCATTGAACCGCTGTTGAACTGTGTCTTGAAAGTGTTAAACACTTTAGCCTGTGTTACCTCTTCTCAAATCTAACTCGAACAACGAAAAAAATTGTGTGGGACATCACAAGAGCTTAGAATCAATAAGTTTAAAGGAATGATATTGCTACTTATACGCAAGTACACCAATATATGACAGGCTTATTGTATTGATTAGACTAACTAATAGTGTATATGCAATCACTTACGGTGCTCACTTGTTTTTATTAAAAATCAACAGCAACATTGGAAGACAAATTTGAGGCGAAACAGAGGTGAAAGAGCATCTCAAATTTCTGAATTCAACAAAGACGCAATTCTTATAGTCTAACCGGTAACCCTACAGATCTAAAACAGAAGAATCGAATTGGGTCTTGATTTTCATTAAAATTTATGAAAGATGGAGAGAAATTTCAAAACCACAACCCAAAAATATAACCAAAAAGCAGAGAAAGATAACAAAAAACTGCACATTTCTTAATAACACAATATAATCATTTACCTATACAACAACAACACATGCAGAAAACCAGACAGAAAAACTTGATTTTTTTTGCTTTGCAAAATAAAGAAGAAAAGAGACAGAACATCAACTCTCATAGAATGTCCTAAATGCACATCAGTTTGGCAGCATTGCTACGTGTCTCTTCCAAAGCAGTATTAAGACACGTATGCAGCCTTTATTGATGAGTTTGGTAGTGTAAACTACCAAAAGACCCTTATTTTTTTATATAGATGGCAAAAATCAGTCATCTTGTTGTCTCTTCTATATAAGTAAGTAAAAGTAAAGTATAATAAAAATAAATAATTTAAATTAATTTGACGTTTTTCTTAATAAATTATTTATTAGGAGTTTATTTTTAAAAAAGTAATTTTATTAGTTATACTTTAAAAATATAAATATGACTATTAATAATCTTATATAGTTATTTAATGATATATATAATATTAAAAAATAATTTGTTTTGAATAAAAAAGATAAATAATAAAATTTTATTAAATTATTTAACTATGTTAAATTTAAACAATTAATATGTAGAGAATAAAAATGGAAATATATAGAAACTCAATAAAGTTATCATTGTATAGGTGTCAATTGTAAAATTAAATGGACCCCACTATATTCAATGATAGAAGGCATAATATGTAATTTAGTAGAAAAGTGTAGGGTTTTTTCTAAAGATGTTAAGAAGGTCCAAATAATAAGGCTCATAGTACAATTTTTTCTATGCAATACTTATCACTTTGAGAAGTTGGAATGACAAAAATATCCCCACTTGCCAATTGAATGACCAATAAGCAGCCTTTGAAACTCTCTCTTCTAATATATATATATATATATACTAGATAAGGGTGCTCGTGCAAGGCACGGGCATATTGTGGAAATAAAAGCAGTTTTAAGAAAAGTCGTGCACACATGATTAAAATGAATATCAACGTGACACATTTACATGTATTTTACATAATGCTATACATGGAGCTTTCTAGGAAAGGCCAAAACAGACATGGTAGGTAATTACATATATGTTGCCTTGGCGTGAAAGTTGAATCTGGGAGGTTGTGAATTCTGGAATCCCTCAACACAAGTCTTAACAAAAGTAGGTTTTTTCAGATTGAAACTTTTTTATTACCTGAAAATAAATTAAAAGAGTGAACTTACACGGTTCAACGGATAATAAAGATAAGTGGGAATACATCTAAAACCTTAAATTGCACAGAAAATAACACACCACTTTACAGATGAGCAATTTAAATTTGGAAGAATCCAATTGACAAAAGCATGGAAGAATGATATGCCCGACTTTATTCTTATGTTTTCATTCACCTATATATTTTGAACACAAAGGAATAGTCAGTTGGATGTTCTTTAGAAGGAGTAAATGTGATATTAACTTCAACCACATTAGCAAGCTAACAAGAACAAATAAAGTACTACTAAACATAACTATTTGCAGAAATAGAAGTATGTGTAAAAAAATAAAAAAATTAAAGGAATAAACCAACACAAATCAACAAATAACAAAGAGAAGTGGGATGAAAAGGCTTGTTCATCTAAAACCATACAAAGTTATGGAGAAGGAAGAGGTGTGCTTCTTACTGAATTTGTCTGATTCGACATCGGAATGCATCTTTGCCGGCTTCCACCAACTTGTCTTTGCAGTATGCCTCCAGGTGCAATTCTTTGAGAGAGATGTTGAGGGGATTATTTGTGGGAGAAACAGCAGAAGAATCTAGTCAATTTGTAAACATTAGTGTAGCAATTTATTGAGGTATTCATTAGCAATCATGCAAAGTGAAGTCACCAAATACTTATCCAAAATAGAAAATGAGATATCCCAAAACTAACACAAGTCCTCCAGCACTATAATGCTGTAAATCTTGGAAATTGAGACAAAAAAAGGCATGAAATGTGGAGAGATAACTCCAAAATTTGATAGACATTTTCTACATCAGAGTATGTCTCCCTAATGGCTTCCCACACATTCTTAGCAGTATACATAAAACATCGACAAATGAATTGAAAACAAATACTATTTGAATAAATTGAACCACACATGTTATACTTCAGCCAACACTGTAAGGTATACTATTCATTACATATTTCTAATGGTGATTTATCATATGAAATGAAGTATCCTTACATGAATGAAATTAGTAAATTAGATGGATAATAAAAATACAAAATATTCTTAAAGCAGTCATATGGATAGAAATGTTAGACCAACTAGAGGAAATAAGTGTCACGACCCGATTTATCAAGTCATGATGGCACCTACTATAACCCACCAGCAGGTAAGCCAACCCGTAACCCGGAACCACAAGTAATGGGTCTGAGGGTAGAAATTAAACAAGAGTAGGCAAATAACAATATAAACAGGCGGAAGCAAACCAAAAACATATATACAAATAAAGATCCCTCCCAGAACCTGGAAGTCACTAGTACAGAGCTACTACAAAATGAGTACAAGTCCCAAAACTGGACAACAGAGACTGGACTGTCTCGAAGGGAAGAAGACAAGTCTATATATACAGATGGAGACCGAAATAGTACAGAACGCCGTGTGCTCACCCCCGTCTCCAGATAAGTCTACTCCAAGCTCGATCAACGCTGGCTACTAGTGCTCGGACCTGCATCACAAAATAGATGCAGAGCGTAGCATGAGTACCAAAACAACAGGTACCCAGTAGGCATCATCGGCCGACTGAGCAAGATAAGCAAAAGTAAACTGAAATGCAAATAAAGGGTCACATCAAGTGCAAAGAGTAGTAAATGGGGGGTATGTACACGAGCGTACAGGCAACAAAGACAAGCAATCTAACTAACTCCGCCGGGCTCCCATAAACCCGACGGGTACGCTCGTGCACAATAAAAGAAACCACCTGCACGGACCCCCATAAGCCCGGCAGATGGACTGACAGTTGAAGTAAAATAATGGAGCTAGAAGGTCTATCACAATATTACCAATTTCCGGACTTGTAACTGAACCATTCCCAATCATATTCCAAGATCTCATTACGTCCCGGACTTTAACCGGAATCTCTCCAACCTCCAAAACCTCAACCTACAGATGAGAGTAATCAAGACTAAACTGAAGCTTTAGTGAGGAATTGGGAATACACCACGTGCAAGCTGGACCACGGACTCGAACCGGGTACTATAGCTAATGAGTCAACCTATATGGGCTGGACCACGGACTCGAACCGGGTGCTGTAGCCAAAGGTCGGGCACGGGTGGGCTGGACCACGGACTCGAACCGGGTGCTGTAGCTGAAATCAGATCACAGGTAAGCTGGACCACGGACTCGAACCGGGTACTGTAGCTAAGCCTGGACATAAGTGAGCTGGACCACGGACTCTAACCGGGTGCTGTAGCTAAAACCAGATCACAGGTAAGCTGGACCACGGACTCGAACCGGGTACTGTAGCTAAGCCTGGACATAAATGAGCTGGACCACGGACTCTAACCGGGTACTGTAGCTGAAACCAGATCACAGGTAAGCTGGACCACGGACTCGAACCGGGTACTGTAGCTAAGCCTGGACATAAATGAGCTGGACCACGGACTCTAACCGGGTACTGTAGCTGAAACCAGATCACAGGTAAGCTGGACCACGGACTCGAACCGGGTACTGTAGCTAAGCCTGGACATAAATGAGCTGGACCACGGACTCTAACCGGGTACTGTAGCTGAAACCAGATCACAGGTAAGCTGGACCACGGACTCGAACCGGGTACTGTAGCTAAGCCTGGACATAAATGAGCTGGACCACGGACTCTAACCGGGTACTGTAGCTGAAACCAGATCACAGGTAAGCTGGACCACGGACTCGAACCGGGTACTGTAGCTAAGCCTGGACATAAATGAGCTGGACCACGGACTCTAACCGGGTACTGTAGCTGAAACCAGATCACAGGTAAGCTGGACCACGGACTCGAACCGGGTACTGTAGCTAAGCCTGGACATAAATGAGCTGGACCACGGACTCTAACCGGGTACTGTAGCTGAAACCAGATCACAGGTAAGCTGGACCACGGACTCGAACCGGGTACTGTAGCTAAGCCTGGACATAAATGAGCTGGACCACGGACTCTAACCGGGTACTGTAGCTGAAACCAGATCACAGGTAAGCTGGACCACGGACTCGAACCGGGTACTGTAGCTAAACCTGGAATAAGTAAGCTGGACCACGGACTCTAACCGGGTACTGTAGCTAAGAATCAATATCCAACCATCCGTCGCGGGAAATATCACCAAACCGATTACCATAAATAATCCTTTTAGTCCGACCCTCATATACCCCAAATCGCCGAGGAAGTATCCAATAATGAGTAAGCTAGACCACGGACTTTAACCGGGTATTTGTAGCCGATATAAAAGCAGGGCATTATGGATACAAGGTCATAAGCTGAGTTACCGACTATCAGACTCAAGTCTGCTATATCAGTCTACAAGGAGCTAACCGTCCGAAACGACGTCGGAAAAAGTTCTACTGCCCAACGACATCCGAAATCTCGCAAGTCTATGGCAACACTAGTCTAAGCCTAGACTAAGGCCAAACATACTTCAAATCAATATTATCATATACACCACCAGATATGGCTATTCAATAATATCAAGAGACATGCTGTCATAATCCAACACTTTCCCGAAATAAGGTCTAAGGCAGGAATTATAGAAATTTAGCATGCTCGACACCCGAACCCCTCCATACTCAAGCAAATCAATAAACAATTGCCTAAACATGCTCAATCTCACGAGAGAAAACCATAGCCTACCTGAAAGCCGATCACGCGTGCTCCAACTCACGGTACCGGATCTTTTCCTCTCCGAACGGTCTCCAAATGCTTCCCCACTAACAAAAGGTTAATCACCTCGTCATTACGAATATATTGACACTAAAATTATATTTTTCGGAGACGGACCCAAAATCGGGTCTAAAACGGGATTGTGGGGCCCACAATTAGAATCTCAAAATCGAATCCGTGGAAACGTCCCAAATACCTTACTAAACTAATACCCCAAAATTTTAGCACAAACAGATGCCTAAAACACCGCAAATCAGCCACAACAATTAAAATGGACAGCCCCTTGATCACCAATTTCCGGAAAAACGAGACCCTTTCAACCCAAACAGATTATACCACGACGATCCTTGCGAAAAACTCTACAAGTTAGCCACAAGAATGACTCAAAACGGACTTACGATGATCAAGATCTCACATTTCAAAATTCAACAAAAAAACCATCCGGAAATCACCCTGGCAGTGGCTAAAAATCGATTTCTTACCTCAAATGAAGCCTCCCCTCGCGTTTCTGAGACCACCGCTAGATTCCCCTCGAAATTCTCTTGAAGTTTGCCTTTTGAATCACTTAATTTGGATTCAAAATGAAGGAGCAATCTCAAGTTGAAGTTGAAGGAAAAATTATGGACGAATTTCGTCCTAAATTCTGGAAATTTCCAGAATTCACTCCTCTACCACGTGGCGTCACGTGGCTTTGCCACGTCACCGCCGCGTCAAAATTCTACAACCCTTCAAACATAAATTTTGATGTTTCGGACTCGTTCGAAGTCGGAAAAATACAAACCTTATATGGAATCTGATTGGAAATGATATTTCGGACTCAACGGTGAAGGCAGAATTTCCATTTGGAGCTCGCTTCGATGAAAAGTGGGTCCCACACCCAGTATCGTTTTGAGCCAGATTCCACAACTGCTATCTAAAGTCTCGGGAAGTGAACAAAGGGTCGTTCTAGACCAAAATCGATCTTCCGAAGCTAACCTAACTGTCAGAATTTTCATCTGAGCACGTCTTCCAAGAAGGTTGACCAAAGTCAACTTTTCAAGTTATAAAAAAAAAACTCCAAAACAGGGAAACGGGCCTAAAACCCAAACGAACGACCAGGCGACCGAACAGTCAGTGCCAGCAAGTCATAAATGACTTGGGGTCGCTACAGGAACGCTCTAAACGATAAAATGAATTCTTTAATTTAAAAATGACCTGGAGGGTCATTACAATAAGAGGTCCAAGAGTACAAGCAATCCCCTGAAGTTTACTTTCCTAGAAGATAGAGTTTTTATATTAAGGGGAGATAATGATGATCATAGTGAAAAATGTAACCAAATGGTAAGGATTACGAAGCTTACAGTGCATAAACTAAGGCAGGAGCTTACAATGCATAATTTTGTATTGAACTGCTCGAACTAAAGAATGCAAACAAGAATGATATTCTTGTTTTATATGAGATATGTGTCCTTCCGAAATAATAGTTTTCACCGTGCTTAATTGTATAGAAAGGTTGTAAGTATCTCAATTATGGGCAAAGACATACAACTTCTTGATTAAATTTGGGTGTTGGCATCCTCAAAACATTCTTTCTAGTTCTATAGGGCTTATATCCCCCATTAGCTAGGTTGCTACAAAAACTTTGCTATATGTTGTTGCCATCGTTGGGGGCTTTCGTGTGACAATATTTTTTATTCAGGTGTGCGCTCTATATCTTGTTTGAGCCTTCTTAGTGTGACAGTGTTAGAAATATGGTTTAGAGAGATTTTGAAAGTTAGATGTGAAGTTACCAGACCTTCCTCATTCTTTATTTCTTTCTCCATTTGTGCAGCTATCACTGGACGATGAAAGTTTCAGAATCAATATTATACTTGCACGTCCAGTCTGTAAGTTGAGAGAACATAAATATGAAAGAAAGGAAGTTATTTACAATTAAAACTTGAGCTATAAAGAGAGTAAAAATCAGCTCTGCAAATATACTATCAAAGAAATATGTTAAGATGTCCACTTAATTAGGAGATCAACTCTCCAATTCAAAGTCTAAGCTACATTTGAAAACTAACGAGCTACTGAAATCTTCTTACAAAGGAGAGTCGCAGAATTTTAACATGATTTATTGGATATAAATGTGTACATAACCAGAGAAAAGTAGTAAGATGAAGCATGATTTATCCTTCATTACATCTTTAATTGCTAAAATTGGTTACTCTTTTGTATGACATTTATCGTGTACACAAGAAACATCTCCGACGATAGAATTTACAGCTGATGTAAGGTCCTCGTATTGTCTACTCTTTCTAAATAACTTGATTATATCAGAACCTAAAACCACGTAAAGCTTAACAAAGGATTAAATATTACTCATAATATCTAAGTTTGATCAAATTACCAATTCCCATGGGTAACTTTGAAGTCGAAAACGTGAAATCCCCATAAACATTCCCTTTTTTTTGTCCATGAATCACGGTAGAGATACAAAATACTGGTTCAAGGTGCCTACTTTTCGATACACAAATAAATTCTAGAAATAAAAAAAGAATTTAAAGAACATAGATAGATAGAAGTAAGAAAATAATTCAAATGAGAGTGCTAAAAATCACATTAGATAGAAAAGTAATACTGCATGGGAGGCACAACAAACAACTATTAATATTATACCTTATCAAATAATAGACTAAAAAGGTCCATAACTTACTTGTAACAATGATGTATTTTTTCGCTTTCTTCATGTTGAGCAAATTTGACTTTGAGGAGCCTGTGAAATTCAATAGTAAATACAATTGAAGAAATTCCTAACTTTACATCATTAAACACAGTCCAAATTTACTCGCTAATAGCAAAAGAGAAACTATAGAGATTCTTAGCAAATAGCTAAGTTATTTCGGACATATCATCGAACACCTTTGGTTCATCCATCTTCATAGCTTAAACCTCTCGTAGTAAGGAATGAAAAAACAGAGAATTTTTTTTTTTAAAAAAAAAGAAAGAGAGAGAGAAGAACCATCTGAACAAAAAATGTGAGAGACTACGAAATACAACACCACCTTAAAGTTATGTTTACAAATATATCTTACTATTGATATCAGAAGACAAAATTAAGCACTAAAGACCCAAGCTTAAACCGTCAAGTTTAAAATTACAGAATTCTGGACAGATAATTAGATTGTTAGTAATTAATTAATTCCAAGAGTAGAAAAAACATCTACAATTAATAATCCAAAATAATATACAGTTACATGTAACAATCATCTATATTCAACTTTGCATGTGTGGATGAGATAGAATTATTGACATGAATATAAAAAAAAACAAACCAAGAATTCCTGAAAGAACTCAGAAAAAAAGATGAGAATGTAGTCAAACGATACAGATGTGTGGGAAAGATTGAAGGTACAACTTCAGGGAAAGGGGCACGCGTGAGTTAGTTCTTAAGTTTGACCCATGTGGAAACCCAGTGGGCCGCTGAGACACGAGGCAAACAATCGCAGAAGCAGAAAAGGGTCAGTAGGATAAGATCTCTTTTTAGGAAGGAAATGTCTGGAATACCTTTGATCGTGGAAGGGCATTCTTAAGTTTGACCCACGTGGAAACCCAAGGGAGAAGCAGGTGGAGTGTGTGAATAGGTCAGGTGAGAAGGAAAATTACGAGAGCACCCTTGGTCGTCCAAGGGCACCACCACTTTTATAGAATGATGATGATGATGATGATATATATATGTGCAAGGCACGGGCATAATGCAGAGATAAAAGTAATTATAAAAGAAGGCCTGTAAATATGCAACATAATTAAAATAAGGGAAAAGGGACAAATATACCCCCGAACTTTCGAAAATGGTATGTCAATACCTTCCGTTATACTTTTGGTCCATTAGAGCCCTTGCCGTCCAATAATCAGTGCACATTTGCCCCTCCCACTAACGGAACACACATTGTGTACACGTGGCGCAATCCTAGGCCACAACCCGAATTGACTAATTTTTTTACCCAAATTTCAAAATCCGTCCATAACCCATTTAACTTACCCGATTTACCCATAAATAAACTCTCTAAAATCCTACGGAAAAATCCTAAAAAGTTTATTTATTTACGTTAAACTTTACACACGTTTTAAAAAATACGATTGTAATAAAAAAATTGTCGTAATACTCCTATTAATTAATGGATTGTTTTGGTAAAACTTAATTTTTGAAATTATTTTTTCAACAACTTAACTTCCTAATCACTTTCCCTTAACCACGTGGGTCCCACATTTTCCATCGTTCTTCTTCCTAATTCTTCTGTTGATTTCTTCAAATTTCTTCTCTTACTGTTCCTCTGCTTCTTGCAAGGAAGAATAAAAATGAGAATTTCATGGGGTAAAAAGCATCAAAATCATCACCTCCACCACCCTCCTTCTTCGACGACGCCGTCTTCTTCTATTGCTCCGCCATTTCCGTCCCTTCCCCACCCAAACTACTTCTTACCTGCAACTTCTACAACACCTCTCCCTTCCCTCAAACCCTTATCCTTTACATACTAACCTCTCCTCCCCCACCCAACTACCCGACTCCTTCTAATTCGAATTACCACTTTAGTTTTCGTCAATCCAGTTATGGTACTAGATTTGTAGTCTATCAAAGTCAATATCCTTCTTATTATCATCCTAACAGTAATAACGGATGGGGTGGGTTTCAGCCTTCGCCGCCACCTTCACCGCCGTTGCCGGCGGTGCTGTATGTGGATCACCAAAATGCGAAGAAGATTAAAAATGATGTTAATGTTCATAAGGATCCTATCAGGGTTCGTGTTGATGAATTCAATAAAGATTTCCATTTTTCTTTAGGATTTTATTGAGTTTATTTGTGGGTAAATCGGGTGGGTTAAATGGGTTATGGACAGATTTTGAAATTCAGGTTAAAAAATTGATCAATTCGGGTTGTGGCCTAGGATTGCGCCACGTGTACACAATGTGTGTTCCGTTAGTGAGAGGGGCAAATGTGCAGTGATTATTGGACGGCAAGGGCTCTGTTGGACCAAAAGTATAACGGAGGGTATTAACATACCATTTTCAAAAGTTCGGGGGTATATTTGTCCCTTTTCCCTTAAAATAAATACCAACATTAACACATTTCATAGTATGTTACAAATATTTTGGAGAATGTTACATGGAGCTTTCTAGAAAAGGTTAAAACAGATATATAACTTTTGAATTTTGAAATTTTTGAATAAAAATAGGTTCTTTAAGGTTGAAACTTCTTTATTACCTGAAAATAAATTAAAGGAGTGAACATTAACACAATTCGAGGGATATCATTACTAATAAGAGAGTTTGAAGTGGAAATGCATCTAAAAGCTGAAATTGCACACAAAATAACACATCACTTTGAAGATAAGCTATTTAAATTCAGGTGAATCCAATTGACAAAAGCATGAAAGAAATTATCTCTCCGATTTTATTATGTTGTTTCCATTCACCTATATATTTTGAACACAAAGAAATAGTCAGTTGGTTTTTCTTTGTTAGGAGTGAAAGAGAACTATTAACTTCAACCACATTAGCTAGTCAATAAGAACAAACAAAGTACTACTAAGCACAACTATTTGTATGGGTAAAATGGAAATATAAGCTTCTCATGGAATCTTTACTTTCTGGTACATTTAACTGGGGAGAAACCACATTATAATTACCACTAATCATAAACCACATTATAATTACCACTAATCATAAACACGAAAGGCAAACAAAAGGCAAGTACAAAACGAATGAAATCCTTGAGTCATTTCCCTGCAACTTATCTTTAGTCAGGTTATTCATCAGCAGGAAACTAAAATTGCCACGTAATATATTGAAAGCTTCACCAATGAGCCATTCATGAAATATTAACTCTAATACAATTATCTCACAGAGGGATAAATATTCATATGCGTGTACAAACTTATAGTAACTCTTAGTAGTTTATGCAACATGATCAAATTAAATATGAATATATCACGTTTCATAGTGTATTACATTCATATTGTAGAGGCTTATAGCTTTCTACGACGGTCAAGACATAGACATTATAGGTAGTTTAATATATGTTGCATTGGCCTGGTAGTTGAATCTGGTAGCTTCTGAATTCTGGAATCTCCAAGGCTTAACAAAGTAGTTCTTCCAGGTTGAGACTTTTTATGGCTTAAAAAAAATTATAAATTAAAGGAATAAATCAACACAAATCAAGAAATAGCAAAAGAGAAGTGGGATGAAAAGGCTTGTTCATCTAAAATCATACAAAGTTATGGAGAAGGAAGGAGTGTGTTTCTTACTGTATTTGTTTGATTCGACATCGGAATGCATCTTTGCCGGCTTCCATCAACTTGACTTTGCAGTATGCCTCCAGGTGCAATTTTTTCAGGGAGATGTTGAGGGGAATATTTGTGGGAGAAACACCAGAAGAATCTAGTCAATTTGTAAACATTAATGTAGCAATTTATTGAGATATTCATTAGCAATTATTCAGAGAGAAGTCACCAAATACTCATCGAAAATAGAAAATGAGATATCTCAAAACTAACACAAGTCCCCTAGCACTATAATGTTGTAAATCTTGGAAATTTAGACAAAAAAGACATGAAATGTGGAGAGATAACTCAAAAATTTGAGAGACATTTTCTACATCAGAGTTTGTCTCCCTAACGACTTCCCACACATTCTTAGTAGTATACAGAAAACATCGACAAATGAATTAAAAACAAATATTTAAAAAAATTGAACCACACATGTTATGCTTCAGCCAATATTGTAAGGTATACTATTCATTACATGTTTCTAACGGTGATTCATTGTATGAAAGAAAGTATCCTTACATGAATGAAATTAGGAAATTGGATGGAATAATAAAAATACAAAATATTCTTAAAGCAGTCATATGGATACAAATGATAGACCAATCAGAGGAAATAAGAGGTCTAAGAGTATACAACCAGTCCCCTGAAGTTTACTTTCCTAGAATATAGAGTTTCTATATCAAGGGGAGATAACGATGATCATAGTGAACAACGTAATCAAATGGTGAAGATTACAAAGTTTACACTGCATAAACTAAGGCAGGAGCTTACAATGCATAATTTTGGTGTTGAACTGCTCCAACTGAAGAATGCAAAAAAGAATGATATTCTAGTAAATGTGTGTCCTCCAGGAATAATAGTTTTCACGGTGCTTAATTGTATAGAAAGGTTGTAAGTATCTCAATTATGGGAAAAGACATACAACTTCTGGATTAAAATTTGGGTGTTGGCATCCTCGAAACATTCTTTCTAGTTCTATAGGGCTTCTATCTCCCATTAGCTAGGTTGCTACACAAGCTTTGCTATATGTTGTTGCCATCGTTGGGGACTTTCGTGTGCCAATATTTTTTATTCAGGTGTGCGCTCTATATCTTGTTTGAGCCTTTCTACTGTGATGGTGTTAGAAATATGGTTTAGAGAGATTTTGAAATTAGATGTGAAGTTACCAGATCTTCCTGATTCTTTGTTTCTTTCTCCATTTGTGCAGCTATCAGTGGACGATGGAAGTCTCATAATCAATATTATACTTGCACGTCCAGTATGTAAGTTGAGAGAACATAAATATGGAAGAAACGAAGTTATTTACAATTAAAACTTGAGCTATAAAGAAAGTAAAAATCTGCTCTGCGAATATACTATCACATAAATGTGTTAAGATGTCCACTTAACAGATCAACTCTCCAATCCAAAGTCTAAGCTACATTTGAAAACTAACGAGATACTGAAATCTTCTCACAAAGGAGAGTCACGAAATTTTAACATGATTTATTGGATGTACATGTGTACATAACCAGAGAGAAGTAGTAAGATGAAGCATGATTTATCCTTCATTTCATTTTTAATTGCTAAAATTGGTTACTCTTTTGTATGACATTTATCATGTACACAAGAAACATCTCCGACGATAGAATTTGCAGCTATCTAAGGTCCTCATATTGTCTTCTCTTTCTAAATAACTTGATTATATCAGAACCTAAAACCACGTAAACCAATAAAGGATTAAATATTACTCCTAATATCTAAGTTTGATTAAATTACCAATTCCCATGGGTAACTTTGAAGTCGAAAATGTGAAATCCCCATAAACATTCCCTTTTTTTTGTCCATGAAACACGGTAGAGATAAAAAATACTGGTTCAAGTTGCGCTTGCTTTCTGATACATATCTTAGCTGATGAATTAGTAGTTGTTGTTCTTGTTTCTTTAGTACCCTTAGTAGTTCCTATAAGAAAAAAAATTAAAGAACATTGATAGATAGAAGTAAGAAAAGAATTCAAAGGATATATACATATATTTTTTAGAAAAGTTACTAAACTTGATACTCCAAGCCAATGAAGGATATTAAAAATGTTCGATAACGTCCATGTCACAGGAGAGTGCCAAAAATCACATTAGTAGATAAGTAATACTGCAGGGGAGGCACAACAAACAACTATCAATATTATACATTATCAAATAATAGACTAAAAAAGTCCAAAACTTACTTGTAACAGTGATGTATTTTTCCGCTTTCTTCACGTTGAGCAAAATTGACTTTGAGGAGCCTGTGAAATTCAATAGTAAATAAAATTGAATGAACTCCTAACTTTACATCATTGAAGACAGTCCTAATTTACTCGCTAATAGCAAAAGAGAAACTGTAGAGATTCTTACCAAATAGTTAAGTTATTTCGGACATATCATCGAACACGTTTGGTTCATCCATCTTCATAGCCTAAACCTCTCATAGCAAGGAATGAAAAAATAGAGAAAAGTTTTTTAAAAAAAGAAAGACAGAGAGAAGAACCATCTGAACAAAAAATGTCAGAGACTATGAAATACAACACCACCATAAAGTTATGTTTACAAAATAGCTTACTATCGATATCAGAAGACAAAATTAAGCACTAAAGGTCGATTCTTAAACCGTAACGTTTTATATTACAGAATTCTGCACAAATAATTAGATTGTTAGTAATTAATTAGTTCCAAAAGTAGGAAAAACATCTACAATCAATAATCCAAAATAATATACAGTTACATGTAACAACTTCGCATGTGTAGATGAGATAGAATTATTGACATGAATATTAATTAAAAAAAATAACTGAGAATTCCTGAAAGAACTCGGAAGAAAAAGATGAGAATGTAGTCAAAAGATCCAAATATGTGGAAAAGATTGGAGGTACAACTTCAGGAAAAGGGGCACACGTGAGTTAGCTGGGTTAGTTCTTAAGTTTGACCCACGTGGAAACCCAATGGACAAGCAGGTGGACTGTGTTAATAGGTCAGCTCAGAAGGAAAATTACGGGAGTACCCTTGGTCGTCCAACAAAAGCAAGACAAACAGGGGATCATCCCTGTTGTCTAAAGCGGAGAAATAATGTGCAGATGCAAGAATTAGAGCGTACCTTTGGGTTCGTAGTTCGCAGAAGCAGCAAAACTGTACGGAGAGGAAGTCTTCAGCTTCCAACGGAGCTCTTCGTCTTCGAAGAAGGAACCATGGAGGAAGTAAATTTGTCCGTGAAGACCAGATAGGAAAAGTTGTAGTGTGAATTGGGAAATGCGTCGATCGGTTCACGTGGCCGCTGAGACACGCGGCAAACAATCCCAGGAGCAGAAAATGGTCAGCATAATAAGATCTCTTTTAGGAAGGAAATGTCTGGAATACCCTTGGTCGTGGAAGGGCATTCTTAAGTTTGACCCACGTGGAAACCCAAGGGAGAAGCAGGTGGAGTGTGTGAATAAGTCAGGTGAGAAGGAAAATTACGGGAGCACCCTTGGTCGTCCAAGGGCACCACCACTTCTATAGAATGATAATTTTATGTTCATAAAAAATAATCGAATTCATTATTTTTCTGAAGTGAATAGCTTAATTTTTTAAATTTTTAAATACCCACAATTTTAAAATTTATGATCAAGAATTTGTGAAATTCTTGTTGTTTTTTATTTTACAATATTTTGTGCATTTACAAACATCTGGTTCAATTGAATATACAGACTTTCTGGATTGTTAAGACATGGGAATCAAAATTTAAAAATCAAAATATAATGTATAAAAAAAGTAGAAGATGGAAGAGAAAATTGTGGAGTGAATAATCTATATTTATTGTTGAAGAAAAAAATATAGTTCACGTGAGGAAGAAAGGGATATAAATTCATGTGAGGAAGAAATAAAAAGAACTATGTGTAGGGGTGGGCATAAACACCGAAAAACCGAAAAACCGAACCAAACCGAATTATTTTGGTAATTCGGTTTCGGTATTTCGGTTTTCGGTTCGGTATTTGGTATATGGTTTTGTATTTTTCGGTATTTCGGTTCGGTTTTCGGTATGCAATTTTTGTGTAATTCGGTATTTCGGTATTTCGGTTTACCGAAATATATTAAATTATAATATATATTAATATTATATTAATTATTAATATTTAAAAATAAATATTATAATTTAAAATTAAAAACAAAAGTTTGTCTTTTCAAACTTTTCAACTTTACAAACCCACTTCCCAAAAGGCAAAAATTACCGTTCCCACTTCCCACGTCTAGTCGTCTACAGACTATAACAGTGTCAACCGTTCTGGTGACCAGCAGCACGCAGCAGGGCAGCTGGCAGCCGTAGCACAACAACGACCGGTAAATTTCAATGTTATAACAAGGCTAAATTTCAATGTTAACGACAATTTATTATTTTGAATCATACAATAATTTGAAAAACAAAGTAAAATAAGCAAAAAGAAATAAAACATAAATAAAATAAACAAAAAAATTACAAAATTTTAAAAAGCCCACTAAGCAGGCCCATAACAAAAAACCGAATTAACAAAAACCGAACCGAATTAATAAAAACCGAACCGAAATAATAAAAACCGAACAGAACCGAATTATTTCGGTTCGGTGTTCGGTACACGTTGTACAAGAACCGAAAACCGAAAAAACCGAAACCGAACCGAAATACCGAATGCCCAGCCCTAACTATGTGGACGAACTACCTTTAAAGTTGGTGTAATATTATTTGGATAAATTGGAGTTAACGAGGATGATGGGTGTTAAGAGATGGTAGTTATAGTTTGCTCATAAACGAGCGAACCGTATGTTTTGATGTGCATTTTAGAGAGGGTTCCTTTTGATGTTTAGGGTTCAAAAAGTTTATATTTTGATGCTCGATTCTATTATTTTTGACAGGCCAGAATTTCAATCAATTTTTAAAAATTAATTTGAATTTTCTTACATATAATTAGATTCATTAAACACATCAGGTACAGTCCTTTATTATAAAATAATTTATATCATATGTAAAATGTAAAATAGTTGGTTGATTTTAAAATTATAGTAGTGTCATTATGACATAGAAAATAATATATATTATTTAAAAATTACATAAAATATTATAAATACAATCATTAATAATTTAAAATATCTAAAAATCATATTAAATTTGATTGACTCTCCAAATTTTATGAATATTATATATAAATTAAACCAAAAAAATTACTACATATTTTACTATATTATAGAAGAGTCTAGGAATGACTACCAATGGTCCAATAAGATCACTACTAATGTCCAATATATTTATAAAATATATAAGTGGGCCCCACCACCTTCCACTTAAATACTACATATTATATATTATTAATTACTATACTATTGGTACCACATAAAATGGATTATATAATAAACATATATTGTTTGAAATTGACGAAAAAGAAACAATAAATTACAATAATTAATAAAAAAAATAGTCCACTCCAAAAAATCTATCAATTAACAACATATATTGTTTGAAATTGACGAAAAAGAAACTATAAATTACAATAATTAACAAAATAAATCTCTCGACTCCAACAAATCTATCAATTAATGCCACATAAATTGGGACATGGCAAATAACATATATTATTAAAAAATTAGGTTCAAAATGTACTATAAAATACAATAATTAACAACTTAATATATTAAAGAGACATATAAAAAAGGGTTAATATTTGAAATTCTGCATCTGCCACATAAATTAGAACAAATAGAGTAATAAATATTATTTTCAAAATTATGTTAAAAAAAAGTACTACAAATCACAATAGCTAACAATTTAAAATATTTTTAAAATCATATAAAAATTTCAATAACTTCTCAAATTCCATAATATGACATAAATTTAAAAAAAAAGTGTTATAAATCATAATAAATAGTACAATATTTAAACTACTTTAAAAGCATTATAAATTGTAATAAATAATACAACAATTTAAATTACTTAAAATTTAACGACTTAAAAATATTTTTTTAAATGTATTAAAATTTTGGTTAATTGTCAAAACTTTACATGTGCCACATAAATTGGGACATGGACAGTCACACATATTTTTTTAAAAAAATTACATTAAAAGTATTCTATCAATTAACAACATATATTGTTTGAAATTGACGAAAAAGAAATTATAAATTACAATAATTAACAAAATAAATCTCTCGACTCCAACAAATCTATCAATTAATGCCACATAAATTGGGACATGGCAAATAACATATATTATTAAAAAATTAGGTTCAAAATGTACTATAAAATACAATAATTAACAACTTAATATATTAAAGAGACATATAAAAAAGGGTTAATATTTGAAATTCTGCATCTGCCACATAAATTAGAACAAATAGAGTAATAAATATTATTTTCAAAATTATGTTAAAAAAAAGTACTACAAATCACAATAGCTAACAATTTAAAATATTTTTAAAATCATATAAAAATTTCAATAACTTCTCAAATTCCATAATATGACATAAATTTTAAAAAAAAGTGTTATAAATCATAATAAATAGTACAATATTTAAACTACTTTAAAAGCATTATAAATTGTAATAAATAATACAACAATTTAAATTACTTAAAATTTAACGACTTAAAAATATTTTTTTAAATGTATTAAAATTTTGGTTAATTGTCAAAACTTTACATGTGCCACATAAATTGGGACATGGACAGTCACACATATTTTTTTAAAAAAATTACATTAAAAGTATTCTATCAATTAACAACATATATTGTTTGAAATTGACGAAAAAGAAACTATAAATTACAATAATTAACAAAATAAATCTCTCGACTCCAACAAATCTATCAATTAATGCCACATAAATTGGGACATGGCAAATAACATATATTATTAAAAAATTAGGTTCAAAATGTACTATAAAATACAATAATTAAGAACTTAATATATTAAAGAGACATATAAAAAATGGTTAATATTTGAAATTCTGCGTGTGCCACATAAATTAGAACAAAGAGAGTAATAAATATTATTTTCAAAATTATGTTAAAAAAAAGTACTACAAATCACAATAGCTAAAAATTTAAAATATTTTTAAAATCATATAAAAATTTCAATAACTTCTCAAATTTCATAATATGACATAAATTAAAATAAAAAAATAATATATATTGGGCCCTGTGCTGGCACGGGGTCCTATATCTAGTATTAGATAGATATGTACTAGCGAAGACACTTGTTTCTAGTGCAAAAAAAATATAAGCAATCGTACTGTTATAGATAGTGAAATGAAAAAAATAATTTAAGATAAATTAATTTTAGTAGCTAATTCAAAAAGACCATCAAATTTAAACCCTGCAAAAGTCAAAACGCAGCTTAAACCCTGCTGCAATTCTCTTGCAACTCAGCAGAGTAGAAAGCGAAAATGGGGGAAAACGATTTGTGGGACGATTCAGCCCTCGTTAATGCGTTCAACGATGCCGTAACCAAGTACAAGGTTCTCCCTTCACTCTACATTCTACGAAAACTCATACTTCCATTGCTCTTACTAGTCATCTTTCAACGTCTTAAAATGTATGTCAGCTGTATTTTCAATTTTTGCTTTCAACGCAGTTCTGCTGAACTTAAAATCGCTTCTCTTTCTAGATGTATTAGTAATCTAATCATTCATATTCCTTCTCCACTTGGCGATAATTTTTGGACTTGATTAGTATAATTTAGGGTAAAAAATGAAATTCAAATGGAGTGGAATGGGATTAATAGAGGGTTTATGTAACTGAACAGTGTCGGAGTTGAGGGTAGCTGTTGTTTTAATATTACATATGCACTTGTGATACTTTCTGATAACTTAGGTCTTAGGCCTAACTCACACCCAAAAAATTAGCTCAAAGGAAGGAGGATTGTCCAAGCCTTATAAAGAGTCTACTCATCTCATTAACCACCAATGTGGGACTTTCTGCTTTTAACACTTTTTGGCTTCAATTTAAGATATTCAGGAAGAACATTTAAGAAACCCCATTTTTTGTTTTTCCTTGTTAGCATGGACTACCAGCAGGTCCAGCACGAAATTCGTTAGGTTAGAGTGTTGATCCCATTGTATAGTGAGAAAAAAGGAACATGGTATGTGATACCGATGGAGGTTTACTTATGTAAGAGTGCAATTTGGTCTTGATTACAGTTGTTTTCCGGTCATCTTGTACGCATTCCACTATTCAATGAAGTACCTCATAACTCTGAGTCTCCGACTAGCACAGGTGACGTGTAACTCTCAATCAAGGTTTAGGTAGAATAGCAGCGTAGTTGATCTCTATTAGGTTTAATATTTTTTCACTTGACAACCTTTGCTATTGGCCTTTACTCTTGAGTAAAGCTCTAGGCAGTTGGATATTGTGAGGAGATTGGAAGCATTAAGTTGGACACGAGAAAATGATATTTACATGAGGACCCATCTTTTCTACTTTAATTGTGCCTTTCATTTATTTGACTTTGGGTTCTAGTATGTCAAGGGGATGATTTATGGTGTTTTTTGCTGCCAATGTTTCTGAGATGACGGGGTAGAAAAGAACAGAAGCAATGTGGATTCCGTTATATTGTGTTGTAGGAGGAGCACTAGAGAATTGTGTGGTGCTGGAATAAGGGAAAGGAGGGCTGAAGAGAGAATAAGTTGCTGCTTTCTGTTACGAAAGGGAAGAAAGCATTTCCTACAATGTATGTACCAGAGAGCAATACTTAGTGATAAAGTTCTTTTAAAGTAATTTTTAGGTAAACTGTCAAGGATGTAGTTCATTTTATTTACTATGTCCTGCGTTTGAGGATGTTATGAGAGATGCTTTTGTCTTTATCTGAGCGCAAGTAGAACTTTCCTGGGTGCATCTTCCATTATGCAGGCTATTTTCGTATGTGAAGTTGGGTCTACTAATTTCTTTTCTGTCATTCTTGCTTAAAATCTTGTTGAACTTGAATTTAGTTTGTTTTATCTCTGGGATTCTGGCTGCCACAGTTGAATAAAGTATCTTGGCTCTCCTTTCTCCCCATTTGCTGTTCCTTCTTCTTCACGATCATCATCCTTGACATCATTTCGATTCCACTACTTCTCTGCATTGGCCATGATCTTTTGACTCCTCTTAACTTCCCCAGCTTCCATACAGCCTGCTTTTCTCTCAAACCCTCCAAAGCGGTCTTCATCCCGACCCCTTCCATAAAGAGAGTCAAATTTAAGTCACAGCTGCTATTGCACAGAGCCTAGAATCAAACACAATACTTGTTTACTGATTGTTATCATTTCTTACTCCTTTTCCCTTTCTAAGAAAATTTTATATGTTTCTCTTGATGTTCTTCTTTCCAATTTCCAGATTATGCATAGTAAAGGAGCTAAAGTTAGCAGCAAAGAGGAGAATGTGACAGCTCCTGACGACGGAAGCAATGAGCTTAAAAGGTCCATTTATGACTCAATTAGAGTGATATTTCTTTTTATTTCTTCTTTCGAGCTATTTTAATGATTAAAAATTATTATAAAGACTCAGACATTTCTAACTCTTAATGAATTCAATTTATGACTCTAAATGAGTGATATTAAATGAGCTTGAAAGGCCTATTCATGATTTGAATCAACTGATATTTCATTTTATCTCTTCTTTGAGCTTTTTAGTGTAAAAAAATAATACATAGGAAATGCTACTACTTGAAAAGATTTGCACATATCTTGAGAATTGGAAAAGTTTGTTGTTTTCTAACTCTTTTATTACGTAATTCTCTTATATTGATGCATCTTGAGATGTCTGCTAGTAGTTGATTTGTTCTGCTAGTAGTTGATTTGTTCTGCTAGGATTTTAACTTAGAGCTATGTTAAGTACTTTTACTTTGCCTTTCTAGTAGGGCTGATTAAAGTTCTTACGTATTCTGGTTGGTAGACTTATAGGTCAGGTATCATCTTTATGATGATTTATCATTGTAATACGTTGTTTATATGCCACAACTTTCCCTGTTTATTGCTTTATTATTAAACTTTATCGTCCTCCCTGTATCCCCTTCGTTTACTTTTTGTTTGCTTCACATGTGCCAGCCTGGGTAGTAAATATGCAGAGGTACTCCTTCTGTCCCAATTGTGAAGGAGTTTGGAGTACTTAGGTCAAAACACTTAAATTTGACTATGAATAAACTATACATATTTGAAAACTATCCCCCACTTGTGGGATATCACTGGGTATAATGTTGTATTTAAAACTTTACGACATACTACAAGTCAAATGTCAACATCTAATGATTCAAAATATTTTTAAGAATAGTCAAAGAAAAAACTGTTTTACTCCCCAAACCGTAACACCTTTACATAAAATGGGACTGAGAGAGTACTTCTCGTGATAAACTTTTTCAAGTTACATCAGGAAAAAACAATTAACTGTCTGGAGACTGACATTCTGCTTTATTCCTCTTTGTTTTGTTTTCACCTGTGTGGATGAAGCAAAGGGGAGGGAGATGATAACAGCAAAGCTGCACCAGATACCACTACAGAAATTGGGGATGCAAGCAGCCTTCCACCAGTAAAAGAAAATTCCTCTTTTGAGGCAGTTACTCCTGAAAACCATACTGGTCAACTGAGTGAGCAAAACACCCAGGATAAGGCCATAGAGAACAGCAGTTCACAGAGTTTAGAAGATTACAACCAGTTACTCTACAAATATTATGAACTTGAGGATCAAAGGCAAAAGATTTTGCAGCAACTTAACCAGTTTGGCATCTGGGGTGATCAAAATTCTGGTTCTGCTTCTCAAGAATATCAAGCTTATGCATCACATAATTTAAATCCAACAGAATCTTCTTTCTACTGCCCATATGGATGCCAAAGTTGGGTGTCTCCATGCACTGCATCACCTTGTTGTTTGGGTGTAAATCAGGATGACAAACCATGCAATGCTTCTTTGCGATGTGTTCAAGAAAGGAAATCATCTCCTCAAAACCCTAATTTGGTTGATACAGCAATGGGAGCTGCAGAAAAAGCACTCTCCTCTTTAAAGCAAGCTTCTAACACGGCTTCACTGAATTCATTTGCAAAGGAAGGTGAGCAGCTCTCTTGATGCTTGAGTGCATGACTGCTTCTTTTTATGTCTAGGGTGTGATGTGATAGTAACTGGAAGATCCTTCAATTTTCTATTACATAATGAGGTGAAATGAATACGGACAAGAAGAAGACAGAGGTGGAGAAGAGGGGGGTGGGGGAAGCAAGTTTTGACTTGATTGATTATGGATTACATGTGTGTTTGGTACAAAGGATTTTCCAATTTCCCATGTTTGGTTGGTCAAATATTTTGGAAAACGTTCTCTAGAAAAACAAGCTCCTTAAAATCAGGAAAATGGCTTTCCTAATAAAGTAGGGAAAACAAGTTTCAATAGTAACATTCCACATTGATTGTGTCTCCCACCTTCCAAGACATCTCATCTTTGCCCCCACACCCCGTCCTCCCCACTCTCACCTACCATAGTATTTGTCTAAATTATATACAATTGCTTTTAGGATAATATTTGCTTACCTACCGAACACGAAAAATGAGTAGGAAACCCACTTAGTTTCCTAGGGAACATTTTTCAAGAAAATATTTTCCATGGAAAACACTTTACTTCATACCGAAAACACCCTACAAATGAAGATATTTGCTTTAGGAAATTTGCAATGAAAAATTGTCTTTCAGTAGAAGTCAACATCTCAGTATCTCTGGGTAGCAGGGCAAGTGAGCAATCTAAGTCCATTGATTCTAGGTCCTGCTACACTGAATGCATGTTGATGACTTACTGCTAGGAGCACTAGCATCATATAATACAATGAGGATCTCAAATGTGCTACAGAAATTCAGAGAACAACAAAAAGATCCAATATGATGTGAGAAAGAACTTCAATCTTTCAAATGTCCTTCTATCCTTTTAAGTACTTTGTTTTTACTCTTTCAAATTTCAGGAAAACAAATAGCGATGATGAACCCTGTTGCTGCAGAGAAAACTACCGGCTTGGAGACGGATCTAGCGGAAGTGCTGAATGCATGGTACTCTGCTGGCTTTTACACTGGAAAGTAAGTTTCTTCAATGGATGATCTGATATGCTCCAGTGTACCTTTCTGTGGAAACTGTTGCTTAACACCAAACTCTTGCATATGTGGTAAATTTGAAAAAAAATTGAAAGCAAGCTGTTTCAGAATCAGACCATGCAAATATTTGCTCGTAAACATAATTTTCTGGTTGAAGTTAAAAAAGGATCCATATCACCTCTTCTGTTTAGTGATTACTCTATGAAGGTTAGCTGAATGAAGTTCTCTTGCTGTCCCATAGAGAACAAAAATGGCTGGTGATATCTTCTCATCGGCTGCTTAAGATTTAGTGGGTAGAGTTATCTGGTACTACCTTAGTTGGTAGGAGATAGCAGCCTAGCAGGTACCTGTGAAATAGTCAAGGTGCACCCAAGCTCGTCCGAACAACATCGTTGTCAAAAGAAAGATAAAGACTTCACTTGATGGAACCTTTAAAGGCACTAGTGTAAGAATTTCAGATGTAGGTCAATGGTAGACGACAGTTAAGAGTGTGGTTCTAAAGTCTTGCAACACTTGAATCTTTTCTGTTGTGAGTATTTGAAGTGCTCTCATAGCAGGATTTGGGTTAATATTCATTAGAAGATAACCTAATCTTAGGGTGTGTTCGGTACAGAGGTTTTCCAATTTTCCCTCGTTCGGTTGGTCAAAAATTTTGGAAAATATTTTCTTTAGGAAAGTAAGTTCCTTAAAAATAAGGAAAACGACTTCCCTTGTGGAAGTAGGGTAATCAAGTTTCATAAATGGTATTCCACATTGATTGTGTCATTCCCACCCTCCAACACAACTCATATTCCTCGCTATTCCCATAGCCCCATCCGCACACCCCTACCTACACCCCAACCTCTCGTAGAAATTGTTTAGATTATATACAACTATTTTTACTTTTTGGGGTAATAGTTTTTGCTTACATGTCGAACACAAGAAAATAAGTAAGATGCCCACTTATTTTACTAGACAAAGTTGTCCATGAGTGTTCCCGTTTTAGTTAGATTTGTAGCTCAACCCCTGAAACTTTGGATGTGATGCAGGTATCTTTCAGAGCAATCCAAGAAGAGAGATGGTTAGCGTCGTACTGATTCAGTTGAAACTCAAATGTGTAGTTGTCAATTCGACAGAGAAAAAAATCATGTATTAATGTTTTTGCACTAGAATTCAAAGCTGTGATGTAAAACTAGATTTTGTACAGCATTCCTGGTAGGTTGATTTTTCGAAATATTGACAAAACAGTTTTTTTTTTTTTTTTTTTTTTGGGGGGGGGGGNGTTGATTTGAAGCGTTTATGAGCTTCAGTTTTTTTCTTTCACCCTCTCCTCTTTCCATAGGTGTTTGCACATGAATTTGATGATATGTGAAAAATGAAAGCAGTATTTGAAGTTAAATTGAATAGTGTGTTAGAAATTTAAAGTTGTGTTTGAAACGTGCATTTTACTCTAGATTTGTTGAAGTTTTGTGAGGAAAAAGAAATTATTTACTTGAAAATGTGGTTCAACAAGTTTTTCAAATTTAAAAAACTCAGCTTCAAGTTGGAATGAAAAATTGACGTTATTAGACAAATTTTGTTCTATTATTTTGGGAAAAGCAAAATGTTTTATTTGAAGTAGAAACTTTTGGGTTGATTTACTCAAATGTCCTCTTTTTAGGTTGCAAATTTTGTTCATATTTTGATAAATTGTGTTTCTGGGAAATTGCCTTTCAGACAAAAATAGATAGAGGTGTAATATTTAAGCATATATTAACCAATGTTGCTTACAAAATACTAGACTGTTGTTTAATGTTTGTAATAACTTACAAATTTAAGTTTGTGATTTAACATTTTCTCATTAGACTTTGCTCAAAAGAGTTCTTTAAGTCATGATTTAAAAGGTCTATAAGCAACCAGAGAAATAAAAAGAAAATTACTTAATAAATCGATATTCCAAAAAGGAATAACTGAACAAAATTCTGAAAATTTTGTTTATCCATTATATCCAATCACATGAGACAATAGTACTATTTAGTATAATGATTTTAGAACGGCATGATTTTCACAAAAAAGATATACTTGGAAAATCTATTAATAAAAACAATATTTGATTGCAAAATTTGTCCTTTAAATAGGATGGTCTTTAATTTTTGCTTTTAAAATTGAACTTATGCCTAGTAAAGTACAAATTTTTAAGGGCGCGGGGTATAACTTATGAATATTATAATTATAATGTGAATATAAATGTATGCCGGCTAAATGGTTTAACAACTAACACCTTGTTTGGATAGTTGTTACCCATTGTATTGTTAGTTTAAATATGATGTTTGTTTTGACTATTACTTAAATTCTATTATATCGTATCGTTTAAATTCATCGTTAATGACAAAAAGACTCATTTTATATAGCGACCGATTTGGTGTGATCCCGTCGTTACCTTAATATTTTCTTCTCATTTTATCTTTACTTATTATTTAATAGTCATATTTCATCATTTATCATGCCTTTTCATAATAGCTCTACCCCGTATCCTATTTTTCTTATAGGTTTATTACTTAAAATTATGGATATATGACATTATGTAACAACGGAGATCGATACAATCTATCCAAACACCGTATTCATAAAAATAATATAGTTAGATTCAATATAACAAAATACAATATAATACAATATGATACATTATGAAATAATACGTAACAATTGTCCAAACAAAATGTAATACAAGGGGCAAAAGTGCATTTTTCCCATGAGTTGGGCCAATTTCTAACCCACATTTATTTAAGCCCAAATATAAATAGAGGTTTATGTCTCTCTGCCTTAACCCTTCTCCTTGGTTGCTCTGTTCCTGCTGTTTGCTTTTTGAGGTCTCAACACTCGCTTAATCTCAGCTAAATATAATTCAAAGCTTAAAAGGGAACGAGAAAACATCTAATTCAGGTATTTTCCTCCACTTAATCGTTGTTTTTTAATGCTTATATGAACTGGTTCTCTGTAGAAAAGTAATGGGAGTTCTCTTATTTCGCCTGTTGTTATTTTCCCAGTTGGTTCTTCAACATGAGGTCTTTTTTAACCCTTTATTTTTACTTCTTTCATCTTGATATGAACTGGGTCTCCATAAAAATTGAGTCTTGGTGGAGTTTTAGTATTTTGCTTGTTGTAAATTCCCTTAGTTTCTTAATTGGCTCCTGAGCATGAGGTTGTGTGATTTTTCTGGAAAGTAATTGGTTTTTTTTTCAACCATCACTGTGGATAGTTTAGCGAAAATGGAGGAAGAATTTAATGCTGGAAGGAGCAGAGGTTCTTCAAAGAGGACTTTGCAAATTACACCTCTTGAT
The DNA here is from genome assembly GCF_019186545.1 of Solanum stenotomum. NCBI lineage: Eukaryota > Viridiplantae > Streptophyta > Magnoliopsida > Solanales > Solanaceae > Solanum > Solanum stenotomum. Next base: position 50,016,887 of record NC_064291.1, read on the forward strand.
GAGGAAGATCAAGAAGAGGTTCAAATTGATGACAGGGGAGATGTTGATTCATATGATGATGATGATGACGAGGAGGAGGAGGATGAAGACAAGGAACCTGTGGGGTTAGGGGTTCTTGAAAAGCCTGAGAATTCATGGTCACTGCTACGTGAGTTATTTCCAAGCAAAGCTGGGGGTACTCCTGTATGTTTAGAAAAGTTTTCTCGTTGATTCGTTTGCGCTAATTTCCATATTCATTAGGGTGAAAGACGCTTCCAAGGTTGATTGAGTTCTAAATTTTGTTTCTGTGAATGTAGGCTTGGTTGGATCCAATTAACTTGCCAACAGGGAGATCCTGTCTTTGTGATATCTGTGGCGAGCCTTTGCAGTTCATGCTTCAGGTATATCTTTATGTTCTTGTGGAAGTTACAATTTTAGCTGCAGGCTGTATCTAACAACAACATATGCAGTGTAGTCTAACAAAGTGGGGTCTGGGGATCCTTTAGCCTACAAATTGGAAAACATTGTCTGATACAAGATGGAGCTAGAAGCGAAGTCAAAGTAATTCTTTTTAAGTTTAGGGAATAGTATTGATAATTCTGGGAACATATATCATTAATTCATGTCATTACATACTTAAACACTGAAGTAGCTACCCAAATAAAAACAGTTAACTTTTACTGAAGCTAAAAGTCTCCATCAAATTTACAGAAGACAGCGTTTCCAATCTAACTTGACGTTGTACAGCATAAAGTCTAAGTCGAACTGTACAATATACAACATAAGAGGAGATGTGGTTCTTTTTTCTTATTATCCTTTTGGAGTTGGTCAAATGGTACTTTAGTTCTTCCGATAGGTTTAGGATTTTAATTGTTAACGACTTCTGAATACATTTCTCCTATCTAAGTTTAAGTCTATCTATGTTTCTCCCATTGCCTTAAAAGATCTGATGATTCTTTCAACCAGAGTCTACCAAATGGCTTGAGCTAATAGTGCGAAAAATTAGGGCCTGTGGATACTAGTACAACGCCTCCTCTTTTGAGAATTCTTGTATAAGCCCCAACCCCCTTTCTGTTCCAGCACTGCAGCAGCTTTGTAATGGAGATATGCATGATCCAATGCCTGAAATTTCATAATACATGCTCCATAATTGACTTGTGACCCTGCAATGCAAAAAGAAGGGGCTATCTTCTTCGATTGCTCCACACAATGGACACTTCTGCAAAGCTGAAGTCCCCCTGTTTGAAGGTTTATTTGAGTGAGACAAGGTTCCCTAATCACAATCCAAGAAAAGCAAGAGACCTTCAAAGGAGCTCTAATCTATTGAACCAAATCTTCCAAGCCCATATAACCCTGTTGTTACTTGTTAGATTCCATCATAGTGTAGCAACTTTTGACTGAATAAAGTCCTTTGGAGTGTCTCTTCCAACTGATGGAGTTGACTTTGTTGTGATCCAAAACTACACTGTTTAGCATCTGAAGCAAAAAGCCTAAGCTTTCTACTTCCCAATCATTCAAACTCCTCCCAGAAAGAGATTCCAACTTTGTGCTAAATGAAATTTTGTAATTTTCTTTCCACTGTGTTGTGGGGGATAAACTGTATATGTCCAAGAATTGGTCTTTAAGCAGATGTGGCCCTACCATGTATTTTCCCAAAATCTGATTCTCTTTCCATTACCGGGAAGAGAAAACAATATTTGTCTCAAATTTACTCCAATATCCTTGAATGTTGTTTCCATAATCCTGTTCAATGAGGTGCTTAAGAGATTTTGGTGCACCGTGGGTTCTCTAAAGTGAACTTCTCCAACCAAGGTTCTCTTCCAAAGTGCATTTTCCTCAATACTGAATCTCCAAAGCCATTTCATCAAGAGGCATTTGTTATGACTCTTAGGTTTTTGATTCTCAGACACCCATTCCTTTTGTCTCTGGTCACTGTTTTCCAATTTACAAGGAATGCTCAAGTTGTTTGTTTATTGTCTTGCCAAAGAAAGTCATCTCCTTAAGTTGTCCAGGCGCTTCACCTTGATTAGTTCACTTGCTGCCTATTTTTCAATAATGTATTAGTTATTTCTGCATCATATGGGCTCTACATCTACTTGTGTGCAGGGTTCCTTTTCTACCATTTGTCCTCTTTTTTGTTTTTCCCGGTGTGGCAAAAGAAGAGTGGAAAGAGGAAACTGAATTGATGTTTTTCCTTTTTGTTTTTTACTTATTGTTAAGGTTTACGCACCACTCATGGAGAAGGATTCGACTTTTCACCGCACCTTATTTCTCTTCATGTGTACATCAATGACCTGTCTCCTTAAAGATCAACATGAGCAGTGGAAAAGGAACCAAGACAAGCAATCCAGGAGGTACTTCTTCACAATTGAATTTCGTTGTGTGACTATAAACTACCATGCTTATGTGTCCTTTCATCTAACTCTGATTACTGAATGTGTTTTTCAAGTGTCAAGGTCTTTTGTTGCCAATTGCCCCGTGATAACTCTTTTTACTCCAGTGAACCCCCAAGAAACAATGGGAAAGATAAACCTTCTAGTCCTGGAGGTAATTCCTTGGAAGGATCTACTTTTTTCATTGGTCAATGACTCAAGTTGACAATTGATTTGATTAAGTATTTGCGATTATCTATCGAAGTCGTTGGCCTTTCCTTTTCTTCCAACTCCATATTAATTGATCACCCAAAAATATTTACACATAAATGTCCTGTATTTTTTGTAATACATCTTGTCTTTCATTTCTCAGCTGTTCTCTGTGGCTGGTGTGGTACGTGGAAAGGAGATAAAGTCTGTGGTGGTTGCCGAAGAGTACACTACTGCTCGGAGAAACACCAGGTCAGCAACGTGTACCATGCTTCATTTGCTCCTTTCTGTTAGGATGGAATTTTCTTAACTGAATCCAATTTGCAGACTGTTCATTGGAAATCAGGTCATAAACAACGCTGCTTACCCTCAAGCATTTCTCAGGATGCATCTGAACCTAGTAATAATAAGACTCTTAGGGAGGTGCAAGAAGGTAAGGGTAATCGATGCTTTGTTCTAAAATCTTACTTAAATGATATGATACTAGAAAAACGGTAAGAATGTTATATATTTAGAATGTCAGTGCATGAGAAGTTCATGGAGATTTTAATCCTCGAACAGTTGCAAGCAAGAGTCTCTGGCCAGAATATGAGATTGCAATTACTGATGAATGTGAGGATAAAGTTTCTGATGATAATGGTCAAGTGAACTCATTGATTTCTTCAAGCCGAGTGGATGAATCAATTGAGGCACTTATAGACAGCTTCGAGGTATGCAGAGCTATTCTAGTGGTTGATGGATATATCGACTATAACTTTCAACTTCACATAATTGTTTCTACAACAGGGGGGAGATGACAAGAAGAGTTGGGCATCTTTCCAGGAGAGGATATCTCGTACCCCTGAGCAAGTATTAAGGTGATTGAAGTACTTGTGGCTTTTTTCTACTATATTAATTTTGGAAAAACACTATGCGTGCATAGATAAATGACTGCCGCAGCCTTCTTTGCTATTCACAAAGAATTACGATCACATGACTTGTCACTGAGATTCGATCGTTATCTTGGAAAATAGGTATTACAGAGATGCTGGAGCAAAACCATTATGGCCAACTTCAAGTGGCCAACCATCAAAGGCTGACATCCCTAAGTGCACCTATTGTGGCGGCCGTAGGGCTTTCGAATTTCAGGTATAATGAAGGTTTTGCTTTGCTTACAAGTCTAACTAGTGGTGATTCTCAAACTACTAAAAGCAGTTGTGTATGTCTCTGGCTGTCTTGTAGAAATTGTAGCTTAATTTGTTGGGTTGCCTGAAAAGTATTTTCAATTCATTCTCTTTTTTTTCTGTCGCTTCCAGGTTTTACCACAAATACTCTATTATTTTGGTGTGGAAAATGATGTGCATTCTCTTGATTGGGCTACTATTGCTGTGTACACATGTGAATCCTCATGTGACGGACATGTAGCATACAAGGAGGAGTTTGCTTGGGTTCAAATTGCATCTCAATCAAGCACAACCCAGAGATGAGGCATGTAAAGCATGGTTTGAAACAAGATGGATAATGGACCCGCACTCTACCCTTCACTTAAATACCAGACTTCTGGTTTGCCGTGAGATTCAACTCATGATGTGCACTTAACCTACACATCATGCCTCACGCTAAAATTTTGTTTTCCTTTATGTTAATTTTTCTCAGATCATTTTTAAATTTCCTGGTTAATTTGCAGACATTTCACATTACAACATCAGTTGTGATTGTCTTGTTGTACTAGTATTCTTTTCTCATCAATCAAGGTGTTCAGCATGATATTGGGATCTTATGATTTCAAAAGTTCGTCTCTCTTCGACAAGATTTGATGAATCTGTAATAGGCAATGAACCATAATACAGTAGCTAATATTCAATTATGCTATCATTTCAATCTCCATATCTTCCAACACATGTTGTTTTGCAAGATGGAGTGTTGATTTACTTTTCTTACGAATACAGGATGAAATAAGGCTATTTTAGTATCAAAAGGTCCATTATACTGTGGGTATCATAAGCAAGAGTTTTATATGACAGGATACATGTTCTACATATATAATTTTGTTACAATATTATCATTTTTCTTTTAGATGTGAACCTTTTTTTACACCTTAACTCCTGCTGCTGCTTCTTTGATTTGGTCGATGGTAAAAATGCCAAAACAGTCGTCATCTTTAACAGCATTTATCACTGCATAAGCAATGTCGTCCACGCTAACAGGAGGGGCTAGAACTAAATCAGATGCTGGCAACGATTTCAATGGTTTAGTGACGCTCTCTGTTGCACGTAATAACTTTTCAAGAGGTTCTCCAATCAAATCTAGGGGGATCTCGAAGCCGTCAACCTTTCTCTTCCCGTATATAAAGGCAGGTCTAAGAACCACACCTGTTACATTTCAGTGAGAAATATAAGTATGTAACAAAAAAATTGTGGCTGTACTAGTTCAGGGTTAGCAACAAGCTGAACACTTCCCCTTTTTATTTACAAACTTGTTGCAGACATGGTGCTATTGTACAAACTAATTTCAAAGAACAATTTTTAGAACCGTAAGCTTCAGATTGCCACAGTGCCAACAATGAGAATTAAACATCTAATAGAGTACCTGAGCTAGGGAATTTGGAAAGAACTTCTGATTCTGCTTTTCTTTTCCCTGTGAAGTAACCTGATTGAAGGAGGAATGATGGTAGATTGTAATCATGCACAGAAATCAATATGAACTTAGGGATCCCTGCAAATAACAAAAGATATAATGTAACACTTGGCATGAGTAGTTATGGAGAAACAAGGGAACAATGATAACATGGTGTGCAAAATGACTAGTTTAAACCTGCCATAAGGGTTGTTCTTAAACACATCAAAGCAGTACCATACTGTTAATTGCAAACTGTAGAGAACCTCTGTTTTAGACAATCCCAAATTATTGAATACTGGATAAACAGGTTTAGGTGAAGCAAAATAGATCATGAAGTTCTACATAGCAAATCCCAACTAGTTTGACATTAAGGGGTAGTAATAGTTGTTTGATAAGTAAGCTAAGTTCTATTAATAAACAGACCAGCACCCAGCCAATGCAAGAGAAATGCAAAATATATATAATAGCCGTTATTTCATGCATATCCTGCAATTTACACCAAAAGTAATCAAGCATTTTATTTCAATCTGTGGACGGATTCAGCTTTTTTCTTCAGTTGGTAAATGTCAATAGATTAGAAGTGACGAGCAGAATTTTCTGCTCTTTAATATTTTTTTAAGCATCAATTTTCTCTAGCAACATATATCTTTAGCTCTGAGCTAAAGTAAATAATGGAGTCAACCATGCCTCATGCTTCATCACAGGGAAGCATGACTTATCTGATTCATTATATATATTGCAAGTTAAAAGTAAAAATAAGATAGAGAAGATAGGCCCTGGAAAAATTAACCACAAAGAGTCTATCACTTGACATTGAAAAAGCAAATCCTATCTTTATTCTTTTAAAGGTCACTTCAGCTTTACAGATTTCTTCAAATAAATAAAACGAAAGCTACTGACCATATTCTTTAGCAGCATTGACAGCCACAACATTAGCTTCACCATTGATCCTCAGCATTTGTTCATCAGAACCGAAACCTCCTAAAGTTGAAACAACTGCAGTAGCCTCAATAAGTATTTCATCCCAATTTGCATAGAAAACATCTCCTGCATGATATGATGATCATATGAGTAATCTGGATTGGATGGAAAACTATCAGAAAAAGATTTTAGCCAAAAGTCAAAACTACACCAACACAGATAACATCTGTTACTTTTAACAGGGATCTCCTTCTTATTTTTTTCTGATAGAGGTAGTTTTAACTGGAATCCTCTTTCAAGTTTGCATATGACCAATTGACCAAAGCAACCAGACTAGGCAAAACAATCCAGTACTTCTAGATTCTTTGCACTTCTTTGCTCTTGTTTGGTCCGGGATTCATATTGTTTGAAGGAACTTTAGAACTCTTTTGTAAATCTTCACCTATGGACTATGGCAAAGATTGAATATCCAGTTTTTGACAACGTGTTTTGACTTCTAGGCTTCAATCATAGCATGAATAATAGAGAATTAGATTTGGTCTTTCAAATGGTTGCAAAATAGACTCTGCCCCCCGTTCATCTTTAAGGGTAAATCGATTTTTTTTCTAGTGACTAGAATTGCCAAGCGAAAAAGTTACTTTGCTTGACTATCCTTCAGATCCTCTTCTCTGACCTGCCAAAAATGATCATCCATTGTCTCCTTTTCAGCTTGATTGGATTAAACATAAACACTGAGCATGCAGGTACCTGTCATCTGAGGTAAAGCAGCAGGACACAACATGGCTTCCCACTTTTGGACTTGCAAAGCCATGAGGAGCTTCAGTAGATTATATCTTTCCGTTATTTAGTGTGGCGAGAGAGTCTTCAATTATCTTTAGTAGATACTTGTTTCAGCAAGCACATCCATCCCACACACACACCAACCAAAAAAAATATGGGGGATTCATTCACCAATAACATTATTATACATTCTCAATAAACTACAATGGCTTTCATCAGAAAAAGGGCCTGAAAATCAACTTCCACATTGATTTCATCCATGTAATTTTTTTACTTGAATTCATTGTCAACCTACTCAAGTGTATGATGAAGAAATGAACCTGCCTGTTATCCAAGTGACTTGATCTACCCATGGGTTTGAGTTAGAGGGACGCCCTGACCTGTGTAGGAAATACTAAAATTTGAGAACCCATAATATGTAAAAATGGCATAAGAGGATAGAGCAATTGTATAGATCCTTATGAATCAACAGAAAATGTTTAAGATCACATTCAATCAGTAAAGATTCTTTTATAAATTGAAATCCCTATTGAACTGCTCAGTCATGTATTACAAATACCTGCTCAGACTTATGACCTCTATACCCTCTGACACTGCAGCCTTGCATATTGCAGAGCCAACAAAGCCGCTGCCTCCTATAACTACAATCTGTTGAAAACAAAAAAGAAAAAAAAAGTGAATGACAACTAGTTGCTATTGAGACAGTTGTAAATGGATTTGATCTCAAAAGGAGAAAAAGAAGATGCTTAAGTCATGAAGTAATACTCGTTCAGTCTTAACATCTGCTACAACATCAATTGCATCCGAGTTAGGATTCCCTCTGACAGCTTCGGCATAACTGCTTCTAATACAAAGTCGGCAAGAACTAAAAAGAAGAGAAACTTTGCAAACATGTCAGGCTAGAATTCTGATCGTCCCAAAGATTACGAATACAGCACATACGGTTTTACTTTAAACCTTAATCCAGTTTTCAGAAAACTAGTTTAGTCTTTCAAAGAATATAGTTTTCTGTGCAGATCTGCATATCTCGCTTGTGCTGTGGAAAAAAAGAAAGAAAGAAAATCAACTATGCCAAACAAGGAACTAAAAAATCAAAAAGTTCATCCCGGAACATGATGTGCCAACATTTTGCAATGGTACAGAATTGACAATCTGAATGATCACTCTTTTATTTCCATATACACTGACGATATAATTCTTAGTTTTCTTTGTCTATTATTTTTAAAGCTGAAATTATAATGGTATCATCCGCATTACTTAACTTTGTTAGGATTTTGAAAACTAACTCCACATGTGTGAGTTTTGCAAAACCTCGTGATCGGATAAAGGAAAAAGGTTATTGTATGTTGACAGCCAGCCCAAAAATAGTACTCCAAATAACCATAATGAATCCTCTTAAAGGTAAATGGACCTTTAAAGAGCGAAATGTCTATCCCCAGCTAATTTGAGATTGAGAGGTAGTTTAGTTCATTGATTGATTGATTTGGAACAGCATGGTCATGTACATTTTATGTGGATCATTTATACTCCCTCTGTCCTACTTTATATGAAGGTGTTACTATTTGGGGAATCAAACAATTTTCCCTTTCACTATAATCTTCTCAAACTTCTTAATTTTATTTTTTATATCATAAGCTATGTTGACTTGTAGTACTTATGTAGTTTTCAAAATATGTAAATTTTATTTTTAAAAAATTTGAAGAATCTATACATGAATTCACGGTCAAAATTAAGTGTCTTGACCCACCTACTCCAAATATCTTCCCATAAATTGGGTCAGAGAGAGTTCTATTCAGTTTGTAAGTGACCAAGAGATCTTAATTTCTCGAGTGTGTAACAATAACTGATCAAATGATAAATGTTTTCATTAAGATAAATGGTGTGACATTTGAGAAATGAGAAGCCTACCTCTATAACTCTATAAGAAACTAAATTACTACCATTAGGTTAGGTGTTGAATAGTATTTCCTTTCTTTTTCCCTGAACCAGTGTGATTTTTTGTTTGTCATAGTCTTATTCAATCAGCAAGCTCTTTTCAACCATCCTAGACAAATTACAGCACAAAAAGTACTGGGAGCGGAGCTAGCTCTTCGGTTACTTGTTCGGTCGAACAGATCCAGACCTTGAATTTATATCAAAATTCAACTAAATATACATAAATTATTAATTAGAATCCAATAACTTAGGATATACAAGGATTAAGCCTGAACAAAATTTATACTGCATTTAGTTGACGGTATAAATTTATCCCATCAACCAAACATGATTATAAATTTTATTGTAGGCTTAATACTTGATATCCAACTTGGAATTATAATCTCAGGACTTTAATCCCCGATTTAATCCGCATAACATACGACACCTTAAGGAATATAATTCAAAACTCATAAACTTCAAATCACGAATAAAAGAGCATTATAAGTTGAGCTAAATCAAGGAATACTGACCGAGAGCGAGAGACTTGTGAATGACTGAAACTGCGTAAAGTAGTAGGAAAGAGAGCTCTACTACTACTGCTACAAAGAGAAGGAGCTGATGGAACTTTGCAAATGGCGCCGATGTTTGAGAAAGACGCCATATTTCTCTCTTCCACAGTTCACAGAGATGAGATTGAGAAGTTATCTAATCACAGGAAGAATTGAATAGCAAAGCCAATAGTTGAACTTCAGCAGAATGCTTTCTGAAATTTGGTTTCTGTTTTGCCAGATTTGTGGTGAAGCCTTTTGGGTGGGGTATGGAAGGATTGGCCATACTGGATGCACATTTTTCTTGGAGAAAATTTCACAAATAGTATAATTTAGCAAGTACTCCCTCCGTCCCTATTTACTTGTCCATATTTCCTTTTTTAGTTGTCCCTATTTAGTTGTCCATTTTGACAAATCAAGAAAGAACAACAAATTTTTTCCTATTATACCCTTATTTACACTTCTTGAAAATTGTAAAAGTGTATGTTGTTTCCCTCCAATTTATTTCACTTGAATTCAAATAAGTGGTTGTAATTTTGAAGTGAAAAGTTGTCATAAGGGTAAAATTGTAACTTCACTGTGCTAATCATTGTTGCCTTAATCTGTGTGTCATTTCTAAAGTGGACAACTAAAAAGGGACGGAGGGAGTAAAATAATGAAATATAGCTATCGGTTCAGTTCGATTTTATTTATTATTAATTCAGTTAATTAGTTTTTGATTTTTAAATACACTAAATTAATAAGATATTTTTATCAAATTTTGGTCTTTAATGATTCAAATTTTGATTTACCAATAAAAAAATACTCATAAAATAATAAAATAATTTCTCCAATAATTTGACGCAACAAGAAAACAATGTAAGTTTACATACTCTTATAAAATAAATAGTGTTAACTAATAGAAAAAGAATATATAAGTGCAATACAAATAAAAGAATCAAGACAATAATGTGAATTGAAGGCTAAATAGTAAATGTGTAACATATTGATATTAAAATTTAATATTTATGTAGGGAAAATGAGTAAATTACTACAGTCTTATTAGGTTATTCGGTAAAACCCAATATTAAAAAATTAATTAAAATTCAATATATATTTTTTAGAAAATCATTAAAAACCCATTAATGTAATAGTTTAATATCATATGCTTTTATTTAATTTATTGATCAGTTTGATTTTTACACATCTCCAATTAGATGAGTATAAATTATAGGGAAAAATGATAGATATACGTCCGAACTATCGTAAATGGTATGTGGATACCTTCTGTCATACTTTTGGGACATTGATGTCCCTGCCGTCCAAAAACTAGAGCATATATACCCTTTATACTAACGGACATACACGTGTCATAATCTTATCCACCAACCTGACGTTTATTAAATATCGGATCGACAGATAAGATTGCGCCACATGTCCCTATTTATTCTTCCGTTAAAGTGAAGAGCATATATGCTCTAATTTTTGGACAGCACGTGCACCAATATCTCAAAAGTATGACAAAGAGTATCTGGATCAATAGTTCGGAATATATTTATCCCTTTTACCTAAATTGTATTAATACATATCATATCGGTTGAAAGCAACATGTATATTATGTATTTGCTATAAAATTTAAAATGTAATTATAGTTTAATTTGTCCCATCGCGGAATTTTTAAGGCCCGAAAATATTGGTAAAAGGAAAAAAGGGTAATTAATTGCCTAATTTCTTTTGTGGAAATAAAATAAAATGAGGAAATAGAAAATAATAAAAAATAAACAATTTTTTTGGGATGAGAAAAAAAAAAGATTCTTTTTGGTAGGTCAGAAAAGATCTCGTGGCTTTTGGCAGAACATGTCATCAATTTACGTTTGTAGAGTCTCGAAGGATTAAATTATCTACAGCCATTCAAAGTTGTCCGAATATTTCACTTAAACACCTCTACTAGAGTTTGTATCTATTGAACACTTAGGGGTCGTTTGGTGTGAGGGATAATACCAAATAGTCCCGGGATTAAATTATAGTACCGCTTATTTTGTTGTTTGGTTGGCAAGTTCGGGATAACTTATCCCGGGATTAATAATTAGTACCAGGATAAGTTATCCCTCTCTTTGGGTGGTATAGTAATCCCGGGATAACTTATCCCGGGATAAAATAGGTAAATAACAAAAATGTCTCCTTCAACCCTTTTGTTATATCACTTTTTACATTAATGAAGGGCATTTTTGTAAACAAATAAATTGTTCTTAAAATTTATTATTTTGAGTACAACAAACCAAACACTCAATAAAAAATAATTCCAACATAACTTATCTCATCATAACTAATCCCAACATAACTTATCCCAACATAACTTATCCCATCATAACTCATTTTCAAACCAAACGATCCCTTATATTATTCAAAACTAGTACCTAGTAAACATTTTTCGCTGATGTGACATGGAAAGTGCAGTACACAGACATTCAGAGCGTGAGAGACCATTTTTTGCTTTTTTATATATCTCTTTCTTCTTCTTTCTTCCTTAATTAAACGTAACTACTTCCACCACCATTTTCACCGATACTGCTGCCACCATCCATCCTTCTCTTTCTCTCTTATCGTGAACCACCTCATTCTCTCCTTCACCACTACCATATTCATCTAGAAAGCACCCCTACCATTTTCAAGAATTAAAAATTTCAACCTGAAATTGAATTTCCTCCGGTACCAAGCACACAAACGAGATAAAAAGAAGCAAATGGAAGTGAGTTCAGCTAATGTAATTTCGAAATTCCTTTTTCACAAATAAGTATTTTTTTTCTTCTGAAAACAACTTAATTCCTTCATTAACGGTTTAATTTCTTTCCGTAAAAAAAACGAGCAAAGGAATGAAAATGAAGAAATTGAAGAAGCGTTGATTTCAAACAAACAATTTCAGAAATTCTTTTGTAGAGTTGAAAAATTTCTTCACTAAAACATATCAATTTACCATTAATGGTTTCTTTGAACTTTCTTTAGAAACTGAGAAGATTAAAAAAAGGATATATAGTTTGCTATTTCATATTTTTTTCTTTAAAAATCAAAAATGGAAAAGGAAAAGTTGAACGAAGAGACCTGATGGTGGCTCAAAGGTCCATGGGTGGACAAAAACCTTCTTTTCCTTTTCATTTTTTTTTTAAATTATAATTTTTAATAAATATTTTGACTCAAAATGCCATATGTATGTTATTCATTCGTCAAATTGCCACATCAGCGCGAGTGTATTACACATCTCTTATACTTGTAGCTATTTGTTAAAAAAATGTTCAAATGGTTCAAATTTGAACTGGTGTAGGTGTTCAATAGGTATAAGGTTAGACTGAGGTGTCTATGTGAAATATGCTGACAACTTTAAGTGGCTGTGGATGACTTAAGCCGAGTCTTGAAAGTTCTATTTTATTTTTTTAAGGGAAAAAAAACAAATATACCTCGAACTATTGTAAATGGTATACAGATACCCTCCGTCATATTTTTGGGGCATTGGTGCCCCTGCCGTCTAAAAACTAAAACATATATGCCTTTCACTCTAACGGAAGACTAAATGGGGACACGAGGCAATCTTATCGGTCGATAAATGTCAGATAGATGGATAAGATTATGACCCGCGTATGTCCGTTAGTATAAGGGTATATATGCTCTAGTTTTTGAACGGCAGGGGCACCAATGTCCCAAAAGTATGACGGAGGGTATTTACATACTATTTACGATAGTTCGGGGATATATTTGTCCTTTTTTCTCTTTTTTTAATAATGAGAAAATTATTTATGGCTATTTTTCTTCAAATTTTTAATTCGTTGAGAATATAATTTGTCTGGTCATTTAAACTCCTACAATTGAAAGCTAAAATAAAACTAACTTACAGATTAGTATGTTTAAAATAATAACCTAGTAACGAACAACTAATTATGATACTTTATTAATTGTCCGAAACATATTTGTGATTTATTATATCATAGAGAAAATGTGAATGATAATAATTAAATTAATTTTCTTCAAAATATGGAGTATATAAATTATTTTACCAACTTTGTTGTTTTAACCTTCCAAAAAAATCTATTTAAAACAAAATAAAATTATGTACAAATTTCTACTTTTATTTTTTCTTTTTCATTCTTTATTATTTTGATGGGTGATTTTTTTTTTTTATAGAAACATCTAGATAGATTTTGCTTGACAAAAATCGTATCAACTTTCACCATAATACTTTGGCAATTGGCACATGGGGTGGACACCAAATAAATAAATAATCTCAATAAATTTATATGAGGAACATCTAATATGCTAGGGAAAAGAACGTATTTATTCATTGGTTTGTAACCATCTGAAACAACATATGAAATATGATTTTATATGATTAATTAAATTTTAAGAAATATGATTTTATATGATTAATCAAATTTTAATGTGAATATCAAGAAGAAAAATATATTGATTTAACATTAATAAGTGATTCTTTTGGTAGTTGAACTAAACTTATTTGATGATAGTCTCGTTCATCATTGTTAAATTGGGTAGTAATTACTTTACCTTTTATATAAATTTTTAAGTCCTCTTTGATAGTTCACTAATAAAACTAGACGATATAAATATATGTATACTTTAGTTAATTGACTACATTTGAGATAATACAAAATAAAAAGGATTGATATAACAAAGAGATGCATATCCCACAAAGCTTCAATGTTAATTTAATAATATGCAGTATTACTTATAAAGTACAAAATAGGGAGTTCTTCCATGTTCATTCACTAGATGAATGATCGTAACTCGTAATAAATTAAAAAAGCATAGAAACTTGGATCCAAATTTTAATAAACTGAAAACAATTTTTTAGATAATAAAATTATTTGATGTTTATATTGATTAGACAAAAATAGCATATACTTACAAAATAATTAAGTTATGCATAAAATCGATATTTTCAACCTCTAACACAATTAAAAATCATTGAAGTGACCACTCGTTACATCTAGGCATTAATATAGCCCAGTTACCATTCCAAAATGATAACTGGTTACATCCCCTCAAAGGTTTGAATACCCTTATCATTGGATTGATTTACTATCCTTTGCCTTGTGGCACATATGGTTATACAGAAATCACAATATTTACAGTGACAAGTCTGTCTTTTTATCAGTATCGTTAGTAAAAAACAGAATCATGAAATACATATGCCACACTCTAACCCCTACTAACTGTATCACTCCCATCACTATTCATATTAAGTGGTTACCTTCTCCAAATGGATCATATAAGTTAAATTCTGACGGTTCCTTCTCTAGACACCAAGGGAGAGGGGGAATTGACTCCCTTATTAGAGACACTTGTGGAAACTGGATGGTTGGATTTTACAAAAGGAGCTACGGGCACAATCATACCTTGACAGAGTTGAAAGCTTTTCTCAATGGTCTAACTATGATCGTAATCCATAATGTAATACCCATAGAAATCGAAATGGATCAACTTATAATTCTATTCTTATATCTTGCAGGTTAACTTTGAAGAAGTTGGGGAATTCAGTGGTCCGTCATAGCTTTCGTCAAGCCAACAAAGTAGCAGTTTTGTCCAAATTAGGTTCCAGACTAACAATGATCAACCAACCGTTCTTTTTACTAACTTCTCCTGAAGTTGTAGAAGTACAACTCAAAGTAGACCAAGATGGAGATCTATTTACTAAACTAGTATAACTTATTTTAACAATCTATTTATAATCTCTAATACTAATAGTGACAATGTAACAACTCTTAACTATATATTATATCTTCTTTTTTTTTTTAAAAAAAAAAACCCATTGAAGTGACAATCACATCAATTTGTCATTCAATAATGACTCTGCAATTATAATGTAACTAATTTGCGTACAATAAAATCATTTTAGAAGTACAAAAAATTGTATATAATAACAAACTATTAATTCAAATTAAATGCTATAAATATAATTTGATTTAATTGTACCTCATAGCAAACTGTTGCTATTTCACCTCTCTCCTGGTGAATCTCGCTCACCACTCTCGTTCTCTCCCTCGCCTCTCTCGTTTTTTTATACAAATGCAAGTGTATAAAGTGCCTTTGTGTTTGTATAAAGCGAGAGAAAATTGTATATATACATATATTTTCGTTCCCCTCTCCCAGATCTCACTCGCCACTCTCCCAGATCTCGCTCTCTCAGTCGCCTCTCTCACTGTATACAAAAAACGCAAATTGTATAAAATGCGTTTGTGTTTGTATAAAGCGAGAGAAAATTGTATATATACATATATTTTCGTTCCCCTCTCTCCCTCTCTTAGATCTCGCTCGCCACTCTCCCAGATCTCGTTCTGTCACTCGCCTCTCTCACTTTATACAAAAACGCAAATGTATAAAATGCGTGAAAATTGTATATATACATATATTTTCGTTCCCCTCTCTCCCCTCTCCCAGATCTCGCTCGCCACTCTCCCAGATCTCGCTCGCTCACTCGCTTCTCTTACTTTATACAATTGATCTTTTTGTATATGTATACCAAAACAGATTATACAACTGCTTTTTTTTGTATATGTATAGCGAAATATACATATTTATGTTTGCTATGGAGCGCAATTATGCGAACTTTGCTATAATATACAAATATGAATTTTGTGTTTGCTATATGTGAAAGTTGCTCTATTATAAAACATAAGTACTCGTTAATTGTTACTCCATCTTTCTGTTTACAAAATTAAATAACTATTCTATATTTTAAAAAATTATTTTAACACCAAAAAGGCAAATGGAGACCGAGGGCAATTTTGGTCATTTTCATTTTTACTTTTAACGCCTTCCGGGTTTCAGTCCGTCCATTCTCACTCCATCGAAATTGAGGTCACACAGAAGAACTGAAGAGTGACAAAAATGGCAAAGTCGTCGGCGACCAAAGACGCCCAAGCTCTTTTCCATTCTCTCCGTTCTGCTTATGCCGCAACTCCGACGAATCTCAAGGTAACTATCTCTCTTCTCGATTTCCGTGCAGCAAATTACTTTCATACAACTTTCAAATCTATACAGTTTCAGTCAATATTCACGTATTGCTATTGGGTTCTAATTGAATTGTTTTTCGCCGCAGATCATTGATCTATATGTCATCTTTGCGATCTCTACTGCCTTAATTCAGGTATTTACTTAACAACTTTGCTGTCATTGATCCATTTGATCTGTATGTATGTATCTATGGGGTCAATCTTATTGCTATAGATCTGTAATTGTTATGTTCTTACTGTGGTTGTCTTGGTAAATTTTTGGATGATCCATGTTCTCATAAGCTGTTAACTTTCTAATGTCCTTTGAAATTTTAATTGAAAATGTATGTTATGGGGTTTGAATACTGATGGCTTAATGATGTCATTTCAAGCATTACCTAGATTGATTTGATCTTGGTCTAATGCTTGGTTCAATTGAGCATCTGATGCATTAGAGATATGCTTTTGTTGCTAATGGCGGCAGTGGCTGAGGCATAATTTTTTGGGGAAGAATGTATTATAAGTTGAAAGTTGGGGTTGGGGGTTGGAGTGAGGAGGGGCATTATGTTTTATATTGAGGTTTCTCTCTAAAAATTAAGAATATTAAGGGGTAAAGTTCTAAAATGTGAAAGCTTAGGGAGATTGGCTGCACCATAAAGTCAACAAACTATGATAGTTGAGCTTACTGTTCTACAGTTCGCAGGACGATATAGGAATTTCTTTTCAAGGTGATACTGGTTTTTGACTTCCTCTATCTTGTTTTATCTGGTTAATATTTTTGTTGAGAGAGTGGGCAATCACGGTCATTAGAGAAAGCCAGCCTTGATGCATGAACAATAATCAAATGACTTAGAAATTTGAGATTACATATGTAAGTGCGAGTCTGCAAGACAATCAATGATTGAGTTTGTGTTTCCGTTGCTGTAAATTTCAAGAACTAAAATGATTTCTATTACTAAAAACAAGGTTCTCCTCTACTTGTAGAACTTAGTTCTTCAGTTTGAAGGCTGAAAAGAAGGGTAAGAGATGATTCAAACTGTGGGGGTGCTTTCCTTTCCCACGACTGTGAAGTATATGGATTTTTTCTCTAATAAAAGTTTGCTTCATAATCATTTCAAGATACTCTGAATGAAAGAATCTTCATGGTGTGTGACACAGTTAAAACTTAAAACCATTAATTTGTTGTACCGTAGAGTTCCATAGGTCATTCACTATTCATTATTTTATTTTATCTTTTCCTTTTTCAAATTTGTTGGTGGAGCATCAATGCAATTTAATGCATTTGTTGATTCATATACACATTTTTGAAATGTGTCTGACTTCTTTATTAGTGATTCACAATCAGTAGCATTGTATTGTCACCAAGGCTTTGGTTCAGTGGTAAGGATGTAGCATAAGATGTGTTGATTGGGTGCACGACACGAGTTCGGACCTCGCCACTTACACTATGTATTTAAGTGGGGCAAGTTAGATGTGTGAACCCAGAATCCCTTTAGTTTTGAACCTGCGGGTCAACTGAGGTTGAGCCAAACTAACTTGTTGGGGTTTTCTTGGTTTAAGAAAATAGTGATGTTTAATTATCTTTTGCCAGTTTGAAATTATCTTCACTACTGGCAACAGTAATTTGTTATTCACTTAAAAGATTAACTCTGCCGCAACACCGAAGGGTGTGGCTTAGTGTTCAATGAGGTGGTTGAGAACCATGAGGTTTCAAGTTCAAATCCTAGCAACTAGGTGATTTCTTCCCATTTGCCCTAGCCTAAGTGGACAGAGTTACCTGGTACCTCTTGTTGGTGGGAGGTGACAAGTATCCTGTTGAATTAGTCGAGGTGCGCTTAAGCTGGCCGGATACCACGGTTATGAGAAAAAAAAAAGGATCAACTCTGCCACTGACACAAAACTTCGTTTTGAAGTGAGAGCAGGGTAGAGGGAAGGGCTCATACTCCAAGTTTCTAACCTGGTTTAATATCTAAGGGATTTCTCAGTTAAAAAAAAAAAGTTTATCTTTTATATCGTAAAGAAGATTCAAATTCAATCCTATCGATTGTGCAAACAACACCAAAAAAGGTTAGATAGTATTTATTCTGAGAATCTGTGATTTTGGTTTGTTGTGAATAGTTAGCCTAATCAGAGCTAATATGGGAGGTCTAGAAGGTCACTGTTCCCTCTGTACATCCAATGAAGAGTCATTTGGTTTGTGTCAGTTCCATCATGAATTCCAACTTTGCAGTCTGCCAACGTGGTAGTCACCTCTCATGGATTTTCCTATTAATATTATCTAGTAGCTACTATCCTATTCCTCTAATCCATTTATTTATAAATCAAAATAATTTCACTAATAACACCACAAGACGGTATCACCATACAAGAGTATGTTTTCACAATAACCCTCCAAAAATCCATCCAACCGTCTGTTCTATATAAAATATCCCTTTTTCAGTAAATAAAATGGAAATAAAGGTCTCTTGCCTCTTCATAATAGACTCTCTAGTCCTCTGAAAGTTTTTCTGTTCCCTTATCTCCACATCAACCAAAAGACACAAAGGGGAAGCCACTCTACATGTCCTTCCAGCATCTATTTTCAGGTCTCCACCTCTCCAATGCTTCTGTCAGACTCACAGGATTAGGCTGATATTTGACACGGGATGTACCAACTACAGTTTCTTTGTGAACTAGATATAACCATCTCCTTCTGAAGCATCATCTGTTAAATGTGATTTTCAACGCTGCATACCACGTGAAGAGAGTTTCTTTGGTGCCTTTTTCTCCCATACTGATATATAGTGTTTGTTAAATCAGCAACTGCGAAAGACAAGCATAATACGATTCTAAGGTGGTGATCTTTTCCACATCACTCTATCTTCTTCCCCAAAGCAGTCATGTCTACAGCGTCGAATTTCCACTCTTGTATGTATCTCTAAAATAAAATTTGACAATACTTGGCTACCTTCTCTTCTGAGGAGTTTGGCTGTTATTGCTTCTTTGTCAGTTGTGACAAATATAATAGGGCAAACTCGTCTTTGGACGTTGGATCCCAATACCATGCATCCAATCAAAATTGGATTTGGTTACATATCCTTACCATACAACCAATGAATTTAGAAAATTCAGTCCTTGACTTCATGTTTCTTCTCTGTAAGCTGCATTACAATGTAGTACCTCCCATGGGAACCATGAATTTGGATGACACCAGCTTCTAGTAACAATCATCTTCATCCATAATGTATCCATTTGAGTCACACACATCTAAATTACTTTTCCTGAAGGATTTGGTTAAATATTACTCAGGTCACTCAACTCTAGAGGGGCTATCACCTTATCCTATTCTACGAATGATATCATTTCTCCCCCTTTGTATCATATCATAAAAAGACTCTCATTAATTTTTTAGCTTTTCTTTTCCAAGTGAGTGGGATAGTGAATAAAGATATAAAATAAGTGTACAGGTAAGTATCGACTTAGTGAGGGTGATCTTTTCTCCTCTTGCTAAATACTGCATCTTCCACCTGTCCAATCTCTTTTCAATCTAGTTGAATTACTGGTCGCCGGAGTTACAGTATCGTTAACAATTCTCCTCCTATATGGCCGTGTTAACCCTTGGTTTATTATAAAAAAAGATGATTCCAATGAAGCATGCTAATCCAGCTCCTATTAGCCAATGGTGCCATTCCGGCTCTTTTACCTTCTCCCTGACTTTCTGTTCTTTTGCAGTGATGGTCAATAAGGATTGGGCAAACCATACCTCTGCTAAAGATGTGCTTGCAAAATCAGAGATGATGTCCAAAAACACTGTTAGACAATCACAGCCCAAATTGCTTAAAATGATCTTTCACCTATTTTGGCAAAATTCACATACTTATTTGCCAATTTCAGTTTGTATTATTTCCAAGGAGCACTCCTTTACACAAGTCACTACTTTCTTTTTCTTTGATATCCTATTCTTTTTTTTGATGACAAGGGAAACCCGCAGCTGCTACCCTTTGGGTGCGCACAGGGAAAAACCCCCTCTCCTATGCAATAGCTTGCAAACCACATAGGAGAGGTAACCCGCACTAGGCAAGCCTAGTGCGACGAGCTCGACCCAGAAGGCAAACTCCTTGCTTTCGCTGGCAAGGGGTTTCGAACTTGAGACCTCCAACATGGAAGTCCCAAGCTCAAACCACTGGGCCACCCCGAAGGGTTTGATATCCTATTCTTCATAAGGTCATATCTCTGTAAAGTCTTTGTGAACACGACGAAGTCGTGTGAGAAAGGATCATTTTCGTGTAATTTGTTATTTGACTGTGCTTTCTTATGGGAAGGCAAATATAATGTGCCACTCTCACAAGGCAGCAATTTGCCTATGTAAATAGCTCCTTTGCTAATTCATTTGTTGCCAATTTGAAGATTAAAAACATGATTCAATGTCTGAGAATTAAGATATTTTTGCTTGATTTGTACAATCCATCTGTTTGATGGTTGACGTATTTTTCACTTCTACTGGCAATAATCAGGTGGTATACATGGCTATTGTTGGATCATTTCCATTCAACTCTTTTCTCTCTGGGGTGCTTTCCTGTATTGGCACAGCAGTCCTTGCTGGTGAGCTAAGTGGTCTATTTAGATACACTCCATTTTGGGGAAATGTTAATTTTGACTGATTCATTAATACCTTTCTCACAGTTTGTCTTCGGATCCAAGTAAACAAAGAAAACAAGGAATTCAAGGTTAGCTTTCTTGGGATATAATCTTCCAATTTACAGTTTTACCTTGAATCTCCCCTCTAATTTAGTTGTGTTAAAAGATGTTGTGAAGTCATAGATTATCAATGAATGTGTAGCATGTCCTGCACTTCTAGTTATGCGGTCTCTTCATAGTAGAAGTGGAAATGTAAAGAGAGTTAAACTTGAGGCAGCTGGGCTTATGTTTGTTTTTCCTTTCAAATTACTAGTGCTTACAGAGTATGTCAATGAATCTCATCACTTGATTTTTGGTTCACCATTGCAGGATTTGCCTCCGGAACGTGCTTTTGCAGATTTTGTTCTCTGCAATTTAGTGCTCCATTTGGTGATCATGAACTTTCTTGGCTAGATTGAGGCACCAAATCTCAAAAATGTCACTCTTACAAATCTTGGTGATTTTTATGTAAGAATAATATAGAGTCAATCGTAAAGGATTTTGTTAGGTCCTCAGAAATATTAAGTTTCCCATACATGAAACTATTAACATTCATGAATCTTATATGAGTATGAGTAAGTAGACAATCTTTGGCCCTTCTGAATTCTATAGCCCAAAAAGGAGCCAAACTTTTTCGGTATCAAATTATTTTGCCTTTTTCTTTCCAAGTGGACCGAAAAGGTGACACCAGTGCCTGAACTTGTTCTAACACTTGATCATGAACTGTGTGCATATCCTAGGGCAGATTTCTTACAAATGCTCTCTAGAGAAGAACTTTATGACCCTTTCTTTATTGGTGTTTTTAACATCACTATAATGTATGGCTGATTCAAATTGGCCCCTCGATGATATTGCTGTGCTGGCAACAACATCGTGGGTAGATAAGTGTTCAAATTTCAACAGCGACAAATGCTAGGTGTTTTCTTTTCATGTGCTTAAGCACTCTATGTCTCTTCCGCTAATTCGTCTGAGGAATTTCATTACTTCCAGAAAAAGAAAATTGACCATGGACTTTGTCTTTCTAGGACTTGTGAGTTTCCATTGACCATAGATTTTAATCATTTAATTGAATTGATTTGCCGATATCGAGAAAGACCATTGACCATAGTTTTTAATCATTTAATTGGCCAAGTCTACATAGGTTTCTTGCATTAGTGATTCATAGTTTTTAATCATTTAGTTGGCCAAGTCTATGTCTAGTAATCACTGAGGTCCCTTTATAGTCTGTTAGTCTCCATTAATCATGCACAGATTTTTCTGATCCATGTTGTTAAGAAATTTCTTGACGACTTCTACTGCAGAGGCGTTCTTCGTAAAAAAGAGTTTCCGCGACTAAACCACTTATTAGGTAAGCAAATGTAACTTTGCCTTCCTGTGTTTCCTCTTTAGGTTGTCATTTGTCAATTGTTATTATGGTCGTGTTGGAAACGTTTTTCAATTTTTTTCATGTCAGAATTTTTGTTTTTAACTTCTACCATTCCCCACTTGATGAGTAAATCTCATAGAAAGTGTCCGTTAAAGAATTTTTACAACAAAGTCATACAAAATTTTATCAAAAAACAAAAAAACAGTCGATAATTTTTTTATTTATTACACGTGTTAACCAATGCATGCCTCCCATAAAAACATAATTAGACAGCAAAATATCATATTGTGTCTGATTATGAGACAATATCCGGTGGAAAGTTAAAGGACAAGTGCTTAAGAGTTTGGGATTAGCGATATAAACCAAGCAAAATTTTAGAGACTTTCTTAAAATACAAATTAACATAATCTCATTTTGTCTCCTCTCTAACACATCCTTATCTTATGGGATCTTATTTTCCTTGTTGATTTGATCGCATAATTAAGTTTTGGATAATCATTACAAATTGCAACAAACTAATCTTTAATGTATTACTTATCAAATAAATATTAGTAAAAAACAGTACACGAAATAGAAAAAAATATAGGTAATACAGCCATCAAGACCATATCAAATGCAATATTTGTCCCATGAGTTTTATGGTTTGCATAGTTTTTTTTAATTGATTTAATGACTTTTTTTCTCATTAAAAATGAAATATTCATTGAACACACATTGGAAGTGTGCTTGTTTGTATATTCTTTTTGGGTATATTCGAATTGACATTCTTTATAACTTGTCTTAGAATAAACTTTTTTGTTTATGCTTTTAGTTAGCATTTGGATTAAGTAAGAGAAGTCTATTTTGAAAAGCTACGAGATTCAAAAGTTTTTTTTTCCGTGCTAAATCAAATTAGATAAATAAACTAAAATGCAGAAAATGCATCAATTATAGTATAACTAATCCCTAGACTGCAATCAAACAAAAAATATACTATAAGTATTTTATTTCAAAATTATTTTTATCCCTCAAATCAAACGAAGTACGTAGACATCAAATTAAATGCAGAGCAACCGCTACCTCTCTGGGACAATAAATATAAAGCTTTTGTTTTGCAAATAAGGGAAAAATTGCACATAGACTAAACAAAAATTAATGCAAAACGATTGAAATGTGATGTATGACATGTAACTTCTCGTACGTCTATTCAAATTTTCAAAGGCTTATTCTCCTCTTCTCTATGTCCCACTCCATATATTATTGTGTTAAAAATATTTTTTTAATATATTGTTTATAATTATGAGATATACCTAAAAGAATAGTTTAATGTAAGAAAGAATGTTCATATTTCATTTGCCCCCACTAACTCATGCGCGTGGAAGAAATTAATTTAAAATGTATTCTCATCCCTCTTAACATTTTTCCTAGCATGTGTTTGGTACGAAGAAAAATATTTATACGTTATCTAGTAAAATATTATAGAAATGAGATTGAATAAGTGGGAAGTGGAGTTCGAGGTTGGAATGGGTGAGGAGTGGAGTTTGGTGTTGGAATGGTCAAGAGGTTTGAATGGGTGAGGTTGATAGCGAACTTTTAATTTCAATTCTGAACCTATTTTTTTTCTTCCTATTTTCATTAGAAAACTTATCTTCCTCGTTTCTAAAGAATTTGTTTTTTCTAAACCTTTTAACCCATGAAACATTAGAAAAATTAAAAAATATTCTTCAAAATATTTGCTACATAACAAATTCACGAAGAAATCACTTGATATGCATACTAAATTATGTTGATATTATAAATTCTGAATTAATTCATCCACAATAGGAAACGAGAAAAACAATAGTATAAATTAAATGATAAGTTCATACCATTAATCAAATACAATATAAATTTTATTTTATCGTTATTCTTAAAATACCCCCATATTATTCGACCCCTCAATGGAAATGACTGATACCATTCTAATATTCTATCATCATTTTTTTCAAAAAAATAAATGGCCTAGAAAAAGAAAAGTTTTAAGAAATGTCTTCTCTCATCTGGTCGGGACGTTGTTTTTCCAAAAATAAAAATATATTGTATTTTTTTTCTTCAAAATATTCAAGTAAGAACAAAATGATTTTTTTCCATGCTAAACTTACGGATAATTTGGTTGAGAACAACTTATTTCGAGATTCATTATTTTTAAAAAAAGTTAATTACTATGAAATGAATTATTTCACACACATATACAATAATTTATCTCATCACTCAGATATAAATAGTGAAATAGATAATATAAAACTGTCTAATACCTCTAACTAAATATACGATAAAATAATTTTAATCTTATCTTGAAATTATTATGCCTTATAACTCACCTCGAATACTTTTCTTCGTCGGAGAAAAGTTACTCAAAGGTTGGTCTAATAGGCTATTGCCACTATTCCAGAGGAATGGCGTATGGTTGTTACACGTGTCCAGATAAGTCTAGCTTAGGCCTTAGTTCCACAAAAGCCAATGAAATAAATGAAAAAGTATTCTCAGATAAATAACCAAAGAAAAAAAGAAGAAAAAAAAAACTCGAATAACTGTATCACAATTCACACACACAATTGGGCGATGGAAAGCACGTGCTCTCATTCCTGATAAAAACTCTCTCTCTCTCACAACACACGCACATATTCATTTCACTCCTCACTTTCTTTCCCGACCCTTTCTCTCTCTAAAGCTCTCCAGTCTGTGGTGATGTTGATCCTCTCAGCGGTTTCGTCTTCTTCTTCCTCCTTCATGCTTTCTTCCGCTTCGTCTTCTTCTGCACGCATTCCGAGGCCGTTATCTTCATTTTCAACTTGTGTTCCAGTAGTAGTAACAACTGTTTCTTCTGCAGCAACTTCGACGCTATTTCCGATTTCCTGCTTCGGTGTGAAATCGAGGACTGTTGGGATTCGGAAGCTACGGTGTGCCCTTTTTTGTGCTTCGAAGGTACGTGGAATGGCTGAAATGATTGAAGATGCCATGACGGTTTCTGCTTCTGAGAGCCATGCGCTACCGCAGTCCCGAGACTTCCTTGACGCACGCACTGGAGAAGGTTTATCTCTAGCTATTATTATTTTTTCTTTAATTTGAAATATCTTGTGCATTTTGTGCTTTATATTGCTACTCTCGCTTATTTTCTTTTTGAATTTGAAGTGTCTTGTGCATTTTGTGCTATTTCAGTGTGGTTTATTTTCTCTGTACTCTTGTTCTCTGTTGGAATATCTTGTGCATTTTGTGCTATTTCGGTGGGGTTTAGCATTTTGTGCGTATTATGCCAGTGACTATTGTACACATTCACGCTACAATGTTGTTTTCTTTCGAATGCATTGAATTTCTCAATATTCTTCACACTTAACAATGCTGAACATATGAGGCGCGTTATTACATTTGCGGAAATGCATATTTATTTTTTTATTTGCCCTATGTTTGTTGCTCTTAAGAAAATGTGTTGAGCCCATAGATAAATAGAACTAATATTGCATTTAGCATGGAGTTTAGTGTGAATTTTGTCAAGTAATAATTGCTTTGCCACATAAACTATTGAACTCTATGTCCAAGGTGAAATTAAACGATAGTTATCTAATGTTTGTTTACTCTTTGGTTTTTCCTAGTAGTCCTATCAAATAGACTTGTAGTACAAAAGTTCCATTCTAAGAGATGAATTGGTTGGTTGCATAAGCAGTTTCAGTAGTGGTATTAATGAAATTGATGTTGGCATAAAATTGCAATAAGAGTACTTATCTGTGCAAGCATGCTTAACAGTTTAAACACCAAGTCAATGAGTTTTTTTTAACCTTGATGCATCGAGTATAGTAGGTTTTGATCTTTCTAGTAATCTGTGACGATATCTATTAGGACGGACTTACAGTAGGCTCAATGATTGTTTTATTTTTGATGGTGAACGGGTTGTGTTGTCTATGAAGCACATCAGTTGGGCTTTGTTGCTTCTAATTTTATAGGGACTTCTCAAACGGATAACTAGCGGAACTACACTTGAGGAACAGTGCTACTATAATGTAACACCAGTCCATCTAGATGGAAGTGCTCGCTAACCTGTGGATGGTGAAAGACTCGACAAATTATAGTGGACGGGATGATGGGAATGATATAAATTGAAGAGTAAGACGAAATGATTAGGAGGTGGAAAATCTTGTTATGAACACCAAAGCAAACAGGCAAATAGACAAACAACATTGGATTGTTAAAGAGAATTAAGACGCTTAGTGGTTTCTATTCACTTCTGCTTTCTCTGCCCCCCTGTTTGGTGTGAAGGAGTTAATTGCTGTGAGATAGAATCTATAGACTGGTTTGCATTCATGGAAAATTCTGTAACTATTCCAAAGATGGGAAGTTCGAGAAAATTGAGATTTTTTCTTGAAATTGGAAGCAGTTACTAATTCATGGTAGGACATGTACATAGTTAAAACTTCATTCTCGGATTCTATGAGAACTTCTGTTGATAATTTTCCAGAAGTTGGTTAGGCAACAATCCTTTTCCATAGAAGTACACTTTTGTTTTGTATAACAAGATTTCTCTCGACTTTTTTTCACATTTGACATTTATTATAGGTACATGTGAAGTTTTAATGGTTGATTCTGGAATCACCAATTTGCAATTGTCATATTTGGGACATTGAAGTCACCAGTTAAGACTAAAGGATCACTTTTTGACATCTGTGGTAGTATGACTTTTTTTCACATTTGACATTTATTATGGGTACATGTGAAGTTTTAATGGTTGATTCTGGAATCACCAATTTGCAATTGTCATATTTGGGACATTGAAGTCACCAGTTAAGACTAAAGGATCACTTTTTGACATCTGTGGTAGTATCTCATTTTCAGCACTCTTTACAAAAAGGTATTGCTATACGATATCTCTTACTCCCTGTCTTTTACAGTCACCATTCAATCTCTCCCTTCCTTCATTTGACTGCTTTCTTGTCTTCCGATATGCATGCACACTCCATTCTATTACTGCAGGTTAGTGATGCATAGTTGGTTCCTTTTCTGGACACACACTATTGTTATTATGGTAACTTTAGCTCGGTTAAGTAATGCTTGGCAGTTTTTGCATTTTAAAAAAAAATAATGTATAGATCTCCTCTTGATTGACAACAAAGTCATTACTTCGTCGTATGAATCATCCGTGGATCTTAGTTTCAAGCTAGCTTACACTTCATTTGTCGTATCTTACAAGTCTCAGAACCCATGCAGGTATTGTAAAATGCATGACCTAGTTGGATCTTGACTGACTTAACACACACTTATACTATGTTTGCACTTAGAATGTGGTTTCTAACTCAGTTGGGAAATAGAAACAAATACCATGCTGAAGAATTCTGTGGTCTGTATGCTATTCTGATAGATTTTATTTTCAATAAGTAGTTTAGAATGTGGATTGGAAGCTTAGTTTTCTTTCTGATTTTGTTCTTCCACTCCTTTTGGATCTTCCTTCTTGCTTTCTGGAGGATTTCGATTCTCCTGGTAATTGTCATATGTCATAATCATTACTATCTTAATACATGTGTAAGTGCATATGTAGTGGCATAAGGGGGAAAGTCTATGTAAAGAAAATCATATAAAGCACTTTAAAATAGTTCATCTCCAATGATATATTAAGTGCGTACGTAGTGGCATAAGGGGGAAAGTCTATGTAAAGAAAATCATATAAAGCACTTTAAACTAGTTCATCTCCAATGATATATTCTTATATGGACTATGTAAACTGCACACAAGGTGGACTCAAGTGGAATATGATTTTCAGCAAGAAGTATATTTAAAGAACCGTGACTTGGCATAAAAGTTAAAGTTATTGTACAAATGCAGTCTTAAATTTCGTGTAAAACAAGATGAGGTATAAAGTTATGATTCTCAGAATGCTTCCTATTAGACTTTAATGGATCAGTTTTCCTTCTTTTCCATGACTTATTTTTCTTTTTTTGATAACCATGGTGTTGGGCACAAGTACCGGGTAACTGTGCCTATCAAGGATTGGATATAAAAAGTCGTTTTTTTTGAAAATTAAAGATATGGCTGAAAACCTTGGGTGCTTTTTTCCTTTGTCTTTTTGGGTAAACATGGTATAATCTTCTCCTGTTTTTTCTTTCTTTTCGGGCTGTGGCTTGTGCCTTGACAGACATCTGAAGCGGTTCTCAACCAGCACTGTCTGTCCTAGGGGCTGATCATCTACATGAAATTTTCAAAGTAGGGTCTTTAAAACATGTCATGCCTTAGAATTAGTCATCTACATGAAATTTTACAAAGTAGGGTCTTAAGTACATGTCATGTTGTCGGCTTATATTTTTGACAGGTGATTTGGGATGAGTGCAGTATATGTTGCAAGGTATATATAAATGTTTGTCAAGGTAATCCGATAGCTCGAGTCTTTTACATGTTGTATACTTGGTACTTCTTTGGGATTTGAAGTATCTCATAGGTTTTTTCGTGGTGTCTAGTTTCCTTCGAATACTTGTATACTTCAACGTTTATGGGGCATTACCATCTAGAACTTTCTATTGATATTGTTTACCGATCAACAAGAGAAACCGTGGATATCTGAGTAAGGGTTGGTATTGCAAGTTATAGTTCAAGAATAGCGGAAGTGCTGCAGTATTCTAGAAAACTTCGTCTAAAAGGATTTAGAAACCTACTAGGATGTTTGTGGCAGTTGCAAGTATAAGACCTTTGCTGCCGATGCTTATCTACTCACCTTGCTATCTTTTAGTGTCTTGATTCTTTTGTTTGCTAAATTTAAACATACTGCTCAGCAGATGATTCCCTTGTCCTTGTGCAGAGACTTTATTTTGGTAGATCTATTCTAATTGTTCTGATTGAACTTTTTCTGTCTTTACCCCGTGCATTGAGTGTTCTATTTCCTGTGCAGACTTGCTATCTGCTGTTCAAAAAGCTGTGGAAGATGAAAAACTGCCGCTTAATGTTGCTGAAGGAATGGAGGATTTGTATCAGAACTATCGAAATGCAGTAAAATACCTTTCTTCGAACTTGTGGATAAATGTACTTGTTTAAGTGTTGGGTCATGGGTGCTTTGTTCGCTTAGATATGTTTGCTCATATGCAAGAGTCTTCTTGCATGAACATACTCTCTGGGTCATAACATGCTTTCTTAGGTTACTAAAGAACTGTATATAATAGATTTAAGATGATTGTTGAGAATACAATTAAATAATAAAAGTGTGCTCTCTCTAACAACTTAGGCTTTTAGATGAGATGGTTACACACTTCAACAATGATGAATATTTTGTTTCTTCTAATGTATTTGATCATTTGGATTTAGTGGATGGTATTATGTAACTACATGCTGTTGGTATAAAAAAAGAAGTTCACGCTGTACCAATAACAGTAGATAAAACTCTGGAGCTGGAAAAGCTAAAGTGGAGAGAGAAGCCACAATTTGGCATGCCATGACTTTTTTGTAACCAATTATGTGGAAAGACATTATTACGGGGCCAAATATTTTCAGAAAATGACCTGAAGATAATAGGTTAAGCCTTTGTGAAGATTCTAGATGTGGTCTAACACTCAACATGTTCAGTATCATTTCTTCCTAGAGCATGGAAGATATGACCTTGGGATGGCAAAACAATAATAAAGATAAATCTAGAGGAGTTGCTTATATTTGTATGTTTGTCTTTGCCTGATTTTTCCGCAAGTGTCTTTCTTGTTCCTACTTCTCAAGTATATCTTATTTTAAATATCAAAGAATAACTCCCCTCCTCACTCCCTCTTTCCAGCTAAAATGTAGAGAATTTCATTTATTTCATTCTTGGTAAGACTACTACTTTTGGACTTATCATATTTGGTAAAGTAATCCAATCAATCGTTTAGACTTATCATATTATCAATCTGTTTGGATTTACTTTATTCATGATACTCATGCGCTTTTCTTTGAGAGAGAACGAGTTTGTTGAGACCTGGAGTTTGGCCTTTTCTTTTTTGTTTATTTGGAGAACTTGTTGTGGTCATGTGCCCCTCTTGATTTTTCTTGATTGTGGAGTTTGGCATTTTCTTTTTTGTTTATTTGGAGAACTTGTTGTGGTCATGTTCCCCACTTGATTTTTCCTGATTGTTTTTTTATAGGTTTTACAAAGTGGAGTCCCCAAAGCAGATGAGGCCATTTTGTATAACATGGCTCTTGTATTTGATCGTGTTTTTGTGGATGTGAAGGTAGTCTTCTGCCGTGTGGATTTTTCAAATTCATGCGAGAAGTTTCCCCTATATCTTTGTTTCTCTTTACTTCATCTAAGCACACATGTATTCTATCAAGTTGTTAGAATGTAACATTGTAAAATGTAGCAATGCTCTTATTTCAGGATCCTTTTGAATTCTCGCCGTATCATAAGGCCATTCGTGAACCTTTTGACTATTACAAGTTTGGTCAAAATTATATTCGCCAGCTAGTTGATTTCAGGTGACTCTCAGTTCTCTCTCTGTACTGTTAAGTATCATGTAATAGTTTGACTAACTTAAAAAATGAGTGTGGTTCTTTCAATCTGGTTAATGATTGAATTCACAGGAATTATTCGAGTAAACAGCTTAAATATATCCTTTGATTTACATCCTTTTTTCATTGTAATATTTGCTTGTTTAGATCAACAAATTCAAGACCAGGCATGCTCTATATATCCACTTTATACCTTGTAAATAATGGAATGATGCCTATATAGATTTAGGTACAGATAAGCTGGTGCTAGTTCTAGTACATACAAGGTGGTGGGTGAATATATGAGAGAATAACATGTTGGAAGATTGGGTTAAGAGCAGATAGTAAAGCTACTGATCATTTATATCTCTAAAGGAGAAAGGGATTATGTCATGTTAGAATAATTGTTCTAAACTTTAATGGCCAGCAGAAACTCATCTTGACCATTGATGAAAGGGATAACTAAATCTTTTGCCATTATGTATGGGGAATAAATAATTTTGTTATTACCCTAATTATTTTTTCATTGTAGTTTAGGTATAATGATGCTATTTTCTCAATTGGTTGGGAAAATCCTCCAACTTCTTTAGCTGAAAGAAAGAGCTAAGCTGTTGCACTATTCTGATGAATAGTTCGTCATGCTCTAGTGTCTGTATATTATTTTTACCCAGTGATGATCATACTATCCATTCAATCAGACCTTATTCCATTGATTTTCTGATCTAAATATGGATATTTGAAAACGACATAAAAAGTATCCTTGTTCTTTTAAAGATAAGTATGTAATAAACCTCCTGAAAAGAGGAATAATTAGCAAAATACTTACAAATTGAAGTCCCGTAGTTATTGTGTGAACAACTTAATCACCACACAATGTAGCTGGTATTTAAGTTGATTTCTATTTGACTGTTTAATAGCTAGTTAGTCTGTAGCACTTTGCTGAGTTCTGTGGGTTGAGTTACTTATGAAGCTTAGCCCATTGTGTAAAATTACTATTGTGTAGGGATACATTTTTCTCCCTCTGTTTCAATTTATGTGTCTTAGTGTGGCTGGACACGTTGTTCAAGGTAGGGAGATTTTTTAATCTTGTGATCTTAACCTAAAGATATAGGTAATGTATCAAAATGATCTTGATTCTTGTGTTCTTAAACATGCTATGCAGGATGTTGGAATTAAAGAGTTAAGCATACCAAAAATGAAAGTAAGACACATATTTTTAAAAGTAAGACACATATTTTAAAACAAAGGGCGAAGTTGCACATTGTTGAGTAGTGGATAGGAAATTCAAAATTTGTAATTCTTTCAGATGAAGTATGATGTTAGAGGGTCGTTTGTCTTGTTCGAGGAACTCCCTGCTTTACTTCTACCAGGGGTGCTTGCGAACAATATCTCCATTATGGACAGACATACCGCTGCTATTGAATTTTTTTAATCAGCTTTAGTGAGTGCATATCAAATGTGGTTAATTAGAAATTGATCTTTCTTTGGCTCTTTGGTTAGAAGTGAACAACCTTGTTCCCTGCAGATCTCATGATTTACTTCGGAATCTAACCTCTAGTATTTTCGAGTTCGTAGGAGTTCTTATGTTGGGAATATCTCAGTTTTCGGTGAAATGGCAGAGAAGCTTAAACAGGTTCGGCGTTTCAGATTGTTAAAGAGTGTTTCTATTTATTAGTTTCTTCTGTAATTATGCTAACTAGTTTTTGGGAACGTGCGTTGCACGTTTATCGCCTGACCAAGTTTAGTTATCCCCTGATCAAGTTTAGCACATAGTGATAGAGTTCTAATTCAGACTACTTATGATATGAATATGTATCATCATTCCTCAACTGTATGAGTCACAACATGATTATTTTTTTGAATTGTTCGGTTGACTATTATCTAAATAATAACATTTGCATTAATTAGTAATAACAAATGAAATTTATAATGCCATAAAAAGAACCAAAAAGATAAATTAATTCAAAAGTATCTGATCTAACAAACAAACTAAACAATGAAAAAAGGGTATTCCTTTAGTGTAACAAAATAAGATATATATGATCTCATAGAATGTACAAAATATTAAAAGCTTCACAATATTAAGATGAGAATAAGAATCAGAAGTGATTTAAAAAAAAAAAATTCTCTCCAACTATCAAGAAAAGGGATCAGTACCTTTATTGCAAATTAGTTGCAGCCATGTAGTGACTTGTAGTGTATAGGTTTAGTTATAGAATTTCACAAAAAGAAATTGAAAAGTTCAACTGTTGGAAGCTAAACTGTTGCAACTTCTTTCCTAATAACTTTTCTTTTATCAATTATTTAACATTTAATAGAATTTCATTAAATTACACATCAATTGTTGATCTTTAAATTACCTATAATAATATTTAATTAACTAAATATAATTTAGTTTTTAGAGTTTATAAAGGTACAATATTTTTTAATGGTAATATTGAAATAACTCAATTTTATAGGGTTGTTTTGGTATTTCAACTTTCTATTTTTTTGTTCCCACTTTTAGTAATACTAGATTCACCACACGTGCGTTGCACGTGGTTGCCTTGTTTTGTGAATGTCATAACTATGTAAATATATTCAGACTATATTAGTTACCATCTATCGTTTTCTTTGTAGATGACTTTTCGGTGAGTTGTATCCGTTATTAGCGGGTCTCCATTTTAAGATTCCAGAATAATAACGCCTTACGCTCGACTAATTTGCTTCTTCACGATGTTTTTTTGTTTAGTAATATATATATATGATTGATATGAATAATAAGGGGATAGCCATTCCATGGTTAGCTGTTTAAAGTGAACCGTTTGAATTGAAACTTTATTCTCGGCATGCATGAGATCTCATTGGACACCTGTCATGAAATAATACACCAAGCATAAAACACTCCTCTTGTTCTTGTACTGGTTGGGGATCATGGTAAATCAACTGAAAAAGGTTTTGCTAATTGATGTTTGTATCTGCTTAATGTGGGTCCACTTGTGTTAATATGGGTTGATTGGAGAGAGAATAGGAGACTTTTTGAAGGAGTAGTAGTCTCTGTTTCCTTATTTTCTTTTGGTGCACACAAAAAGTTCCTTATCATATAGATGATCGGGTGGAATTTGTAGAGAATTGTATGTTTTGTAGATTCTCACCTTTTGGTATACCCTTTGTATACCACTGTTTATGGCCATGTATATGAATGAAAATACTTCTACTTGATAAAATTTTTAAAAAAGATCTTCTTAACAAGCTATTGCATAGGAGCGGGGGTTTTACCATGTGCACACCCAAAGGGTAGAGGCTGCGGGTTTCCCTTGTCATAAAAAAAATTCCTTGATTAATCAAGCAACGCTGGAAGATTTTTCTAGAGCACATTCTGAGAATTTGAGCTTAACATGACCTTGCTTTTCAGACCCCCTTACACAAAGATCCATATTTTCTTCTTATTTGCCTTACTGGATGAACCAGATCACTTTTCCCAATTTCCACGCTATTCAGCAGTTTCCTTGATTGGGGGGACGAATGTACATAAGACTTTGTATCCCTCAGCTTTAATACGTTATACGATTGAACCTCCAAAAGATGGTAGAAACTCCGAAGTAGAAATATTGACATATTTCATTATTCCGAACTTCTGTTATCTTTTGTTTGGTGGTTTGTCTGTCTTCTTAGTGAAAATATTTAGGTATCTTTCTCATTCTATGCGTTTTGTGAAGGAAAGTTTCTTACCAGTTATAGATGTATGTGGCTTCTTATCCATCAAAATTATATGCTCACTATTTAAACAAGAGTTACGAATAACAGTCTTGGCTCAAAATGTTGTGGGTGGACCAACTTCTCTATATCACCTGCACGGCCACTGGTTTACATGTAAAGGTTCTTCTTGTAAAGTTGAATATTCTTCTTCGATGCTGTATAACACTAACTATAGATGGAGAACTGTTGAGTGCTTACTGTACCCAGTTCTTTGTTGCATGGTTTTTTACACATTGTCTTGATCATTTTTCCTGTTGCCTTTACCAAATCACCATTTCTTTGTATTAATTTCAGGGTGATAATGTTGTCTTGATGTCAAACCATCAAAGTGAAGCCGATCCTGCGATTATTGCACTCTTGATTGAATCAAAGCTCCCAGATATTGCTGAGAACATTGTTATTACTTTTTCCACCCTCTTGCACTTTATAAGATATTTATACCTGAAGTAGCTTAATTCACTAGATTATGCTTACTGGTAACAGATCTATGTTGCTGGAGATAGAGTTATTACTGATCCTCTTTGCAAGCCATTCAGCATGGGAAGGTGCACTTAGATAGCATTGTCAGAGTATTACAGAAATCATCATTTACTTTTAGACATTTGACCAACTTAATATGTTTAGGAATCTCCTGTGTGTTTATTCGAAAAAACATATGAATGATGACCCCGAACTTGCTGAGATGAAAAAGAGAGCAAACACAAGAAGCTTGAAGGAGATGGCTTTGCTATTGAGGTACTTATGCTGCTTTTGCTTTGTCTTTCTTGGAGTATTTTGGTGAAGCTTTTACTTAGGAAGTTTTAACGTCAGGCAGTCTTGGGGTCTTATTCTGGAGGCATTAGTATACAATTTTATCCTGTGCCAATCTCTCATTAACATTTTTTCTGCCAAGTGTTGCGAAAAAATGGAAGATTCGCTCTTCTAAGCTCTACACGTATTGAACATGATTAAATGGCAAGCTAAGCCTAATGTTGCATGTGTACTCTTAATCTTCTCTACCTATCAGAAAAGCTTGTTTGCTCAGGTGCGTAATAGTTCTTTCACGAGGGGGTTAACCCTGCTTGATTATTCTGCATGGAGGAAAATCATAGAGCAAGTTGCGGTAGAAATGGCTTCTAATATGAATGTGCAGAAGATAATACAGATACAATAGATGGAAGTTTTCTTATGATCATGGATGTGAAGTTCAATCATCATCCACTATATGATTGCTTTATCAGATTCATACTTCAAGTCCTAGTGAACTGTTGGTATAGTTAGCACAATAATAAAAGAGGACATCCAATGATACATGTTTCTTTGGCAATTCGAGATAGCTCACAAATGCTCTTTTTGATATTCCACTATTGCTCTTTTGATGGAAGCATACATGTACTTGTGATCCAGGGGTGGATCAAAAATAATATGGATTGCTCCTAGTGGTGGAAGAGATAGGCCAGACCCTGTTACAAACGAATGGTATCCAGTAAGATTCCTTTTTCTATTTAATAATTATAGTTGTCTTTCCGTATATTTATCTTTTCATTCTATTTGATGGACGCACTTGCAAGCATGGCAAACATCCATTTCCTTGACAAGGTATTTTCTCCGTTTCATTCATATGACTCTGTTTGTACAGAGGAGGGGGTTTAATACATTTATTTGACTCTGTATTTTATTCGTGGTAGTACAGGAAAAAAATTAAATAGTGCTTCAAAAGTTAGTTTGATGAAGAACACTGAAACAAATTTGAATTCTTAAAAGTTGTATAAAATAATAATCTAAGTGGAGTGGTGAAAACATTTTGGGAAGTCCCATAGTTGAAAAGCTATCATAATTTGAAGGAGGAAGTGTTGCTACCTTATTCATTCTTTTAAGTGATTCTTAATTCCTTTGTGGGCTGATTTGCTTTCCCTGCCTATGAAATATAGGGCAAGGCTCCCACATCTTCTGAATTACATCTGATGCCAGTTCACATCTTAAGATTTTCTTCCACTGACTTAATTGTCTGCTGTTCTTGATTGCTTCTTGCTAGGTGAACTTCATTAGGCTTGGGGGGGGGGGGGGGGG